>NW_020173666.1:7554953-7651028 GCF_003031525.2 Neophocaena asiaeorientalis asiaeorientalis | reverse complement strand
TATTTTTAAAAAATGGTTGAGAAAACAACATATGTGTTCTGTGCTCTTTTAGCATATTTTCTTACTGTACTTGAGACTAAGGACCTCGCTTTTAAAATTAACTACCGGTGCTTTTGATGTGGCCTGTGATCCTGAAACAAAGCCCAAGTAGCCCAAGGAACATGTGAACATAGGAGGGTGACTCAATTAATATAATAGCTTCTAATCTACTAACTAAACCCAAGATCCTGGGCTGGAATCCACAAAGACCTTTTCAATTTGCTTGAAATCCTAAACTATAACCCCAATCCTAGCTACCTCTCCACAGTGTTTGCTGTTGTTCCCAAGGAGAACTGGGCAAAATTCTGAAAGAATCAACACAAATCTATCACAAATACTCAAAAAAAAAAAAAGTCCGACAAAAATATATACATTATTGAGTGGATTTCAACAACATCAGTTTCCAAAAAAACATTCCAGAGTGGAGTGTGTGGAATATTTCTCTTGAATGTGATAAATATCCTTCACGGCATATTTTTATTCTGTAGGAAATACAAAAAGAACTTCAAAGTCAGAAAAGCAACATCAGTGCCACCCAAGAAAATCTCAATAGCTTGTGCCGTAAGTACCATTCAGTGGAGCTGGAGCGCCTGGGCAGTGCGGTGACGGGGCTGATGAAGAGACATGAGGCTGTGAGCCAGTCCTGCTGCAAGACACAGGCCAGCCTTCAGGATTCTCTGGAAGAACACTTCAGTGGTGAGCTCTGACAGGTCTTAGCTTGAACAGTTTGTTTACAAGACACGGTCCAAACCAAATGCTGCCTAGAAACTGCCAGAAAACTTTCCACAAGGGTAGCGTTTTACATGTGTGTGTGGTGAGATTTGAGCAATCGGATTGTTGTGGTTGGGTTCTCACCATACGCAGAATTCTTCCTTTTTCTCCTTAAGAGAGTAGGAGTCCGCCATCTTGAGGAATCTGAACTCCATCTGGATTTTCTGGGTAGAGCTCATTTATGTGGAAAATGAGTCCCACCGCTATGATGAAGTGACACGGTAAACCTGGATCTTAGGAGAGGCTGTGAAACAGCAGCCATGTAATTCAGGAAATTGCTGGTCATATGTCCCTGACTCGGCCTCCCACACAGTTGTGCCTCTGCTGTGGTGTGAATGTAAGATGCTCTAAGTCAGCGTGGTGGGCAGAGGAGATGGTTCTTCCCTTTGCCATAGGAATGGCTTTAACGCCTCTAGAGCATTGCTCAATCTGACATAATCAGGCAATTATCTTGCTTTACCAAAAGAAACACAATGGGAAATCAAACATGTCAGAAATATGATTTTCTTTTCAGTCTTATATCTAAGATAATTTCTCAATTCTACCATGAACAGTCATGATTATAGATCATACTGTATTATATTCTATATTATTATCGTTGTTGTTTTCTTTCTGGAATATTTGTTGTAAGGCAAGATGCAGTGGGCTGAAGGCCAGAATTAATTCATTGTGGTCATCCTGGAAGCTCTTTCAATGTTTTGGATGTATTTCTTATTTTCGTTACTTTCCAAAGAGTCTATGCAGGAATTTCAAGAGTGGTTTTCTGGAATAAAGGCAGCGGCAAAGGAATCATCAGATAGAACTGGGGACAGCAAAGTTCTGGAGGCAAAGCTCCATGATCTTCAGGTATGCAAGCTGGCACTGCTTTTCCTTCTTCCCTAAACTGCACTCAAGTGCCTTCAAGTCAGACCTAAACCATCTATTTCCCCAAACCTTATTTTCTTCAAATTTTTCTTCTTCCCTAACAGAATGAGGTTTCTTGACTTGAAAGGAGATAGTTAATATATGAAAAGTAAGTTGAGAAAATGTTAGAATTTCTAGATCCCTTTCCTCTCTTTTTTAGCCTGTTGATCATTCTTTGGAATTCATTCAGAATTAAACCTGATCTCAGTTTTTATAGCAGTAAAAGCATAAATAATTGTATTTATTTAACATCATTATCATGAAGGAGTTTTAAGAAAGAAGACATGGCTTGTGTATTTTAATAACCTATCATCTAAATTTGGAGCTACGATATATTCAAATAAAAGCAATAGATATTATAGATTTTATAGGTGTTACAGACAATGAAAAATGTATAAATTCTGGTAAGGGAAGGCCATTGTGATGCAGAGGTAAGAATGATTGATAGGAGCCTAGGTTCAAATTGAGTTTTGGCCAGCTTGTTCAAGCGACTGATCTGAGCAAAGCACTGTGTTAAGTCTTATAAAAATAGTTTTAGAAAGTTAATGAGGAGCATGAGGATTTTGTGGCCTAATGGGTGATGGCAATTACGTAGATAACTCATTAGCAGTCAGGGTAGGAAGAGCATTATAATACAGGAAGCGGTTTTGCAGGAGGCTTGGTGAATTCAGATGTGGAGTTGTCCCCTTTGAGGCTTGAGATGCAGTGGAATTCCACGAAGAAAAGTCTGAGAGACGATCACAGATGCCACCGTGGAGCTCAGTGGAGAGGCAGGGGTGGCGCAGCAGTCCTGGGCTTCTTGTGCTCTGTTGAAGCCACGCCCATATGCATATGATCTTCCAAGGAAGAGGTGCACACCAAGAAAGTAAGGGATCTGAAGACGGGGTCAGACAAGGAGGAGGGGTGGAGACAGGTAACCATGTGAGGAGGTGGAGCCTGGACCAGATTGGGATGGTGGGAATGGGGAGAGACTGAGCACAGACCTTGATGAGAGCATCATCCTTTCCAGCTCGATGCTGCTCGCAGTTGGTCCTCAGTGGTTCCAGTGACTGCCTGGCACCGTCCTCCGTTCTGAGTCTTGATTATATCCAATTGTATACGTCATTCTCACTCCAGCCTTGTTAAAGGCCTCTTCCTTTGGGCTCTGTTTTTCTTCTCTTGCTCCACTTTCTCCGGTCAGAACTGTAATTAATGCTCCCATGCAGCAGGGTCTTTGAATAATAACAAATATTTTCTATTACCTTTATTTCCCGAAACAGAACCTTTTGGACTCTGTCAGTGATGGGCAGAGCAAGCTTGATGCAGTGACTCGAGAAGGGCAGACTTTGTATGCACATTTGCCTAAACAAATTGTCGGTAGCATTCAGGAGCAAATTACAAAGGCTAATGAAGAGTTTCAAGCATTTCTGAAACAATGCCTTAAAGACAAACAGGCTCTTCAAGACTGTGCTTTGGAACTTGGAAGGTAGGCTGTTTTGACAAGCGTAGACTTCATCATACACAGAATATATTTTCAGAATTTAAAGACCCATTGGGAATAAACAAAAAATATTTGAAACTGTGAGTTTAAATTCTAATAAATTTTGACCTGAAGTACATGTTCATACTAGGACAATAATTCATTGCTCAAACTCTGATGGCATCATTTGGCTTTATTTTCTATATAGAAAAAGAAAGGAATTATATTCATTAATAATTTTTAATGGCATAAATGCATGTATTTTTTTGTCTGTTTGGCTAAATCGAGATGTTAGAGTTTTGATACCCAGGTTTTAGATTACCCAAGTCCTTTCCTGTGTCTCCTTCTGCTGGGTTGGAATTATGGCAGAAAACACTTATTGTATTTCTCTGAATCAAGATTCCAGTCAGGAAGCTATGTCAACAGGGGTGAATATAAAATTAGAAAGAAAAAAATTTTCTATTGCTAGGAAAAGAAAGATGTCAGTATAATCAAAATGCCTTTTTGGTTGGCGAGTAATGTGCCTGACTCTTGTCAAGGTTTCTTAGAGAATTTACGTTGTTTTCAAAACTTAAGGGCCCTAGAGCTCTTGTGGCACATTCAAATCCCCATAAGGTACAAAGACACAGAGGTGACTTTCCCTTCTTCTCCCAGGGCTTCCACTGCCCCATTTATCCACTGGCCCCAATTCAGGGTCTTTGTAGTAAGACACAAACTTGAGTGCCCACTGACATGGGAATGTTATCTTGTTGGTAATTATCAGCTATAATTACCAAGGAAATCAACTCAGCAAGATGAGGTGCTTCTTTTTTTTTTTTTTTGCTTGTATCTCAAGAGAAATGTCCAATATTTGTCATTTTGTTACTGAAATAAGGGATAATTTAATTGGCTTATTGTCGAGTTTTCTTCTCTACTTGAAAATTCATGAGATCTTAATTGCCATAGACATTGTGACCTCAGATATTGGAATTTATTTACTATAATGAGGATATTAAAATTTCTCTAAGGTGTGTTTGTTTTCTTTAGCTTTGAAGATCAACACAGAAAACTGAATGTTTGGATCCATGAAATGGATGAAAGATTAAGTACAGAAGACTTAGGAGAGAGTAAGCAACATATTCCTGAGAAGAAAAACGAAGTCCATAAAATTGAAATGTTTCTGGGAGAACTGCTGGCCGCAAGGTAGGGTGCAGAAGTGGAATAGATTCTTTCCCTACTAACAAGTGTTTGTTTGTCTGGTTGGTTGGGTATTTGGATTGGTTGTTGGCTGGTTAGTTGGTTCGTTGGTGGTGGTTATGTTTCTATCCCCGAATGTCTGACATACAAATGATTGTGCAGTGTTTCTGTGGCAGTGTGGTGATCTGGAGAGAGCATCGGGTTGGAGGTAAGGAGCTGGTTTCCAACCCAGTGACATCTCCCTTTGCTCAACAAATTGGACAGGCCACTCATTTCCTATATTTCTTGATATTAGCTTTTAAGCATTGTGATAATAATAATGATAATAATAAAAAAATATTTTCCTCTCGGGGGTTATTATAAGGATATAAGGTGATTATAAAGATACCCTTCATTTACAGAAATAAATGAGACCCCAATTCCATATATTCTTCACACACATCAGCCTCCAGCACCATTTCCAATCTACCCCATCCTCGTAATATTCTTAGTAAAGCAAAAGGTGTATGGTCATGAAGTCTGGCTGTCCTAGAGGTTCGTTTTGTCCACTGCAATATTTGTCTCCTTATTGCTTGCCAACTGAGCAAATGTTTCTGACTCCTTCTCAGGCAGAGTTCTCTGGCCTATGCTTTGGACTCCACCACTTTCATGGCTTTGCTCCCTCAATTTACACTCCACCCCTGGCATTTTCAGTTGCTTCATTGGAACTCTCACATTGGAAGATAGAACACTTTCTACTAGGGGAGGGCAGCTTGAGCCAAAACTCCTTTAACTGTCTCACTGTCGTCTTGCAGAGCAGATACACTTCGAGCAGCAGAAGGCAGGTATCCAGCCTGCTTGATCAACCAAATCAGCAACCATGATGAACTGAGTAAAATTTGCCTAATTCATATCATACTCATTCCGTTTCCTCTGAGTCCTCTTTTTGGTCAAGCATGCTAAGTATTCCTTGTCTTGAAAAAAACAAACATACAAACACGTATACAAACAGAACCCGTTATCATACTCATTCCGTTTCCTCTGAGTCCTCTTTTTGGTCAAGCATGCTAAGTATTCCTTGTCTTGAAAAAACAAGCATACAAACACGTATACAAACAGAACCCCTACTGACAGCTGTTGTTGGTGTGCTAGTTTGAGGACTATTATAAAATTTCCCTGGAATGTTTTGGTCCCAGCTCTTTACCATGAGCCTTTACCATGGGGTAAACACTTTGTTGATTTTGCTACTGAACTCAGGTTAGGCTTCTCATCACTCAAGAATCCGATACTGAGAGACAAGTGTTGGGTAAAAGGAAAGATGGCTTTATTGAGGGAGCTCGCAATCCTAGGGAGAAGGTGAACTCATGTCCCAAAGAACCAACTCCCCCCACTGCCGATCAGAGGGCAAGAGCTTTTAAAGGAGAGCTTCAAGGGTGTGCAAACAGAGACTATGTTCAAAACAGTACAGTTAGCTTCTAGAATCATCTTGAAACTGATCATGCAGTAAGTAGTCTGGTCGGTGTCATACTGATTATTTTAAGCACAGTTAATTTTCAATCCCAGGGTCGGTTTGTTACAATTTCCTTGAGGCCAGTGTCTGGAATTGTGCAAGCCACATATTCAGTACTGCTCAAGATGTAGCAGCTTATGTCATGGCTACAGTCTGGTCACCATGCAGTTAGCCTTTTCCCTCTGGTGGAGGTTTTAGTATCTGCAAAACACCTCAGGAATGTGCATCAGACACTTATGTATCTTCAGGGAGGAACT
The DNA here is from genome assembly GCF_003031525.2 of Neophocaena asiaeorientalis asiaeorientalis. Lineage (NCBI taxonomy): Eukaryota > Metazoa > Chordata > Mammalia > Artiodactyla > Phocoenidae > Neophocaena > Neophocaena asiaeorientalis. The sequence goes on along the minus strand of NW_020173666.1, from coordinate 7,644,934 downwards.
AAAGATTCTGTGACTCTACTGTCCTAATCGTTAACTGTTTGAGCCTGCTCCTTTGTGACTCAAGGAGGCCTGGGAGACTACAGCTTTCCTATGAACAAAGAGACAGGGGACACAGAAGGGCTTTTTTACCTGGGAGGGCCCCACAAGGTCCTGCTCAGTTTCAATTTTATGAACCCCACCCCAATGGTGAGTATCTCAAGGCCAGAGACCACCGGGTCTTTATCATCTTTATCTAGTATAGTGCCAACAATAGAAAATATTTGCTGAATTAACAGAATAATAGCATTATTCTAACTCTGTAACTTTCTGAAAATTATACTGCACTTTATTTACTTTTTAAATCTTGACTCTTGGTTAGGTACAGTATTACACGGCCAGACCTACTTCTCTGCTCCTTTCAAACATTTGAAATGACTTTACATATTCTTCCTGAGCTATTACTCTCTGATATTCCAAGACCAGATGCTAAGAGTCCTTAGGTGTATTTGCTCCCAGCTTCTTTGCGCTGGCTGCTTCTCCAGATGACCCTAATGTGCTCTGCTGGTCTCCCAGCTTCTCCAGCTGAGCCATCTGACTTCTTTCACTTGCTTACCACCTGCTCCCCCAAGTCCTTTGGATTTTTTTTGTCATAATATTCTCCAGTACTTTGCATATCTTGGGGGGATGTCCTGCATTTTTCAAACGAACACCAAACTTGAGAATCATTGAATTTTTATCATCCATTAAGCAATTCTCCTCATGGTAACAAGTGATATCTGTCATCTTGAATTATTATTTAACTCACATCTTTGCTTAAGCCACCTTCATGTCTCACCTTCATGTCTCAAGCAGATTGCAAGTAAAAGAGATGTATTTTAAAGAATATGTAATGTTGTATAAGTCTTATGTATCTCACAGAGGCCCATAGGATGCTCTTTACATAGTAGGAAAAAAAAAAAGAAAAGACAGTGTAGGAGATGGGCTTCCTATTCTTTTTCTAGCATTCACAACAGTTTGTGTTATGTCATCTGTACTCTCCCTTCTGGTATCCCAGGCATTTCCTGATAGATGTGCTGATCGGAATTCAGACATCCATGAAACAAGATGAAGCCTACCCAGCCACGTAGGATAATGTTTTCCCTTGACCTAATTAACATAACCCCAAACTGAGATGAGAAAAGTTCCCAAGATACAACAAAAGAACCCATAAGTATTCATAAGATGGCCTTTTGAAAGAAACTTTTTTTTTTTTGGCATTTTATCTCTGCCAGACATCCTGCTGGGTCCTGGGATATGAGATGAATGTAACAGCCTTGGCTTCTAGAAGGTGAAAGCCTTGTGGATTGAGACAGACAGAGTGTATGAGGTGAGAGAGTAAGACAGGCAGAGGGCACCCGGAAGAGGAGTCACCAGGATGCTTCCTGGGGATGTGATAACTGCACTGAGATTTGAAGGGCCGATCAGAGAAGAAGCAGAAGAGAGCAGAAGAGTTTTCACGAAGCAGGAGCCTCCGTGTGTATACAATAGATACACAGCGTTTGGGGAATTTCAGGGAGCTGTTTATGGTTAGAGCATTAGCTAGGAATGGAGAAAAGTTAGAGATCGGCTTGAAGAGGCAGGCCTGGGCCATTTCCTGAAGTGAACCCCTAACAGTACAGTGGGCTGGCATCTAGGCGTAGCACAGAGTGAATCAAACCCCCCATGTGAATTGACTACATTCAGAGAAACCACAGGGAACGAGGTAGCCAGCCCTCTGAGGGTCCCCAGCATCCTCACCGAAAGGCATGTCAGCTGTGAGCTCTTGTCTGGTCACTGCTCTAATGTCAACAGTCAGTTGTCACTCCCCTGTGCTCCAGAATGTCAGAATTAAATTTTTGTTTGTTTGTTTTCTTTAGAGAGTCTCTTGACAAGCTTTCCCAGAGAGGGCAGCTTCTCAGTGAAGAAGGCCATGGCGCTGGGAAAGAAGCCCGCCTGTGCTCCCAGCTCCTCACTAACTATCAGAACTTACTCCGAAGGACCAAGGAGAAACTCCGGAGCTGCCAGATGGCCTTGCAGGAGCACGAGGCCCTGGAGGAAGCGCTGCAGAGCATGTGGTCCTGCGTGAAAGATATGCAGGACAGACTGGCCTGTGCAGAGAGCACCGTGGGGGGCAGAGACGCCTTGGAGAGACAGCTGTCACAAGTGCAGGTGCGCGGGCTGCCGGCCCGACACGGCTGCCTTCGGAAGACTTTGAGTAGATTCACAAATGCTTCACTTGGGTCCTCGTTGTTCTGTGAGCCTCCACGTGAGCATTATGTAGGCAGATGGAGAAACTGGGCAAAAAGGATTTGGAGGGATCATTTTTCTCTTTTGTAAAGGAATATTTCTGTTCAAAGAGCTTTAAAATAACTTTTGAGGTTTTTTAGTGAACATTTAGCAAACATTATGGAAAAGCTACTCTACTCTAAGCACTATGCAAGTTGATAGGAATATAGAAACAAAAATGAGTCCTTGCTTTCCAGGAGTTCACAGTTAGTGGGAGACACCAACCTGTAAATTGTTACTTGCAGTGCAGCCTGTATGTAGGGGCCATGACTGAAGTACAAAAGAGGCTACCAACGCAGCCTGCAGTCAGCGAAGGTGACCTTGAGAAGCAGAAATGAGCCAGGCAGTGAAAAAGGGACTGTTAGGTTTTTGACAGGTGTGTCTTCATTTTCAGCATGACTTCTTTTTTTCTCTGATGCAAAATTCAGTAAAGTTCCATTTCTAGTCTGGTGACCCAAAGTTGTCCAGGAACTTAAATCGGAGTTCATCTCTGACTCCCAGACTCCCGGACATCGCACATTTAGGTAAGGTGTTACAGTGCAAGAGGGCGCAGAGTTTGACGTTGTTGTTGTTTTTTCATTTTAAGATGAGTAAGGTGTGCCCTACCTTGATTCTCATGGGAAACATAGCCGTTTCTCAAAACATCAGGAGGTTTTAGTAATCCTGCTGACAAGTGTTCATTCTTCCTTCATAGGATATTCTCCTGATGAAAGGTGAAGGGGAAGTTAAATTGAATATGGCCATTGGCAAAGGGGAACAGGCCTTGAGAAGTAGCAACAAGGAAGGTCAGAAGGTAATCGAGACTCAGCTACAGACGCTTAAAGATGTGTGGGCTGACATCATGAGCTCCTCCGTCCGTGCTCAGAGGTACAGAGCCTGTGTTTAGTGTATCTTTGCCTGACTCAAACCCAGTGGCTTAGTAAAATGATGGGTATTTTACTGAGGGTATCCTGCAGGAAAGTTTCCAAGCATATTATTAGAGCTAGTTGTGTGCATGTCTGTCTTTGCCTAGATGGTATTTTCTGTAACTGCAAAGGCCAGTTTTGTTTGTTTGTTTACTTACTTTGTGTGTGTGTGTGTAATATTTGCATCTCCCGCATAATACCTCTCATGGAATCGTACCTCCTTTCAATTCAGCAAAGCAAGGATATGTGGTCTTTAACAACTTTAATAACTTTTTGCTTTTTAAGGGAAATTAAGTCATTGGCAACTGTTAGGCTTACATATAAATCTTTTTCTCAACCGAAGTAATATCACTGACACTGGGGATATGGAGGTATGGGGAGAGTACTTGACCACCCCGGCGATGGGGTATCCTGGCATTTAGCGTGAGGCCAACCTCCTGCATTGCGTGGACACCCTCACACAAACATCCTCCAGCTCGCCCAACCCCCCTGCGCTAGACGCTGATGAGAAAGTAGAGAAGATACGGATTGTTACACCAGGTGGTGTTGTTGTTGTGTTCTATTTGTGAGTGGGAGACTTGATCTTCCTCCCTCTTCTCCGAGTATCAACAAATAATCTGGCTGGCTCGTTGGACAGATGACTTTCAAAAGTCATACCAAAATACCCAAACCCATTCCAGGAGCCACATTCTAAAGGTTATACGTTTGATCACTGAAGAAGTGTGTGCTCAATATGCTCTTAATATGTAGATGAATAAAAGATTAAAGTTCATCACAAAACAAAACAACACTGCAGTGACTCACTGCAGTGTAAACAGTGAACCATGGTTACAACTAAAATTGGGGGAATGGTGCTTTGTTTTGTTTCCTTTAAATATGGAGCGTAGGTGGTGACTCCCAAAGTCAGCAGGACTTGAATCTTCATCAGAACTCATAATGGGCAGCAAAGAAAAAAATCAGATCCCATGAGTCTGTTATTCTGTAGAGCAGACCGCTGGAGCATGAACTAAACTTCCCAATGCTTGGCAACGGGCCAGCTTCATAAAAGTGAATAGGAATACGGGTGAATATTTTCCTGATGCTAGAATAAAATGTTAAACACAAGAAGCAGATTCAAATCCTTGATTTCCCTCTTTCAGCAAGAAATTACATTTGGCAACTGCATTCTGAGCAGTCGCAGGGCTCAAATTATTGTGCTAAAATAATGAAACTGAACAAGGTAGGTTTTGCCCTCTAAGTGCTCGGAGGCTAGGGTAGGATACCTTCCAAAAATAAAAAACTGACTCAGACTGTGTTACTGAAATGCTATGAGACTGTGGAAGAAGGCAGGGCTTGGGGGTAGCTTCTGGAGAATTGAGATTGATTTGCACCTTCTAGAAAATTCTTTGAGGAAAGAATAGGGCTTTAGGGTATGTATGATGAGGTTTCTGTTGATGTAAAAGGAACAATTTGAGCAAAAGGAACAATTTGGAAGTACATTCACCACAGATATAACTCCAGGATCATAGGATTATATGCAAGGGAGGGTGTGAGGGGTCACTGAAAGTGAGTTTTGAATAGTTTATAAAGCTGAATATTGGAGGTGTTTTAAAAATGCCAGTCTGGAGAGCCTTTTACTTGACTGTCTGGAGAGCTATTTACTTGACTCTTACTTACGTGACTTCAGTGACTAAATTTCTTATATTATTAATGCACTGAACCTTCATTCCTTCACACATTCAACACAGGAGCCCTAAACATTGTGCATTATATCCTTAAGTGAAAAATCAATCTAATTATATTATTTACCCAGAAAGAATACCTTACATTTTTAACTCCTGTCACTAAATAATCATCTGACTTTAATAAGATAAACTGAGTCCAAGAAAATAAAGAATTGATGTATATTAAATAAAATGTAACTGATGCCCCAGAGCTGATGTTTTCTCAGTGTAACACATATATGTGTCTGTTCATTTAGACAATTAGCATTTGGAAGACAAATCCTCAGATGCATATGTGACTATAACATCTTCAAGTTTGACATAGATTTATTTTCATTCGAAGAAACTGTGTTGTGGGTCAGAGGAGTCATGTTTCTCCCTGCACTTAAAAGCAGTGTTTTCATCACTTCAATAGCATTCAGTACAGCTTACATGGCTGCAATGCCCTCGTGATTGGTTTTTAGTAGAGATGTTAAGATAACTTATTTTTATAACATGTGACATTAATTCTAGCACTTTAGAGTCTGTGATTAGCCAATGGAATGACTATCTAGAGAGGAAAAACCAGTTGGAGCAGTGGATGGAATCAGTGGATCAAAAGGTAGAACATCCCTTGCAACCGCAGCCGGGTCTGAAAGAGAAGTTTTCCCTTCTGGACCACTTTCAGTCCGTCGTATCTGAGGCGGAAGATCACGCCGCAGTCCTGCAGCGACTCACTGCCAAGGCCAGGGAGCTCTACCAGAAGACTGAGGATGAGTCTTTCAAGGAAGCGGCTCAAGAGGAGCTGAAAACCCAGTTTAATGATATAATGACCATTTCCAAGGTTAGTGCTTTATAGTGAAGAAAAAAACCTTCAAGGTTCAGGTAAAGAATACCCTATGGGTTGAATTATAGGAGAACTGGCTGCTCTGAAACTATGTGTACCTTTAGTGAACAGGTATTACATAAAGGGTCATTTCTCACCAATGAATGCTCATGAATTTCTCTCTTTCTGCAATTTTGGGATTATTTTTTATTCCTTGGTTTTTCATCTTTTCTCCACTTAGAATGTTAATCAACCCACTTTTTTTCTTTGTAAGATTGCCTGAGACTCAACTGTCAGTGTTTAGAGTTCTTTTTCTTTCGCTGCCACTTAACATTTGTGGTATTAAAGCAAGTCTAGTTACCTCCCAGATTTCAATCATGTACCAAGTATTTTGTTTATTTCTCATTTTAGTAAAAACTGCATTTTCCTGTTCTCTAAGAAATAGACTCCTTCATGTAATATCAAGGTTTTCTCTCAGTTCTATCTCTGAATTATTACTTTCTTCCTGAGTTTTCTTTTGTGTATTTGTGAGAATGTTAAAGAAAGTAAGGGAGAAGTTTTCTCCCCCCTTCTTGGTTTTCCTTTTGGGAACTATCTTTGTATTATTAATACTACAATTTTTAACATATGTGTTAGTTTATCTTAAGTTTTATTTTGGTAGTGATTAAGAGCTATGACTTTTGAGTCAAAAAGACCTACATTTGAAATCTGGCTTTGACCCTCTTTTGGATATATGACTTTGGGCATGTTACCTAATCTCTGTAACCTCTGGAGGCCCCTTCCTATAATATAGTGTTAATAATAGTACCTACATCATATGGCTGTTGTGAGGATTAAACGAGCAAATGCATGTAAAGTGCTGAGCAGAATACTGTACACAAAGGCAACACAAATAATTGCCTGAATAACAAAAATAGTTATAATAATAATAATTAAGTGGATTATTAGTGAGGGATGTTAGTCAACATTCATTAAGCATAGATTTTTATTCTAAGCTAAACTAAAAAAATACCTAAAGGAAAATGGTTGCTTCTTCAATGTCTTTCAGTCTAATTAAAATTTGATCTTTTCATTTAAAGATATTAAACATAGAGAAAATTCAGGAATAAGAATGAAATCTTCTCAGATGATTAAGAGACCTGTTACCTTGTCTGATTTCAGATTCTCAATAATTGCTATTGTTAAAATACTCTTTTCTTTGGCTACTAGGAGAAAATGAGGAAAGTAGAAGAGATTGTGAAAGATCATCTCATGTATTTAGACGCAGTCCAGGAATTCACTGATTGGCTGCATTCAGCAAAGGAAGACCTTCATCGGTGGTCGGATATGTCTGGAGATTCATCAGCCACCCAGAAAAAATTATCTAAAATTAAGGTCAGAAAATGGACAGATTTTTATAACTTCGTTCTTTCATCGGTTCTTGAGTATCACACACCTGTGATAAAGATTCTGTAGATAAGATTTTTTATTCGAAATGTTTTCTTCCTATTTTCCATTTGTTGGTATTTATTACCTTGCCCTTAAGCAAGAGAATAAAGGGAATTTAAAACACTTTACACTGGTGAGGAAAATAGAACATTGTCTGTAGATGCTTCTGTATGCAAATGTGCTGATTGCTATAGCATCAAAGCCTAAGAAATATGCACCAGACTAGTGGGCTGACAAAACCAGATACTATTTTCTAGCACAGTGGAAGAAAAGCTTATGAAGTAAGTTGGTTAAACACATTTGAATAATAACTGGGAAATGCCATTCACTTGTTTTATTCTGCCTTCCTAGCCAATAGCACAACATAATGGAAGACAGTACTTTAAAGGGCATTAAAACTATCACCTAGTTACTGCATATAAGGGCAACTGAAAAAACCGAAATTCATTTATCTGAGGGAGCTGGAACAAGTATATTTCTAGTTACTTGAATATTAAATTACAATAACTTCCCCTCTGTGGAAATAATAGATTTTAATCTGAAAACTAGGCAGTGATGAAATCCTCAGTTGTTTAGTTATAGATGAGGAAATGCTGGAATACGTAGTATAATTGTGATCAGGAATGTGATAGCTGGAAATCAGAACATAAAAATAATAGTTGATGATAACAGTAATAACTATATTTTGAGGATTTACTTTTAAATGTTCGGAGAGTATTACCTTATTTAAATCTTACAATGACCACATAGGTTTTAAGTGAGATAATCACATAAAGCCACTTCTTAAATTCTTATTGCCTGTGTGATCCCCTAGAATACTTTCATATATTCCTCACTAATATTTTGGTTTATCCATCCATCTATCCATTTATTCAGCCAGGGTTGAATCCTCAAGGCAATTGCAGTGTAGGAGGGAATGGTGATGCACAAACTGATGTTTATAAACTAATACCTCAAATGTAACGATAGCTCATAAGACTTCTCAAGTTCAAGCTCTAGAATCAGACCCTGACGCTGCGTCTTGTCTCTGCTGCTTTTCTAGCTGTGTCTTTGGGCAAGCCACTTGATGTCCTCAAGCCTCTTTCTTAGTTGGTAAAATAAGAATAACAGTAGTACCTGTTTCACAGAGTAGTTCTGAGGACTAAATTAGATCATGCGCATAAAGCATTTAGCCACATAGAACACGATACGAAAAGTGGATTTCGTAAATGAGTGATTTAATTGGCTGTGGAGTGACAATGTGAGAAAAGTCAAAGGTGAAGGTCAGGACTTTACCTAGAGTCAGCAGGGCTGTCTCCACCTGAGGAAAACAAGTTCACGCAGAGGAGACGGGTTACAGAGGAAGGATGAGGTGTTCAGTGCGAACAGGTGGATTTGAACTGCCAGCTGGTGATGTCCAGGAGGTAGTTGAATGTTCAAGTCTGAATTTTAGATTAGGAAGCTGGATTGAAGACACAAGTTGGAATGATCAGCACACAGTTCGTAGTTGAAGCCACCAGAGTGAACGAAACCAAGACCTACGTATAAAGCAAACAGAATGATGCGCACGGGACCAAAATCCAGGCGTTATCAATATTTAAGGGGCCTCAGAGGAGAACTTGAAAGGGAGAGGGAGAAAGGAGAGGAGAAATAATAATGAGACAGTGTGGTGCCACCATGGCCCCTGGTGGAGGAGGTGGTCACCATCACAGAAACATCAAGAAGTGGCCGTTAAGAGGAGGACTAATGACAGGACTTCCCTGGTGGTCCAGTGGTTAAGACTCCATGCTTCCGCTGCAGGGGACATGGGTTCGATCCCTGGTTGGGGAACTAAGATCCCACATGCCACGCTGCCAAAAAAATTAAAAAGTAAAACATAAATAAAATTAAATTAAAATAAAAGAGGAGGACTAACGAATGCCCCTGAACTGGGCAGTTAGGCTGCTTGGCGATCACCGAGAGCCATTTCCACAGTCAGGAGAGAAACTGGATGACATGGATTGGGGAGTGAAGAGTAGGGTGGAAGACCAGATAGCAAGGATGAACTCATGCTTTTAGATGTCGATATAAGAAAAGCAAGGAGGGCTTCCCTGGTGGCGCAGTGGCTGAGAGTCCGCCTGCCGATGCAGGGGACACGGGTTCGTGCCCCGGTCCGGGAAGATCCCACATGCCGCGGAGCGGCTGGGCCCCTGAGCCATGGCTGCTGAGCCTGCGCGTCCGGAGCCTGTGCTCCGCAACGGGAGAGGCCACAACAGTGAGAGGCCCGTGTACTGCAAAAAAAAAAAAAAAAAAAAAAAAAAAAGGAAAAGAAAAGCAAGGAAATTCTTTTACAAAGGCTGCTTTCTGGGTTGCCAAATGCTCTTTTTCCGAAATGCTTTTATGCAACACTTCAAAAAATATAGGAAATGTGGGAGAAGGAGCTGGCAGGAAGAAAATGGGGTTTGGGAAGGAGAATGCACAGCCTGACAGAGGTTGTCTATTGAAGTCCGGGTCAGGCCTGAGTGTAGGCTGGAGTGTGTGTGAGGAGGGACCTTGGAGAAAGTCAGGTAGCACCTCCTCTGTCCTTCAATGTCAACCCTCCTCACCCCCAGCAGTAACCAAGCACAGGCAACTTCAAAGCCAAATGTGTGTGTGTATGAGGGTGTGTTATGTGCATATAATATGTTTTTACAGTTTAAATACAAGATGGGGAAATACATGAAAAAGTCATTTCAGAACGCTTTTTTTTTTTTTGCGGTACGCGGGCCTCTCACTGTTGTGGCCTCTCCCGTTGCGGAGCACAGGCTCCGGACGCGCAGGCTCAGCGGCCATGGCTCACGGGCCCAGCCGCTCCGCGGCATGTGGGATCTTCCCGGACCGGGGCACGAACCCGTGTCCCCTGCATCGGCAGGCAGACTCTCCACCACTGCGCCACCAGGGAAGCCCTCAGAACACTTTTAAACAATAATAGCCTTCTTCAAAATCTGGATGAGTGGAATTAGTGATTGCAAATATTGAAATATCCCAAGGTCATGCAAAGAAAACTGGGATAATGCCTTAGAGAGTATTTTGGGAAACTGATTTTTGATAGTAGATACCCTCCGAACTCACAGAGGAAATTCGAAATCACTCACAGAGGAAAATTATAAGTATTTAAATCCAATAGTTATACCTAGCTCTTTTCAAAAAGTTATTTTCTTCATCAAATCACTACTTACCACATGCATTGATAAACAAAAAAGATTTTTAGCATCCTACTGCCAAGAAAAGGGTGATGAATGTGTATATAAATGCTAAATGTATATAAGGATTTCATGAGATTGTACTTTGGACTGCTATATAAATGCTTTCAAATGATCTATACTAAAATGTGGCTCTCGTATATACTTGTGAGAAGATATATTTATTTCAAGCTAATCTAATGAAATGTGAACTATATTATATAGATTAGCTAAGATATAGTTGTGTTTAACATAATTTGTTAAACATGCTTCATAGTTAATACCCCTGTTTTTCCTATACTTGTTAATTTGTAATTGATTTTCTTCTGGAAGTTTTTTTTCCCTAATAATCATCTTTTCCTTCTGTTTAATCCAGGAACAAAGTCATAATTTTGTATTAATACTAACAAAATCCTGGCTTTAGCAATAAATATGTAAATATACAAACATCCACATAGATTCTGTAAAAGAATCTATTCTCAGAAAGAAATGCCACTGTTTAACCTAATCAACAATTCATATTTTAATTTTATCTTGTTATCTTTTAGAGTATTTTGTGCTTTAAGCCTAATAGTTACAGTTAAACTGTTAAATTTCTAGTGAGGTTTTTAAAAGTAAAAATAAGAGTAATAAATGAATGCTGTCTAAAGGTTACTTTGAACTTTTGAATAAGTATGTCTGTGAATTATTTATTTTAGTTACTATAAAAATGTTTACTTAACATTCTGAAGTATTTGAAATCGAGTTGGGCTTATTCTTTTATTGTGATGGGTTAGCTTGATTCCTAGTGGAACGGAAGTGTGGTTTAAGCCACCATCTCGGGGAAGAAAATGGAAGTGGGGTAGAGACATGAGTAGAGCACAGTTCTTCTGCAATCCTCGTTCACTTGTCTTGACGTCAACTTAGGGAAAAATAGGATTCACACATTTACAGGAGCAATACACCACAGGCAAATATTTAAATCACTAACAAGATAGTTTCACATATTCACACAATGCCTGATTTCAGGGTCCCTCTTTAGTCTGTTTCAGGATGTTGCGGCTTCCTCAACTCATTTGGCCACAAACCTTGGCACTCACAATGATAATTCTCTGCTATTATGACTTAGGAGAAGGGGGATGAATTGATTCCCGTTCCTTGCAGCACACTTGCTAAAACTCCCTAGCAGGACAGGGTCCCCCTCTGTACACATTTGGAAACTTGCAGCCCAAGTGACTCAGAGCCTTCTCGGTTGCCATGGTGATATTCCATTACAGGAGCTGTTGGATTCCAGAGAGATTGGTGCAACCCGTCTAAGCAGAGTGGAGTCGCTGGCCCCTGCAGTGAAACAGAACACAAGTGCCAGTGGCTGTGAGCTGTTGGACACGGAGATGCAGGCCCTGCGTGCCGACTGGAAGCAGTGGGAAGACAGCGTTTTCCAAACTCAGACTAGCTTGGAGAGCCTGGTTAGCCAAATGGCCCTTTCGGAGCAGGAGTTCTCAGGCCAAGTGGCTCAGCTGGAGGAGGCCCTGGGAGAGTTCGGTGCCCTCCTGACAAGCTGGGCTCAGCAGTTAGCCCTCCTGGAAGGCAGGAACACAGATCAGGAGCTAGTGGAATGCTGGCAGAAGGGCCGGGTAAGTTGGCTTCCTGTTTTCTGCTTGTGGCTCTGCTCAAATTTTTGTTTGCCGCTCCTTGTTGCTAAAAAATCCTTGCTAACTAAGAACATGCAACGTTCACACTTGGAAAAATAAGTGTTTACCTAACTAAATTTGTAAAGCTGATCTGTTTCCTTTTCTCATAAATCAAACCGTTGTAAAAATACAGACATAAGGGAGAGGGAGTTTTTAGTTACCATAAGCAGCATTTACTGTAAGTGGAAATATTTTACTTTCATTCTTATGGTGTAAGAGTTTGTAATATTGTGTTCAGCCATTCAGTCTGAAAAAATGGCCTGTGGGCACAGGCATAAATAGACCGAGAGTCATAGCTGTTTTCCTGCCAGGGAATTATCTCTAACAATTAAATGATTGAATTTATAGCTTTGGAAGAAACGTTTGGTAATCTCCTAAAGCACAACTAATAGTTTTCCCCCTGGTTAGCTCTCCTGTGTGTGGATTTGACAGCTGTGCTTGAATTAACCCGTTAACAGAACTCCTGGTCACACTCACCAGTTGCCTTGTGGACTCTTTTCTTTTTTAAACTAATAGCTGCTCTTTCAGAATGTGAGGAAGGGAAGCATAAAAGGAAGAGTGAAGAATGGGCAGAAGCTTGAAGTCTTCTTTCTTTTACTGTTAAATAGTATCACGGAAAGCCTTTCGATATCTGCAGTTTTATAGTGCTCTGAATCGTGGATATCCTTAAAAGGAAGTTTAGTATAAACTTCTCTGTTTCTATTTATGTTATAATCTTTTCAAAATAGCTTCAGCCAGTATTGTAGTAAGTCATGTAGTATTTCCAACGTTGTCTTGTTTTAAATCAAATATTTGAAATACAGCACACCACAAAATAAAACTTTATAATCATCTCTTTATACTATTTTATTTATAATGTTTCTAGGGTTTTTGTTTGTTTCTTTTTTCCTGATGCCTTTCCAATCCTTTAGGCTTAAGCCCTAGAATAAAGCACAGAAAACACTTCTGTAAAACAGGGACAAGGAAGTTGTTAATTGTCCCATGTGGTCAGTATTATTCACTCCGATATCAAAAAAATCATTTATAATGTTTTTAGTTCTTTTTTGCTTCCCTTCCTTTCTCTTCCACTAGTATGAATGAAATTTTTAGAAAAGAAAGATCTGGTTGTGTTTAGATTACATTACTATTCTACCAAGTTTTCATTGCTACTATTAGTGAAAATAATAGGTGAATCCTATAAAAAATGCACAGGATAATGCAAAAGTGAATATGGACTTTTAATTGTACTAGTAATTCAAAGCTGACAGCCCCCTGCTTAAATCTACTTCCATATTTGGCTCCAAAGTTCATACTTTTGATGACAGTACTACATTGCCTCCCAATATTCAGATTTTCTTTTCTTTCTAATGATGCTATTTTGGAGATAACATTATGCTGTACGTCTTAAACTTACACAGTGCTGTGTGTCAATTATATCTCAATAAAATGGGGAGAAAAAATAAATGAAAAATAAAAACGGAGCTAATAAATGTTCTCACCACAAAGAAAGAAATGGTAATTATGTGATGAGACGGAAGTGTGAGCTAATGCTCTGGTGGCAACCATTTTGCAACATATACATGTATCACGTCAACACATTATACACCTTAAATTTATCTACAATGTTGTATGTCAAGTATATTGCAATAAAGCTAGGAAGACATTTTAATTTAAAAAAAAAAGAGCTAATACTTCCATTACATATGAATACGTAGGAAAAGTTTTACAAAATAATGGATTTGCCAGGGTTCTTTGGCATTGTTTTGCTGTAAGGCAGGGGTTGGCATTGTTGAAAATCATAATAATAGTCACAAACCTTCACAAGTGTTTACTTTCTCTTCTGCAATTAAGTGATGAGACTCAAGAAGTCCTTTAAAAAACAAAAATGGACCATCATCTGTAAGCTATATTAAATCATGTTGCAAAATATCTTGTTCACTCTGTTTGCAAAACTCATATTTTTTAATATCCACTAGGTTATTAGTGTTAGAAATTTAGCAATTTTATTAACCTGTATAACCTTAAGGAAAAACATGCATTCTAGGACTTAACTGAAACAGAAGTATATGAGCTGATATGTATAAAATGAAAGACTCTGCTACAATGCTTTAATCTATGATGAAGTTCAGAAAAAATGTTTAGTCAAAAGCTTTGGTCAAACGCTTTGCACTTTTCATATCATCTAATTTATAAATGACCACTTTGAATCTCTGGTTCTTTTTACTTTTTGGTATATGGTAAATTTCTTTAGCTGTTATAATGTCCTTCCTTAAATAAATGGTTCAATGTGGTGTAAATTAGTTAGTATTTTAGTGTTTGGAGAGAAACTTTCTAGTTATTATTTGTGAATTTTATAGATAAAAGTATTTTAGACTCCTCTATGGCCCAGCCACTAAGCTAAGTAACGAATTTTAAAACCAAGAGCGGCATCCCTCCTCTCAGAATCACAGTGTAGGTGGAAAGGCCAACAAACTCAAGACCACTGGGGACTGTGGATTGCGATGAGTGCCAACAAGTTGCTGTGCGTCCTCGAAATAAGCCCCTAAGAGGTGGGACAGAGGGCAGAGAATCCTTAGAGGAGCTGTGATTTGAGCTGAGCCTTGAGATGTGATTACATATTGACCAGATGGGTGAGGTGGAAACACGGCATCAAGATCCACAATTACTGAGGAATTGAGAAAACACAGAAGAGACAACTAGAGAACAGGATTCACATTCAGAGAACACTGTGCCATTCTAGAGGGTAAATGGGGTCTATGAGAGCTGAGAAGCAGAAGAAAAGAGATAACTGAACTGATTAAAACAGTTAAGACATAGAATAGACCAGCCCTCGTTTCTCTTGTATGGAATGAGAAGGGAAATGGGCAAGGCCAGGGTGATGCTTAGTTTTCTGATTCAGATCAGTGGGAGAACAGTGGTGCCATTTTCTAGGATGAGGGATACCGCACAGACCTACTTTGTTGAGAGGCATGGTTTTCCTACAAATCTAGGCCAGGTCTTGATAAATATCTCTGAGAATAATAATAGTAACAGCAACAGCTATCTGAGTAGTTACTCAACTTCTTGCCTCTCCTCCTTAATAATTTTTTTTTTTTACCTTGGCGATACTATTATCCACATAGTTCCACTTAAATAACCTGTTGTCTTTACTAATTAGGCTCCTGCTGTGCCAGGAATTGTGCTAAGTATTTGACACTGGTGATCTCATTTGCTTCTTGTGACAAGCTATAAGAAGAGAGCTCTGATTGCAGAGCACCTTGTGTAACTCAGTAGACCATGGCCTTGATTTCAGAGGTGCACTTGTCAAATCCCAACACTTTATTTTGGATTAAGTACTCACGGTACTGTGATTATTCGCGTCTCTGCCTCTCATTTGTTAAACTGTGAGCTCCACATGCCAGACATTTAGCAAATACTTGATGACTGTATGAATGAAACTGTGAAATGAATAAATTACTAGTTAAATTAGACCTCTGGAATGTAAGAAATCCTTAATATGAAAGTTAACCATACAAACTACATAAAACCAGTTGCCTTATGTATTTTTTAATCCCAAATAAGTATGGCTTTGCTTTGAAATGATTTCTCTTCACCTTCACCCCACACCAACAATATTCATACACATCTCCCAATGGCCTAGGCAGACTGGTATTTTTTGTTTTTTTTTTTAAACAATTTAGGCTATTTTTGCTTTTCTTTTTCTTGTCCCACTTTAAGTTACTTGATCATTTGACTACGCGGTAACATTGGATGCTCAAGTGACTATCCATGCCTTGAACAGGATGCAGATTAACCGAGCACTATTATATGCCTTGGGGAGTCCTGAAAATAGGTCTCATTTCTTCACTGAATCTACTGTGTTGGGTTTTCCCTCACTAATAATTTATTATGTGATTTATGCATGTATAGTATGAGGATGTGGAAGTTACCCAGTTTAAATGCTTGTTCCCCTGTCTTGTGATTTCCTAATAGGAGATACTGGATGCCCTACAAAAAGCAGAGCCTCAGACAGAGGATCTCAAGTCTCAGCTGAATGAACTTTGTCGTTTTTCCAGAGACCTGAGTACATACAGCAGAAAAGTTTCTGGCTTGATTAAAGAGTATAACTGGTGAGCGTGAACCTTACTGGTATTCAAAATATTTTCACACAAATAAGAAGCCAGAGGTTTGTTTAAGTTGTGAGTTCAGTAATAATATAAATTAATTAATCTTAAATACATTACCAAATGGTGTGAGGACATACTCAGGACTGTTGACTCTGTTGAACATTATTTTAATCTACTTTATCATTTCTTTTCCTCCCATTAAATGTTTCAAATCATGGTTTTAGTCTTTGTTTGCAAGCATCCAAGGGCTGTCAGAATAAAGAACAGATTTTACAGCAGAGATTTCGAAGAGCCTTCAAGGATTTCCAGCAGTGGTTGGTTCATGCAAAGATCACTACAGCTAAATGTTTTGATATACCTCAAAATATTAGTGAAGTTTCAGCAAGTCTTCAGAAAATACAGGTGAGAGTGTGATCAATTAATTCTAATAATGGTGATGGGAATTCCCTGGGCGTCCAGTGGTTAGGACTCCGCGCTTCCACTGGAGGGGGCACGGGTTCAATCCCTGGTCAGGGAGCTAAGATCCCACAAGCCTTGCAGCCAAAAAAAAAAAAACTATCCAATAATGGTGCTTAAGTGGTTTAAAAAGGTGCCTCTAGGGCTCCCCTGGTGGCGCAGTGGTTGAGAGTCCGCCTGCCGATGCAGGGGACACGGGTTCGTGCCCCGGTCCGGAAGATCCCACATGCCGCAGAGCGGCTGGGCCCGTGAGCCATGGCTGCTGAGCCTGCGCGTCCGGAGCCTGTGCTCCGCAACGGGAAAGGCCACAACAGTGAGAGGCCCACACACCGCAAAAAAATAAAAAATAAAAAAAATAATAAAAATGTGCCTCTAGATCTTTATAAGCATATTAAAGTTTGGCTTAAGAAACTCAGATTTCAGGTAAATCCCTGCTTGAAACAATTGATGTGTATGTGAAAAGAAACTAGTCCATTGATCTAAATGCATGCTATTTTTATATATTAATAGGGATTTAGGAAATAATAAAAGCTCTCTGACAAGCATCATGCCTGAACATTCTAGGCAGATTTTCTCAGTAATTTTCACAATAACCATGTCAGTTACATACGATTATTATTAGATATGATACATACATAATACAATAATACATAATGTATTATTGTACAAATAGGGTAAGAGAACCTTAGTCACTTAATATATACAATAAAAATTGTTTTTCTTTTCTTTGGTTATGTTGAGAAATAAGTAGTAAATTCGATGGATAAAGCATTTTATTATGCCTAATCTCTTACCTTTTTCTTTATAGGAATTTTTGTCGGAGAGTGAAAATGGACAGCACAAGCTAAACACGATGCTTTCTAAAGGAGAACTTTTGAGTACTCTATTGACCAAAGAGAAAGCTAGTGGCATCCAGGCTAAAATTGCAACTG
The DNA here is from genome assembly GCF_003031525.2 of Neophocaena asiaeorientalis asiaeorientalis. Classification (NCBI taxonomy): domain Eukaryota; kingdom Metazoa; phylum Chordata; class Mammalia; order Artiodactyla; family Phocoenidae; genus Neophocaena; species Neophocaena asiaeorientalis. Next base: position 7,627,488 of record NW_020173666.1, on the reverse strand, counting down.
CAAAAGAAGATTGGAAAGATTTTCATTCAAATCTCCACCAGAAAGTATCTGCCCTGGAGGTATACTATAGCCAACCACGTGGATGTGCTCCGTGCTGTTTGTTGTACTTGTTGCCATTGTAGTTACAATACAGTGTATTGTATTCAATACCTCCAAATACCCTCGTTAATGATTTTGGTCATCCCTCTCTGAATATTAATAGATAACTGGATGACTCTAAGAAACAGCTCAGTGTTGCCATGTGAACCTCACTGAGGAATTTGATAGCTTCTTGCATGGCAGGGGCAGGTATCACAGGCTTGCCCACACACCATCCCACCAGGAACAACTGATGTTACTTTTGGGCAATATCACTTATTTTTTCATTTGAAATCCCTCAATTTAAGAAGTTGTCCTAAGAGAATTGAACAGAAATATCCACGTAAGGCAATGCTGTGGCTGAGATGGTCTAACTAATGCACATATCAGGTAGTAGGTTTTTGGAGCTCAGTATGCAAAGAGACAATGGTGATTTTATTTTATGCGGAGACAACATAAATTGAATTTATTATAATCATAACATAATTTCTGCCACAGTGCAATTGTATTTTTCTTGTGGTCATCTGTTTTGTGTGCCAACTCTTAGAGTAAAACTGTGAGGCACGGAGAGTATTCTTTTCCCTTTTACAACAGCACTTCCTAGCAGAATAGAGCCTTAATTTAATTATGGCCATGATTAATGCAGGCCGTAATTGAATGTGCAGGGCCAGGGTGTCATGAGTGTCAGCTATGAATGGGGGACTTTGAGGGGTTTGACATTCACATAAGATTTTGTGGGAAAAGCAACAAAGATAAGACCGGAGTTGACGATTAGGACCAGATAGTGGAATGTCTTGCATACTGAGCAATTTGACCTTGACTCTTGGCCAGAATTCCTTATCTGAACCCCAGAACAGGACTTATTTTCTCAATTTTCACAAGGATGGAACATAACCCATACCATTCTAGGTACATAGAAGAGAGATTAATTCATTACGTACAATGGATGCTTTAGGATACTAGGGCTTAATTCTAGGGTTGAGAAAGGCTGAGTGAGGAACCTACTGATCTTTAAGCTGGAGATAAACGTGTCAACTCTCTGGCTCCAGTGTAGACCAGAATGGCGACTAATAAGTAGCCGGAAGACCAGGGAAATCTTTTCATAATGGTCCAGATGAGAGAGACAAGAGCCTGAATTAAAGAAATGATAAGGGATGGAGCGTTATCTCCGAAAGAAAACATAACAGGATTTGGTAAAGAATTCAATGAGGGGTCCAGGGAAGGAGAAGTTAAGTTTAAGTCTTTGGTTTCTAGTTCAGAAAATGGCATGAATGGTGATGCCATTAACTGAGACATGAATATGACAGAAAAAGTAGTTTGGGAAGGGATAGAAAAGTTGATTCAATGTAATATATGTTAAATTTTATGGGCCTGCAATATACTCAGTAGGTAATGGCCAGGGAAGTAGCAGTGAAGGTGAGTTCAAAGTTCAAGAGAGAGGGTAGAGCTGTCAAAACAGTGAGTGAATATTTACCAGTCACTGTTGAAGACACTTAACATACATTAATGTGTTTAATCCTCAGAACCATTCTCTGAGGTAGAGACTCTCTTATTTCTATTTTATGGTTGAGGAAATTAAGGCAAAAGGTGCTTAAATAATCTACCAAGTTCTCACAGCTAGTAAGTGTTGAAGACAAGGTGTAGACCCAGGCACTCTGACCTGAAGTGTTGTGTGAATACAGTTCTGTAAATGGAAGGCTTTAAGGCTTTGTAGGTGGTCACTGAAGCCATTGGAGAAATAACAGGAAGATTATGCAGAATGAACATTTGGTGGGAGGCCTATACACCCCCAAGGATAGGAAGCATATGAGGAACATTAGGAATTGTTTGACTTAGTATCAAGCTGTCTTTATTCCTGTGCCCCAGGCCCCTTGCTCAGGCCCTCTGACTTTACTCCTTGGATGAGGAACCCAAACTTTTTACATGAGGTCTCTGAGCCCCTACTGCTCAGTCCCATGTCTTTGTAGCACTGATTCCTGATCATGGTTCCCAGTTTTTCCTCTAGTGGCCCCATGAGACTCCAGTGGCAGGAAAATGGAAACACCTTGAATTTATAAATTTATTTAATTATTCAACAAATATTCGTTGAACGTCTTCCATTTGCCAAGGACTATTTAAAGCTCTGGAGATACAGCAAAGAATAAAACAGAATAGAACTCCTGCCCTCATGAAGCTTAAATTTTAGTAGAATATTCCAGGAGTTATCCTGGTATCTTACATTTGTGAAGCACTTTTAATTTTCCAAAGCATTCCCAGCTACCATCTCCCTAAGAGGGGACTATGGCAGCATGACTGTCCCCACATTGTAGACACCGGATCGGATACATATGGAACCTTGAGCCATTCTCCCAGGCTCCTGCAGTTCTTGCCACATAAATTTTTAAGCTAACCTTTGTGGATTTGCTCTTTGACAATTCTACGCAAAGCTCTGATTTAAATTTAAATTTAAAATCCTTTAGCGGGTTCACATGGTAACATAAATTTCAAATTCACTTCAGTCTAGCGTTTTTATAAATAATAGAGTGTAGATATAAACACCTTGGCTAAGGTGAAATGGCACCATATAAAACTTTATCAAATACATATGACAAGCTACAAATTATCAATGAAAGTGGTGACAACATTCTTATGTAGTAAACACAGAATACTATTTCTTGTTTCTTGTATCTTTATAAATCAGAATAAGCAAATTGTTTATTAAAAACATAATAAGCAGATCAACCATATGCTATTTCTTGTTTCACCATTAATCAAAATCAACAAAATGTTTGTGAGGACTTATTTATATTCCTGCAAGGTACCCCCATGATGTGTCCCAGGAAGTGTCAGACACAGCCCTCCCCTCATGGAGTTTGTAATCTACTTGCAGGCAGGCTTGCTGGCATGAGATGAAAACTCACAATCCAGCCCAGTCCATGATAAAGGATGCAGTGACTGGTGTAAACAACAAATGTGACAGAGGCTGATAAGGGGGCGTGTATGAACATTCATTTATTAAAAAGTAGAACTTAAAAACCTCTAAAGGGTTGTTCACAGATTAGCCTGGTACCAAGGTGAAGGATAGAAAGTTCCAGACACTGGGGACAGGAAAAGAAGGGGAGATGCGTGGGGAGGTCAGGTTGGGGTGGGCTTGGAATGCCAAGTGAAGACTCTGGACTTGCTATTAACATTTGTTTTTTTTTTTTTTGGTCCCTAACTCTATCCAAAACCTCATAGAATCTGAAGACGCAGATGAAGGACTTTGAAGTAAGTGCTGAGCCTGTGCAGGACTGGCTGAGTAAAACCGAGAAGATGGTGCATGAAAGCAGCAAACGCCTGTACGATCTGCCGGCCAAGAGGCGGGAACAGCAGAAGCTGCAGGTGATCAGCCCCTCAGCCCGTCTGGCCCGCCCCCAGCTACCATGCATTCAGATCAGAGGCACGCGAGCGCCCTGGAGTTAGATTTGGCCGTCCTGAGATAGAGTGCACCCGTCCCCAATTTCAGATGTCCTGTTTTCCAGCTATCCTTTGAGGTGTGATTTGTCCCGTCCTGTAGTCCACACTGTGCGTAGCTTGGAAATAATGCCGCGCCTTCGGGGCACACCTATCACTCGCCTGTGTTTGTTTCCTCGGTCTCGGGGCCGAAGCTTTGTCTGCGATGTGCTCTTCCCCAGCCTCTTAATAGCGCCTTGCTTGTGCTTTTCAGTCTGTCCTTGAGGAAATAAACTGCTACGAGCCTCAGCTCCACAGGCTGAAAGAGAAAGCTCAGCAGCTGTGGGAGGGCCATGCGGCCAGCAGGAGCTTTACACACCGAGTGTCACAGCTGTCTTCTCAGTATCTAGCTCTAAGCAATTTCACAAAGGTAACGCCTGCCACGTGCTGTGTGTGAGTGTGGGTCGCAGCTCTGCGAGCTGGGGCCCGGGAGCCCGGGACCCCGGGGCAGGGCCAAGGCGTGCAAGTGCTCTCCCTAGCCTTGCAAGCCCAGCCAAACGTTTGTGCTGTATCATCTCAACATGCTTGTCTGAAAAGAGCAAAGGAGGTTTCAGACATCGAAGAGACTTCCCATCTCTATGATTGCACAAAATATTCCCTTTAATCCTGAAGAGGTATGTTCCCCAGAGCTTTTATCTGGAAGACTCAAAGCATAAACATAAGGCAGAATTCAGAGTATTGTGTCTAAAGATAACGCAGATTAAATTACTTTAGAAAAACAGGAATTCAGAGCAGTTTAAATTTACTTCGTGGACTACATAGAGTGAGTGGGGGATCATTTTTTCCATTTGTCTCAATTCTTTACATTCATTACATAGTAGTCAAAGACGTGTTGGTTGAGAGTTTCAGCTGAGATTCTAGAGCAGAGCTCAGAACTGACAATGATTCCTATAACTGATTAAAGCGCTTTTCTAACAGCTTAGAAAAAAAGTAAATGGGATCCCACAGTGACCTCACTTAGAGCATTCAGCAGACCCATCGTGAACTTTGTAGGGCGGCCTACCCTGAGCTTTATGGCCTTGTAACATTTGTTCCCTATATTTCCCTTTTGTATTTCAGATCTGAGAATGTAGGGAACCTGCTGTAACTTGGCTTTGCCTGTTTTAGTGTGGGCTCACTCCTGGCCTGCTGTTTGCACCCCCAATAAAACATCATTGAGACAGCCAAATAGTATAGGTGCTGGAGTAAAAGAGTCTGTGTTGACACCAATGTTTTTTACTTTTTTTGTCTTGAGAAAATCTGGCACGTATCTGAAATTAGAATAAATTAAGGCCATCTTTCTATTCCTTTGTATTTACTTAGATACCAAAAAATCAATGGATACTCAAATGCTTTAAGAGCTGACAATTATATTCATAAAATCTTCACTGTTGGATATAAGCTTTAATAACTAAAACCACATTTACGGTCCCAATTTAGGGATATTACAGAATCTCAGATAATTGTTTTTTTAGAACTGGCTACAATGTAGGTCATGTGGGTACGTGGTATCAGTTGAGCCAAATGTGATCGTGTGAGAGCAGAAACTACTTCAGTGGGCTTCCCAGACAAGGTGTGAGGAAGACATTAGTGACATTTCTGAAAAATATCCCAACTGTCGTAAAGAAGAGTAGCGAGTACTCTGAGGGACACTAAATTGTCATTGTAATCTTTCTGCCTCTTGACCCAATTATTCTCATATTTTTACTCTTCTTAGAAAGCTATTTCACATCTCATAGATTCATACAGCCTTGCATCGTATCTGTGAGCCTATGGACCTATGGCTGATTGCAGTTATTTGGAACAAAGGGTTAGCATTACAATCTGAGTAGCTTCAGGGTGTGGAGTCTCTGTGGAAGGGACCGCTGGAAAACGATTTCTGTCATTTCCAGGAGAAAGTGTCAAGACTGGACAGAATTGTTGCAGAACACAATCAGTTCTCCCTCGGGATTAAAGACCTGCACGACTGGATGACAGATGCAGTCCACATGCTGGACTCTTACTGCCACCCGACCTCTGACAAGAGCGTGCTGGACAGCAGGGTGCTCAAGCTTGAGGTGTGCCTTTTACGAGAAATGTCTCTCATTTACAGAATTTGTTCTTCTCAAAAGTTCTCGAGTCTCTGTCTGATACGATAATGTCACACTCTGTCCATGAGAAATCCAAGAATGCTCCATGGATATGATCCTGTTTGCATAGGGAGGCTTTGCCTAAGCACTCCTGAATCGATTGAGCTCAGATATACTCAGTCATAAATACTTCACAAAAATTAAAATAAAATAAGGAAATTTCCTGGCAGTCCAGTGGTTAGGACTCTGCTTTCACTGCTGAGGGCGTGCGTTCAATCCCTGGTTGGGGGAATAAGGTCCTGCAAGCCGCATGGCGTGGCCAAAAAAAAAAAAAACCATTTTTAATAAAAAATAACAACCCCAAAATGGTTACTTGCTTGATATAGCCAGTTAAGCGGCTAGTTTCAAATTACATCACAGGCACATTTATTCTGAGAAATACTTGGTTGAAACATTTTATCGGGCAAAACCTTTCCCATCTGTTCAACTCACTTGCCTGCCTGTATCAGTTAGTCCGTTGTTCTCCCATCACAAGATACTAGTTCTGTGTTAGTTTATGTTTGTGATAAAGCAATCATTCTGCATTCATTCACCTGTCATTTGTACACTGGGTGTCTTCTGGGAGACTGGCATCGTGCCTTGATACCAAAGATTCAAAAATGAATAAAATATGGTCATTGCCCTCAAGGATTTCATTGTCTAAGGCTGGAGGCTGAAACACAGAAGACAGTAATAATAATTACGGTGCTATGGACACATAGAGGAGCGGAGCTGGGCAAGGGGCATCGGGTTGAGAGTTGAGGCAGGTTTCTCAGAAAGCCTGATACCTCAGCGGAGATTTCAGAGTGGGACCAAAAGAGCAAAAGCTGAAGAAAGCCGACAGCATGGTACGTGAGACGTTACTAGCAGTTCTTTCCTGCTGTAGCAGAAGCCAACGGCCATGACTGGCCGAAACTGAATCTGTAGAGGTTGGCAAGGTCCAGATGAGAGAGAGAGATGAAACTTTACCTTTCAGGTGATAAACACCAGTTTTATAACTTTGGATTCAAAGATCCTTCTTATATAGAAAAAGAAGAGTGCTTGTGAAGAACTTGAAATATATAAATTAATATATAATATGAATTAAGCTATTTCTTTCAGTTTGTTGTGTGAGGGACCTTAACCTTTATAGAGTTCTTCTTCCAGTGACCCTTGAGAATTCAGGAATCCTATAGTCATCTATTTTTCTCTTATTAAAAAACAGTAAAATGAAACTTCAGTGGAAAGTAGGGATTATTCAGAGAATAATAATGACCTGAAAGGCCAAGGCCACTCAGGCTGGTGACTGGTTACTGGCACCACCAGCAAGTGACTCTCCCGTCCTCCACCTGGTAAGCCTGAGAGAACCGGGGCTCAACCCAACTGCAGATCATCTGCTATCCACGGGGACTCTGAAATATTTAAAGCTAGAAATGTTAAATAAGCAAATGACAAAGGACTTCTGTATGTGCTTTTACAGGCTCTGTTATCAGTGAAACAGGAAAAAGAGATCCAGATGAAAATGATAGTGACGAGAGGGGAGTCTGTCCTTCAGAATACGTCTCCGGAAGGCATTCCTGCCATTCAGCAGCAGCTGCGGACTGTGAAGGCTATGTGGGCGTCCCTTTTGTCTGCAGTGATTCGTTGTAAAAGGTTAGTGAAGCTGCAAGGCTGCTGTGAAGTCATTGCTAACAGATCTACAGGGAAGCAGCCGCATAGCTAAAAGATCTACAGGATAGCTCAGTAACAGACTGTCCCGGGGTTCTTCCTTTCTCTCTCTCTGCCCCCGGGCCCCAGTCTCTTTCTCTCTCTCTATTGCCCTGCTCCGTTATTTTTGCCTCCCTTTCTTCCTTCCTGCTTCCCTCCCTCCTTCCTTCCTTTTCTCTTTTCTTCTTGGAACAAAAGAAACTGGCAGGTGCCATCTTTCATTTAGGTTGAGCTGCAGTCCTGTGTCTGTGTTTTCATATAACTACATGGTTCTTAGTGTTGATGTTCACTGCTTAAAAAGTCAAAGATAAATACATGTTTAATCATGTGAAGATATATTAGTTAAAACCAATCAGTTTACTTGGGAAGTAGCCCCAGAAAACACCAGTAGGTGGTGGGAACAACACGTGAGAGAGGGAGGGCAGCCAGTAACATAGGCAGCTGGAGCTTACTCCCAGCAGGCGTTGCTGGGAGCCAGTGTAGATAGAGCGTGTCTGGGAATTACCCATGGAGAGCAGGGGAGCTGGAATGTTTGTAAACAAACTGCCATGAGTCAGGCAGGCAGTCGAGGATTGCCTCCAGGGGACGACAGTCCCTGGCATTTCTTGCCTACAGTGCCCTCAAGCTGAGAGGGCACCAGGGACCAGAGGGTGCCCTCGGGCCAAGAGGGCAAGGAGTTGGCCTTTGGAGGACCGGTTGGCAGCGTACTGCAGGGGTCTGGTCGGGGGGGTGGAGCGCAGAGTGTCTGCTACAGAAGGATTCAAGCCTGTTAGTAAAGTTAGACACAAATGATTAATGGAGTTAAACATGTAACATCTGTATTGAGAGAAGGAAGTGCTTAATTTTTCAGTAAGAGAAATCATCAGGTTTTAATAATTAAACCAATTCAGGAAATGTTAGCCTATATCATTTGTGATTTTCTGATTTTTAAATCTCATGCAAGATAGTGACTATGCTTGTTCTTGTTCGGTTCTTCCTTCCTTCATTACATTTTTTTTCTCTCCTCTGGATGTCCTACTCAACTTCATGGAGTTAAATATTGCTTCTCTTTCTGCCCTGAGTCTTGGCTCCGAAAAGCCTCGCTCAGGGCATCTCTCCTGGTTTTGTCTTCAGGCCTCTCCCAGTGTCTTGTGTGACCTGGTTACCTGACTATATATATATATAAAACCTGACTCCAGGTTTTATATCCAGTCCCTCTTCTTCACACGTTGGCCTGGACTTCACTGACCCTTGCTTCTCAAGGCTGTGCTTGCCAGGGACTCAGGCTCGGATTTGATAAGCCACAGCCATTCAGCCCCTCTCAAGCCTGCCCCCCCGTCCTTATCTATGGGCTTCCTGCTGGGGGAGTAGACAGAACCAACACAGTGATAGAGATCAGACAGATTGAATGTACATGGCTTCTCGGTGTAGATTACTGTCCTTTCAATTACCTTTCAGTCAACTTGAAGGAGCTCTTTCTAAGTGGACAAGTTATCAGGACGATGTTCGACAGTTTTCCAGCTGGATGGACAGTGTGGAGGCCAGCCTAAACGAATCCGAAAGGCAGTATGCAGAAGTGCGGGAGAAAACAGCCGCTCTCGGCAAAGTCAAGGTGGGACCTGGATTTCAGATTCCATTTGTTTTCTGACAGGAGCTTCAGAATTGCCATAGTTGTACAGAAATGTGCTCACCTGAATCCTAGGGCTGTCCACATAGGCAAACTCTATCTGAGGGGTTTACTATAATTTCTAATGGCTTCTCAACCCAGACTTTTGTTTGTGGCTATTTTGTTAGTGAGTGAAAGTGTCCTCTTCCAGGAAAACCTGATAGACGCGTGTTTTATGATATATTTAAAATTTGGCAACTTGTAACAGCTTTTCATATCTTCAGCCGGCTCATCATTCGGAAGTAAAAGTACTTTCTTTTCTATCACATCCTTTTCTATTTCTACTTTTGTATATTTTTCACAATGCTTATATTAGTGTAGTACTGCGTGTAAAGATTAATAGACGGATAGCTTGAGGGCAGATAGACAGGTAGGTGGGCACTGGAGGTTCCTAAACCTCTCTCTTCTTGATACTAGTATTCACACATAACATTTTGGAAACCTTTGATTCATTCATCCAGGGCATATTCATTGGATGGCCTGTTCTACCTAAAACTGATTGTGTCCTAAACAGTACTTATTATCTTCTACCCCAAATCCTTCACACTCCTGTATTCTCGGTGTCAGTTCTTTTGTGTCACCCCACACTGAATACCCGAAACTGGGAACCTCGTTTCCCCACCTCCTTCTTTCTTACCCCCGCTTTGAATTAGGCAGTAGGTCTTGCTGATTCCAGTTCAGAAATGTCTCCTGACTCTAATCTATCCTTTTCCTAACTTGCAACAGCTCACCTCGTCTCTTGTCTCCATCTCCCGTTAGCTTCATATAAAGGTGAATGTCTCTCCTTCCTGCCCGAGAGTTCCGTTGCTTTCCACTGTTTACAGTATCGTACCAATCTCCCTCCTCTAGTTTGTGAGAATTTTAATAATCTCTTTGCCAGCCTCATTTTGCTTGCTCTCCCACCCTCCTTCCACCCTTGTGCCAGTCTTACTGTATTTCTCACTATTTCCTGAATGTACCACAGTAAATGGAATTAAACGATTCCATGCCTTTGCAGAATCTCTTCCCTTTTTCACAGAATGCTTTAGCTGTGCCCTGGCACCTGGCAACCTTCTACTTACCTTCCTGAATTAGTTCAGAAGCTCTCTTTTCTATGATACCACCACCACCCGAGGCTAATTAGTTCTTCTGTTCTCTGTTGTTCATATCTCTTTATCGGTTTTATAGAATATATGCTTACATACCTCTCTCCCTCAGTGGATAAAGATGCTTAATTTTCTTTTTATCCTATGCATTTGGCTCTCTGTCTGACACAGAGCAAATGCTGAGTGAAAGTTATTTGAATGACTAAATGGCCTTACGTGATCTATGCCAAATCACTTAACATTTCTGGGTTTGCGTGACTGTTTGCAAACAGTCTGAAAATTAATCTACTCATAATTATCTACCCATTATGTTGTTATAATGATCTATTGCTATATTAATTATTCATCTATTCAATAAATGCAGGCATTGTGCTCGATTCCAGGTAAATAAAACTGACAAAGGTTGTGTTCTGGAGGAGACACCTATACTAATCCGAGAATGCATGAATAAACAAATAATTGTAACTGGTGATAAGTGCCCTGAAGGAATAACTGCGTGTTATGAGAGAGAGTCATTGGGACAGGGCAACTATGGACTGCTTGGAGTCGGGGGAGGGGGAGGAGAGACTGGAAAGGCGTCTCTGAAATAGTCGACGGAAATAATGCTCTAAGGAGTTTAGTGCAGAGAAGTCAGTCTGGGGAGGAGGTGGGAAAAGAGCGTTTCAGATGGAATAATCAGCATGTTCCCGAGGAGGGAGAGAACCTGGCTCAGATAAAAGGGAGCTAGAAGAAAGGCTGGGTGTTGCTGGAGCCGAGGATAAATGGATGGCTGTTACCAGGTGATCTGGCAGAGGGGCCAGGGACCAGATCCTGCATTGCCATGAGGATGCTAGCCTGTGGATTTTCTACTTGATCCTGACAGCTTTGGGAAGATAATCAATGTTTTAAGCTGGGGAGTGACACGATTCCCTTTAGAATCTTACAATCTTTTCTCACTCAAGCTGCTGTGTGGAGTGTGGACAAAGGGACTGGGCAGGAACTGGGGGCAGGGAATCTGCCTAGCAGGATATTGCAAAAGTCCAAGTAAAAGGTGATAGCAGCGGGGGCTGGGGGCTTGCAGGAGACAGGTGAACACATGTCAGGATACAGTGAATAGATAGAACTAACAGGATTTCATCATGGATGGAGGGAGGAAGGGTGACCCCGGTGGTCTGAATTGACCAGCTGGGTGGGAATGGTAGCATTTACTGTTTGGAAAAAGACTGAAGGGGAAGGAGGCTTATTGGTGGCTGGGGAAGGATGGGAATGGAGTAGAGGTCAAGTGCCCATTTTTGGACAAATTAAGTTTGAGGTTTCCAAGTCAACTGGAATCAGAATCTCAGAGACAGTTCTGGGCCAGATATCAAATACACCCCCCGACTCTAGATATAGATATAGATATATAGATATAGATTGATGATAGAGTGATCTATCTGTCTACAGATAGATAACCTGAGATCACTTGCCAAGTATGCAGTTAAAATATCCTAATTTTAATAGTACCATTGATATGATTATATATGCACCAATTCCTTTATTTTTTTTTAATGTTCTCTAGTTATTAAATGAAGAAGTGCTGAGCCACAGCAGCTTGCTGGAGACCATTGAAGTCAAAGGAGCTGGCATGACAGAGCACTACGTCACCCAGTTAGAATTCCAGGACCTGCAAGAACGATACAGAGACATCAGAGAGCGGACCAAGGTATGGCTCACCGTGTTCCACACAAACCCACTGAAAATGCAGTGTTTGGAGCTGTGCTTATTTAAAGACTCATTTATTTGGGGCAGTGACAGCCTTGTGAAAACAGATAGAACAAAAAAATGCAAAATGAATTTTAATACTTAGAATACCCCACTGGCAAAACCCTCAACTATTGTTAGGATATGAAAGTTACTGAAGGAAAATAATTCTCAATTAAAAAGTCCTAGAAATGTACCTATTGTAGAAAAATTGGGGGCAGCTTCATAAGGAAGACTCATAAATTCTTTAATATGTCTGCTGATGACAATTTTCTAAAGCTGGAAATAATCACCAATAATATTTATAATACTGGGCTTTATTTATTTCTTTGTGAACGTTCAGCACACCTTACTTTATTAGACAAAGTACATAAAAACTTAAATCCACAGTGAGTCCAAATCCTCACTGAAGGCACAATATAAGAATCTCAGTATTCTTCATTAGCAAAAATGTATTTTTATGACAAATAAAGTTAATTCATTTTTTGGAATATCCATATTACATTTCATAAGGAATTCAGAGATCAGGAAGTTAATTCAAGAAAGTCATCTTTAAGACCCCTTTTACTCCTAATATTACGTTTTTTAATATTTTTTGCCTAAATCTTAATGTTTTACTTTTCTAGGAAACATTCATATTTTAATGACTTAATAATCATGCTTTTCTAAAATTCCAAAAGTGAATTCTTACAGTACATTGAAACTGCATGTAGAAATGTATCCCCATCTTAATCATCTTACATGGTAATAATAGGAAGCAGTAAACAAGTCTGAAAAAGTAGTTCGCCTGCACCAAGAGTATCAGAGAGACTTGAAGGCGTTTGAAGCTTGGCTGCAACAAGAGCAAGAAAAGCTTGACCGATATTCAGTTCTTGAAGGTGATGCCCACACTCACGAGACAATGTTGCGGGATCTTCAGGTAAAGTCTACTTCATCATAAAACAAAGGAATTTTCATTCTGAATATGGAATCATTATTATTATTATTAATTCTTTTTTTTTTTTTGCGGTACGCGGGCCTCTCACTGTTGTGGCCTCTCCCGTTGCGGAGGACAGGCTCCGGACGCGCAGGCTCAGCGGCCACGGCTCACGGGCCCAGCCGCTCTGCGGCGTGTGGGATCTTCCCGGACCGGGGCACGAACCCGTGTCCCCTGCATCGGCAGGCGGACTCTCAACCTCTGCGCCACCAGGGAAGCCCCAGGAATCATTATTTTAAGCAGTGGGAAGTTACTGTGACCTTAAATCCTATAAATAGCTGATATATATTAAGTGAAACCCTAGTAAGGTCTGGTCTATAGTGTTTTGGGACCTCAGTAGTGTATGCTAGTCGAGATCATTTGATAGGCAGTTTAGAATGAGCAGGGCTGGAACTTGAGGACTTGGTTGAGTTGCTAAGGTGGCCTCTGACAGGAATGGCTCGTGGCCTCATTTATGGTGTTGGCTGGTCCACCTGCCTGTTCCTCCCTAAAGGGTTGAATTAGATGTGGAACACAGCTGCAGGAGTCAATAGCACGTGACACTTCTCAAAGTCAAATTGGTGACACCATCTTAGGCCATCTGGTTTTAACCCAAATCTCCCACATTGCTGAGGATACAGGCCCGGGGACAGAGACCCAGAAGAAGGAATTCGAGGAGCTAGAAAAAGCACTGGTGCTCAGCTAAGCAGTCTGAGATTCAGGGCGAGATGGCAAACCTCATGGGGAAAGTGGTCCTAACCCACTTATTCATTGACTCATTCAACATTTACTGAACACCTTATGCGGTGCAGACACTGTACTTGGCTAGCTACTGCAGATAAAGATGAGTAAAATATTATTCTTGCCTGCAAGGAACTTACATTCTAGAGAAATGTGGACCCATTGATAGGTCGTAATGATCTATGTAACAATGTGATAAGGGCAATAATAGAACTACTCTATTATTAGGGATTTTATGGGAGCATCAAAGAGAGCACTCTGGGCTTCCCTGGTGGCGCAGTGGTTGAGAGTCCGCCTGCTGATGCAGGGGACACGGGTTCGTGCCCTGGTCCAGGAAGATCCCACATGCCGTGGAGCGGCTGGGCCCGTGAGCCATGGCCGCTGAGCCTGCGCGTCCGGAGCCTGTGCTCCGCAACGGGAGAGGCCACAACAGTGAGAGGCCCGCGTACCGCAAAAAAAAAAAAAAAAAAAAAGAGAGCCCCTTAATCTTACCTGGAGAGACAGATAGGGGTCAGGGGGTTCCCAAGAAGGGGAAACCAGGCATACAGAGTAGAGAACAGAGAAAAGCCAGCAAGACAACTCTGTGTCCCACCAGCTCTGTGTTGGAACTTACTGAACCCTGTCAGCTCTTATTGGAATTGGTTCAGGATTGGGCAAGATGTACGTACAGCTCACACAAGGTGGAAAAGCGGGACTGAGATGGTCATCGCTGGCATATAACATTTCTGGCTATTTCAGTGGGTCTCGGGGAATGTTGTGTAATGGCGGGAGTGTTGTGTAATGGCGGGAGTGTTGTGTAATGGCGGGAGTGCACGGTTGGGATTAGGGAGTTTGGACTCTGACTTACGGTGAGAACTGACCCTGGGTGACTTCGGCAGAGGTAAACGTCTCTGACTCAGTTTTCTCCACAGAGTTGTTCTGAGGAAGGATTAAATGAGATGGGAGAAAAATTTTTTTTAAATAATAGTCCATTCATGAAATAAATATATGGCAGAAGTTGAAGAGTCATAGTTTCATTAGCTTATTTAAGGATCTCATCCATTTTATTCTTAATAGTAGCACACCCTGGTCTGCTACGTTTAGCTGTTGTAATTTATCTTAATGGAATGGACTTGGTTTTCTGGCTATAACCCCTCCCAGCCCTTCACTCCAGACATTGTTGGCCAGCAAATGCCAAGCTCTCCAAGTTCTGTGTAGGAACTGGGCCAAGAAACCACTTGTCACCAGCAGATATTTCTCCTGTTGAGAAGAAAATGTTTCACTTTGGTCAGTATTAATGTAGCCCAAACCCAAACCTAACTCCTACCTCTCAGTTCACTATGTATTAATTCTTATGGACGCTGTCTTATTTTGAGTCACCACAGATGTTAAAAAGGGAGGGGAGACGCTAAGGCGGAAATTGGTGGTGGAGACGTGACATTCCAACTGCACAGCAGAACTACTTCAGGGTCCCGATGTCCTACAGCTCACTTAGTCATCTGGGGGTCTGCCAGCAGTGTGAAACATGTTCACAGATTATTTTGCATTTACTGAAGGTTTAATTTGAGTCTTAGAACATACAGATTTTAAAAATATTTAACTATATTTTCCCCTCAGAATAAATACTTGAAATGTGGTATATATATAAGAATTTATCTAATGCATTGATTTGTAGAATAGTGAAAACTGCTATAAAATAGGGAAAGGGTGATATATTAAGAAAAGTAGGGGCTTCCTTGGTGGCTCAGTGGTTAAGAATCCGCCTGCCAATGCAGGGGACACGGGTTCAAGCCCCGGTCCGGGAAGATCCCACATGCCACGGAGCAACTTAGTCCATGCGTCACAACTACTGAGCCTGTGCTCTAGAGCCCGTGAGCCACAACTACTGAGCCCACGTGCCTTGAGCCTGTGCTCTGCAACAAGAGAAGCCACTGCAATGAGAAGCCCACACACCTCAACGAAGAGTAGCCACTGCTCGCCACCACTAGAGAAAGCCCGCGCACAGCAATGAAGACCCAACCTAGCCAAAAATAAATAAATAAGTTAATTAATTAATTTTTAAAAAGGAGATTAATTAGGGCAAGGATCAGTAGACTGTAGCCCAGAACCCGTATTTTAAATGAGCTTTTATTGGAACACAGCCCCACCTGTTCATCTATGTAGCGTCTATGGCTGCTTTGGCACCACAAGGGCAAGGGTGGGCAGTTAAGTACTTGCGGCAGATTGTGTGGCCCACAAAGCCTAAAATATTTACTGTCCAACCCTTTATGGAAAAAGTTTGCCAAACCCTGAATTAAGGAAAGAGATTGTACAAAATTACCTTTAAAAAATTTTAGGAATTTTGGAATAAAATTTCTGTTTGTCATCATTTTGATTAATATTTTACCATATAAATTGTTCTTCTTTTCCATTTACAATACATTCACATTACAACATTTTTGGAGTGATATCATAGCTGAGGACAAATGTATCCAATAGTCTGAACCATATAAGATTGCTATTTCTATGGGTAAAAGTGGTCAGATATGAGCAATTTCGTTGGTATTAAAGATTTTTTAATACTATTGTATGCTGACTAAATATGTTGGCACTTTTAACATTCTTGGTGGGATTTGACTCGGTCCCTTTCAACTTTAGATGATCAGATCAAGTAACACAAGTGTATAATACCGTTTTGCTAACATCTTTAAGGATACGAGTTTTTCTTTCTATAAAAAAAGTAGTTTATGCTCTTCAAGACTTGGTTCATACTAAATTAGTAGGGTAAATTTCTGGGACTTATGCTTTGGTGGAGGGAAATGGATTTGTACCTAGGAGTACCTGATGGGCAGGTGTGATAATTCAGCCTTTCAGGTTTGTATGCCCTGTACCCTCCAGGGCCAACTTCTCTTTGCCATCGCATTCCCTAGAACATCTTCGGCAAAGGATCCCTCCTGAGCAAAAGCAAGGTTCATTGTTCTTTTCTCAGCCACACATGTAGCACTGATCCCATTCAATGTCAAAGCAAGAAACCTTAGGCTCTTTAAACAGATTAGGAGCCAAAAAAAGCCTAGGTTATTATATTAAACAATAACCCTTTAATCACAGTGTTTTTTGCCTGTAGGCTGAAAAACCAAATTTCAGACATTGCTTCTAAGATGACTGAGAAAAATATTTCTCCCGGTGTGTGTATTTGTGTGTATATGTGTGCATTCTGATTCATTTAATTGGAATTATTTCAGAATGTTTCTCCTGACTTGGGAGACGGTATGCGGTTTTCGGTACATATTTTTTGTGTGTAAGTCGGAATCAAAGCATTCTTTCCTAACGTGAAGTTTTCTTGAAGCCAACGTGAAGGGCACGGTTGGCTTGGGTGAGACATGATCACCTACACGGGTGTAAAATATAAGAGAGGTGTGGCAGCCATACCTTTCCCCTACAGGAGCTCCAGGTGCACTGCACAGAAGGGCAGGCCCTGTTGAATTCAGTGCTGCACGCCAGAGAGGAAGTGATACCATCGGGCATCCCCCAGACGGAGGACCGGGCATTAGAGTCTCTCCGGCAGGACTGGCAGGCTTACCAGCAGAGGCTGTCCGAGACCCGAACTCAGTTCAATAATGTAGTCAACAAATTGAGACTGATGGAACAAAAGTTTCAGCAAGTAGACGAGTGGCTAAAAGCAATGGAGGACAAAGTGAGTCTCAGAAGTGGACGTCAGTCTAACCGGGCTGCCAAGGAGATACAATTACATCAGATGAAGGTACAACTAATGTAAATTCCTCATCTTTGTCAGAGTAGCAGTTGCCTTGCATAATCTGTTTCCTTAAAATATCTAGTAACTTTTGGTCCAAGGTTTAGCTTTTGCAAAATCTCTTTCTACTTGCAAAGAAATTTGATGTACGTTATAACGGAGCATTCTTCTATCAGCAGTTATTTATTAGAATCCTAAGGCAGTCTAGTTTAATGAAGTATTTTATATTTTCTTCCCAAGCTTTATTACCTTGCCTGGTAAAGATACATGAATGCTAGTGTTGCAATAATTTGTTTATGGCTCTGATTTGAAATTGCTCTAATGTACTACATTGACATAATACTTGAAAATTAATTTTATTCTAATTTTTATGTAGAGTCAGTGCACATGATCAAAATAATCCTTAGGCCTCTGGAACTTCTTTTCCTTATTCATCTATTTTAAAATTTATCTAAGTACAACAGAAGATATAAAAATATATGTAATATAGACAGAAAAGCACTCAAACTCATTAAGTGTACAGTTTTTATCATGTTACTGGAATTACATTTTCATGAAGGTTTTATGTGAAGTATTTTCAAAATTATATCACAGAATAAATATATTCTAACAATACGCTGAAATCGTTTTCTAGTAAGAAGATATATTTATTTGTCTTACTCAAGAATCTGTAAGATTGAGCCTTTCCCTCGATATTGTGTCATTTCAGAAGCGGCATGAAGAAATCACTGCGTACAGAGACGAAGTTGAGGAAGTGGGAGCCAGAGCACAGGAGATCCTAGATGAGAGCCACGTGAGCAGCCAAATGGGCTTCCAGGCCACCCAGCTGACGTCCAGATACCAGGCCCTTCTCCTCCAGGTGCTGGTGAGTGGGCCACCCCTGCTCATCATAGGCCAGCAAACTTCCCAAGCCAGATGTTCTTCCTTTCGCTAACTTCCAGTGAAGATAATACGTGTTTATCAAGAAAGGCACTGGCACAGGTCTTTCATCACTGTTCAATTGTGTTTCTTCTTTCGAAGGAACAAATAAAATTCCTGGAGGAAGAGATCCAGAGTTTGGAGGAATCAGAATTATCTTTAAGTTCCTATTCGGATTGGTACAGCTCTACTCACAAAAATTTCAACAATGTGGCTGCCAAAATTGATAAAGTAGATAAAGTGACGATGGGGAAAAAAATGAAGACATTGGAGGTAGGCATGCAAGTATCAGGTTTGTCTCCCAGCCCTTCTTTCACGAGCTGTTCCTGTCTCCCCCGTAGAATTGGGAGTGTGTTCGCCCCCGCCCAGTATGATTGGTGATCCGTGGCTCATCATTTCACTCTAAATTCCAAGTTATAATCCCTTAAGCCAAAGACTGGCTTTCATTTATTTGTGTTGTGAAGTCATTTCAATGTCTTACACATGGCTACACACGAAATTCTTAACTAAGTTCCAGTTTGACACTAAATATTAAAAGAAAACAATGATCTCAAATTCATGGCACTGTGCGCTAATAGAGTTTTAACCCAGATCTATAGGAGCACTGTTACGGACAAGAGAAACATCAGGTTCTTCCTTAAGTCTCTGATTTGGAAATGATACGCTGATCAAGACTTTAAAAGACCTATATTGAAGTAAAGAAGATTCCTGATTGCTGGCAGACCAAATCTGGTTATAAACTTCAAAAAACATATTTTAAGGAGAAATCAGTGGACTCAAGAATGGGACTTGAAAGGCTGTTCTTTAAAAGGAAAGAAATAATGCTAAGTTATTTGCATTTGTTTGTTTGTTTATTCATTTGTTTGTTTGTATTTGCTTCCCACTCTTTCTCAGGGTTTGCTGAAAGACATGGAGAAAGGCCAGAGTTTGCTCAAATCAGCCCGAGAGAAAGGAGAGAGAGCTCTTACATACTTGGAAGATGGTGAGGCAGAGACGTTAAGAAAAGAGATCCATGACCACGTGGAACAGTTGAAGGAACTGACCAGCACTGTCCGGAAGGAGCACATGACTCTGGAAAAAGGCCTTCATTTGACAAAGGAATTCTCAGATAAATACAAAGCACTAACTCAGTGGATAGCAGAGTACCGAGAAATCCTATACATTCCTGAAGAACCCAAAATGGAATTATATGAGAAAAAAGCTCAGCTATCTAAATACAAGGTAGTGTGTTGTTACTGACAGATGCACGAGGACGTCATGTAGGACTGAACTGGTGGGACGTGATTCCTGGTTTGTGTCACCCTTAGTGAGTGCTAGAAAAAGTCCTAATGTGCCTATTCTGCTGGTGGGGAGTGGTATAGATTTATCTGGCTGGAAACACTACATCAGACTTATTTTTCCGTTCAGGAATCGTATTTGTCTGATATTCAAAGGTTGTATCAGTAAATGGAGATCTATTCTGACAGTGTGATCCAGGTATGTGGATCCTCCAGAAAAACCTTCTTGGCATTAGGATCTCACACCTACAGATTTTATCTTTTTTGTAGAGTCTTTCCTTCATCTTTTGGTACAGAAGGCCTATAAACTGACCTGTGGTAAATTCAAAATGAGACATATTTCTAAGAAAATAAATTCTAGTTAACCAACTGTAGTTAAACATCTTAGAAATTAATTTTTGAAAGAATAAATGGTGATGTGGATATCACTATACATGCTGTAGATATAAATATTTCACATGCTCAAATCTGTGAAACAGTTATTGAAGCTTATACATGGAGTAGTCTGTTTTCTAAATTTGACCCAAATTATTTAGCGATATTCTTTAAGAATTACAGTGTGATGACTTGCCTCGAAGCTTTTCCTGTTGGCAGCTTTTTCCTACTCCAGCCAGTATGTCTATTCCTGTCCTTGGTTCTTCTGCCTAGCCTGACAGTGTGTCTTTGAAGGTGTTACATAAGAATCACACTGCTTCTTCTTTTTTAGTTCCCTCTGAGTTCTTGATATATTTAAATAGCACTTTTAGGCCATCATAGCAACGTTGCAACTGGAATTTGTCTCCCAGACTTCACATCCAGCTCAAGCTGCTATTGATTTCACGAGTCAAAATCAAAAGATAGCACCTCGCTCCCTTTGTAGAGAATTAAGGTTTATTTCTCTGCCGAAAGGAATGAGCTAGAAGCCAGCAATATGAACCATGTTAAATTTAGCCGAATGTAATTCTTTTCCATACTTCTCTCTGCGCATGCGAAGGGCTATTTGATGTCTTACTTTTACTCTGTATTGAAAAACTGTATTAGCCATAAAAAGGCATTCTCTCTTTATTGCTTTATACTTATTAATTTTTAAAGTATATGTCAGATCTTTATTTGAAGTAGATAAACTTATACAT
Organism: Neophocaena asiaeorientalis asiaeorientalis; assembly: GCF_003031525.2. Classification (NCBI taxonomy): domain Eukaryota; kingdom Metazoa; phylum Chordata; class Mammalia; order Artiodactyla; family Phocoenidae; genus Neophocaena; species Neophocaena asiaeorientalis. The sequence goes on along the minus strand of NW_020173666.1, from coordinate 7,607,005 downwards.
GCCAACGTATATGTATATATTCGCCTTGATCACACAGATGAGCTGGTTCTTGTTGTTTTTTCTTTGTAATTCAAGTCACTTCAACAAACGGTGTTGTCCCATGAACCAACAGTAAAATCAGTGAGAGAAAAAGGGGAAGCCCTCCTGGAGCTGGTGCAGGATGTTACTTTAAAGGACAAAATAGATCAACTTCAGAGTGATTACCAGAACCTCTGCAGTGCAGGAAAAGTAAGGAGTGATCAGAAATTCAATGCAAATGTGTGTATTCACCACAAAGGGGGTCCTGACTCCTTTTTATCTGTCAGAAAATTTTAAGGCGTGGTATGGGTCAGTATTTTTCCTTTTATTCAGATGGGCATTTTAAATGGCGAAACGACTTTGTGGGTCGTGTTGTATCTTTTTTTTCCCGTTCCTAGTAAGTTTCTGATGTGTGTAACTCTACCTACCCTATGAGTTTTCCTGGGCTTTTAAAAATATGAAAGTTTGGAGTAGATTTTTGGCTTGAAAGTCACTTCTAACGGACACCTGGCTTCACAGGAGCACGTTTGCCGTCTCGAGGTGAAAGTCAGAGACCACGAAGATTACAATAGTGAGCTCCAAGAAGTGGAAAAGTGGCTGCTGCAGATGTCAGGAAGGTTAGTGGCACCCGACCTCATGGAGACAAGCAGTCTAGAGACGGTTACCCAGCAACTGGCCCGCCACAAGGTATGCCTGAGCTTTAAGGAGCTGAAGAATACAAGGTGGCTTTAGCAGGTGTGCCGTGTGTATGTGCGTGTGTGTGTGTGTGAGCGCACGCATGTACCTCTCTGGGTCATAATGATTGCACCTAAAGAATCAGGTCTGAGTCTCAAGAATGACTGATAATTGAGAACAGTTCAATTTAATATTTAAGTGACTAACAACAGCTGAATCTTGGCATTCACCTTCTGAACATATTGTAGCATTTTTCCCAGCCAGTAGTTTTTCATTGCAGAATATAATCTTTAGGGAGTAATTTATCAAAGAGAAATTATCTTTATTTTAGAAAAGTATAGCCAAAGATACGATACAAAAGTAGTAGTCAAAGAGTCTGGGTTCTAGCCAGACTGTCTTCTTCCTAACTGGGGGGACTTAGCCTCTCTGCGCCTCCTTTTCTCCTCTGTTAAGGGTGATAATGACACCAGCCTCATCACGGGAGATAATGTATGTGAAAGTATCTTGTAAACCATAAAGTACAGTACTGACATGTGGTGTTAGTATATTTATTAATATGTATTTTTAGTAATTATATGTGCCAGGTGACAGATGTCATATAGTCACAATTTTATGGAGCAATTTCGGTGAGCTTAATGGGAAACTGATTTTTAGTCGTGACATGGTAAATATCTAGCAGTGTGTCTTAGGAAGACCAGTTAACCATTCTGGGCTTCAGGATTCCTATAGGAGAAAATTCTATTTAGCAAATACCAACAGAAAAGTAACTGCATGATATAGTCTATTTGGCACTGAGAAAATGCCCTCAGTAACCTCAGGGTGTAGTGGTTCCATTCCAGCTCGAAGATAAAATGTTTCTTTTCAATGTGGCATATATAATAACTGTTAACCCAGCACCACTGGAAAAAAAGTGGTGGACCCTGGGCTGCTGAAGGACCACCTGGTTTCCCTTAGATGTATTGATGTGTCAACCCAGGAAACTTTGTGTTGGAATGTCACTTGTCATTAGCATTGTAAGGAAATTAGAACCTGATTTGAAAAAGTTGGTTCCTGCTCTCTAAGTGATCTTGTGAGAAAGCTCACTAGAGAACACAGGTGGGCATCGTGGTGTGTGTGAACTGGAATCGGGCAGAGATGGGCCCAAAGCTGGGGGATGTGCCATTTACTACTTGTGAAACCTTGAACATGGTTTTTCTTTTCTTTTTGGCTGCATTGGGTCTTCGTTGCTGGGCATGGGCTTTTTCTAGTTGTGGCGAGCAGGGGCTATTCTTCATTGCGGTGCACGGGCTTCTCATTGAAGTGGCTTCTCTTGTTGCAGAGCACAGGCTCTAGGTGCACAGGCTTCAGTAGTTGTGGCTCGCGGGCTCTAGAGCGCAGGCTCAGTAGTTGTGGCACACGGGCCTCAGTAGTTGTGGCTCACGGGCTATAGAGCGCAGGCTCAGTAGTTGTGGCATGCGGGCTTCAGTAGTTGTGGCTCACGGGCTCTAGAGCGCAGGCTCAGTAGTTGTGGCACACGGGCTTCAGTAGTTGTGGCTCTCAGGCTTCAGTAGTTGTGGTACACGGGCTTCAGTAGTTGTGGCTCACGGGCTCTAGAGCGCAGGCTCAGTAGTTGTGGCGCACGGGCTTAGTTACTCCACGACATGTGGGAACTTTCCGGACCAGGGCTCGAACCTGTGTCCCCTGCATTGGCAGGCGGATTCTTAACCAGTGTGCCACCAGGGAAGTCCCTTGAACATGTTTTATAACATCTCTGTGCTTCAGTCTCCTCATCTGTAAAACAATAGTAATAATACACATTTATCCGGGCTTATATATAGTCCCTTCACTATAGCAGGTGCTTAATAAATGGTAAGTGATAAAGGTTATTTTTATTTTTATCAATATAAGTATTATTAGATGTAAATTAGATCTTACATAATTTAGACATTCGATTATTACATAAATCAGATATCATATTAGATAAATTAGACATTAGTAAATTAGATTAAGTTGTAATTAGATTATTTTAGATATAAATTATACCAGAATCATAATTTATAGAGATGAAAAATGTATTAACATCCTTCTTGCTGGTAATAATACCATGGAGCAGATCTCTAACTGAGATCAGCCTCATGAAATCACTTAAAGGTTACTTCATTATTCGTATGTAACTTAATCCATCAAATTCATTAGCTTTTCCCATTGGAGTATCTCTGAAAATATACTTCTTTTTCCATTTGTTGATATGGCAACCAAGACAAATTGCAAAACTCTTTTAAAAACATTTTAAACTGTGAAATGATTGATCTTTAACTTTCTGTTTGATGAATAGATTATTTAAAGACTATAACTGGAATGAGAACTCAGTACTTGCTTCATTTTTTGTAGGCAATGATGGAAGAAATTGCTGGTTTTGAAGACCGTTTGAACAACCTTAAAATTAAAGGTGACAGTTTGATCAGCCAGTGTGCAGACCACCTCCAAGCGAAACTTAAACAAAATGTACATGCTCATCTGCAGGGCACAAAGGATAGTTACTCAGCCATCTGCAGTACAGCCCAGAGGGTGAGTACCACTGGAACATTCTAGAATGATGAAGAATTAAGGAGAAAAACTGTGCAAACTGGAGGTTTTTAAAAATAGTTTTTGTGCTTCAGTCTTTGGGATTGTTTTGGTGTTTTTCCAGACAGAAAATAAGAGGATAGATTTCATAGTCTCTATGTGAACATAGAATTAACATATCATATATTTGATTGATGTGATGAAGTGGCGAATTTCAGACATGTGGTTTTACTCAATCCCTTTATTCCATGAATTGATTATGAAAAAAATTTTAAATTTTGTTTGTTTTTATTTGCACACCATCAATAATACTTCTTTCTTATTTGCCATTTATTCTATTACATCAAAATAAGTTTATTCTGTAAGTCACACAATAATTATTTCTTTTTAACTCTATGCAGCCCAGGTTCTACTCTAATTCAGTATTTTTATGTATTCATATAGAAATTGAGAAAAGAAGTAAGCACCAATTTCAAGGTATACTTCAGTGGGTATCCCTCCAATAAAATGGAATCCTTAATGTTATAGATATAAGTCTAAGATAAATAAGAATCACCCTTTTAACAACAATTAAGTAAAATTAGTGGATTACTCTTTATTATTCTGGAATTTATAAATGACACTGAGAAGGGTCTATCTATTTTTGTTACTGAGCTATTTAGTAAGAACTGGAGAAATACAAGTGACATGGGGAGAATTATCTGTGTTCATCACGATAATAAAAAAAATGCTGGGTGACATTAGTTGATCCCTAGACTTGGAAAATCCACCTTCAGAAAGTTAATAAACAGGCTTCCCTGGTGGCACAGTGGTTGAGAGTCCGCCTGCCGATGCAGGGGACACGGGTTCGTGCCTCGGTCCGGGAAGATCCCACATGCCGCGGAGTGGCTGGGCCCGTGAGCCATGGGCACTGAGCCTGCGCGTCCAGAGCCTATGCTCCGCAATGGGAGAGGCCACAACAGTGAGAGGCCCGCGTACTGCAAAAAAAAAAGTTAATAAAAAAGAGGGATAAAATAATCTAACAAATAATTGCAGATGATGACGTAGGGGGTGAGACAAGAAAAACCGTAGCATGGAGCTTTTGGTAAGCTCATTTGTTCACTCACTCAACAGAGATTTCTTAGCACTGTCTTTGTAGCAGGCTTTTTCTGTGCATTATGGACACAGCTTAATTTTTTTTTTAATTAGTAAATGTTCGAAAGACAAACATATTTTAAAAATAAACTTTTAAAAAGTAGATGAAATTCTAAGAACAGAGTCAGAATCTTATAATTAAACTTTGCAAAAATGTTAAAGAATGCAAAATACCTTTTTTCTTTTTGGTTCTGCTTGGAATAAAAATAAATAAGGGATAGTCCTAATATCAGATAAAAATGATTAATTTAATAGATGACAGAGAAAAGCAGAATTCAATTACTGCTTCTGTTGTCTCAATAAGGAAAGAAAAGCCAGTCTAACCTCATAGTCTTTTTTTCTTTCTTTTGTTTTTCATGAAGAGCTTGCTCAGAAAACGTCATAGGTATATTTCACCTTGATTTCAAGGAAACACATAATAGTTTCTCAACATGTCTTTGTGGATAAAATGGAAATTGCTTGGCTGGTTGAGGATTAAGTAATTGAATAGATGCATTAGAAAATGTTTGGGTTATTCTAGATTAGTGTTTTCCTGGAATGTAACTTCTAAGATGAAATGAGGGCATCAAACTCTCCACTCCCCTGTGTTATAATTTAGTTCCAATTTACCCTACCCCTAAAACAGAAGCTGTTCAGTTAGAGAAATATTGGTTATCTTTTCATGAGCCGGCATTTTATTTTTACTTTTAGTTTCTAGTTTAAATGAAAAGGACGGTATTTATACAATGGGGGAAAGCTGCAAAAACCTTTGATTTATGTTTGACCAATTTCCTCCAAAGATTTTATGTATTCTAACACATTTCTAGCGTTACATTCACCCTGCCCACCTTGTCTTTCCATGATCAGGATATTATGTTGTAATGTGTGGGTTGAGAAGTTATAAACTGGGGCATAGCCCATGTGCTTTGCAACATTTTGGAACGTATGCAGACTCCGTAGATATGTCTGGTTTTGGGGGGCATGGTGGGGAGAGGGATCCATTTAAAGTGGACTTGTTTCATTTGCTCGCAGTGGTCTTTTTAGAGAAATAAAACAGCTCTCACGACCGCAGCATGATTGTTCTGTCTCAGGTGTACGAGAGTCTGGAACAGGAACTTCAGAAGCACGTTAGTCGACAAGACACCCTGCAGCAGTGCCAGGCCTGGCTTTCTGCAGTCCAGCCCGATTTAAAGCCAAGCGCACGTCCCCCTGTCAGCAGGGCAGAAGCCGTTAAGCAGGTAGATTGTGATTCCTGCAAGTTTATGTTACGCTGTCATTCATTCATTTGATGAAAACATGTTAAGTACCTATTATGTGCCAAATTGTGCTGGTTGCTGGAGATATAAAAGTATAAATAAGGTCTGAGCTTGATTCCAGTTAAGTCCACATTCTAACCAGGAAGACGGACGCACAGCTGAGGTCAATCTGGTAGAATAAATAGGGCATGGGCACTGTAGCCAGAAGATCGATTCCAGTACCTGCTCAACGGGGTGACCATGGGTAAATCACTGAATTTCTCTGAGCCTCCGTGTTCTAATAGGTAAAGTGATTATAAGTATGCTTGCTTCTGAAAGTCATGAAGAAATTCAAATGCTGTACCGCAGTGTACGTGATTTGTAAACAGAAAAGCAAAATTAGCCTCTCCTGCATTTTTGGGCACAAAACGAGGTGCTTATTAAATAATTATTAAGTGAATGCTGAATGAATTATTGTTATCGTGTGAAAGGAACCTGTGGCGTATTCATTTGACATCTACATGCTTAAAACGTTGCTGCTGATACTTCATCAGAATATTTGAGGGATGTTTTAAAATTTTTTGTACTAAGCAACTTTTCTATGTAGTGCAAAGAATATATTTTAAAGGAATTTAGTTGTAAAGGTTGCTGCCAGATAGGAAGTAATGTAAAAATTCAATCTTTTTACCTCAAACTGATATTAAAATAATGTTTGTTCATTTAGTCCACTTAGAGAATATGTTCAGTTAATATGTCCCCCAAAGTATACTTTCTGGCTTAAATGATTTACATTGTTTAAGTCATGAAATGGCTCACAGAAGTGCATGTATTACACCTTATAAAAAATAGAATATGGGGCTTCCCTGGTGGCGCAGTGGTTGAGAGTCCGCCTGCCGATGCAGGGGACAGGGGTTCGTGCACTGGTCTGGGAGGATCCCACGTGCCGCAGAGCGGCTGGGCCCGTGAGCCATGGCCGCTGAGCCTGGGCGTCCGGAGCCTGTTCTCCGCAATGGGAGAGGCCACAACAGTGAGAGGCCTGCGTACCACAAAAAAAAAAAAAAAAGAAAAATAGAATATGGACAAATCAAACATGGCTCTCCTTGAATCAAGAAATGAAATAAAGATTGTCTGTATTCTGTTTTTTCATTAGACTGTGAGCTTTCTTGGGTCATTCATTGTCTGTGGCTGTTTGTTTCCAATGTACTTTATTCAGAACAATCCAGACCAAAGCTTGATTCTTCTCTTTTGTTCCCCAAAAAAGAAGTAAAAGCGAGGGGGAGAATAACATTAATGCTTTCGCTAGAACAGGAAGTTTCCTACGGCACCCGCGTTAGCTGTGGTTGCAGGAAGATGCTGATCCTTCCTGGGGCCCAGATTCAGTGACTGTAGGGTTCATTGTTTTACTTTCTGCCCCTTCCACACTGCTTCTCAGAATGGGCTGCCCCCTTTTGGAAGCAACAGAGAAGGGAATCAGAGGTATTGGAAACACCTGGACCTCAGTCGTTCTGAAGGGGAAGAGGTTTTTTGTTGTTTCTTTTCGTTTTGCTTTGTTTTGATCAGTCTTTCCTTTGGCAAGTACTGCTTTCATGTAAAGTCGAGCAGGTCCTGGGTCATTAGTTCGCTTGGATGTGTCACTGGAGAATTCCGCTACTGACGGGGTGTCAGACTCTGGGCAGGCTTTGACGGGCTGCAGTTGAATTTGGTCAGGGTCCCAGGGTGCGTCGTGTATCCCTCCCACATGGTAAATGCTCAATACGTATGTAATGATAATATGGTCCTCACTACCATTAGCCAATGACAGACTGATTTGATTCCATTAAGAATGTCATTTGTTTTCATAAGGCATGGTGTGAATTTGGGGGAATGAGAAAAAGTACTATCAGATTTGCCCTTGAAATTGATTTTTAGCAGAAATCTTTCATAACTGTTTTGTCATTGACAGTCAACAAGCTGCTCCCAATGCTTTTGGAATCAGGCTAACTGTATACATTTTAAAATAAATCATTATTTTTTAAAGTAAATATATTTATAAAATAAAAATTCAGATATCTCATTCTCTTCTCATTTCCAAAGACTGTTTGGGACAGATAACTTTCTCTGAGCCATGGGTACCTGATGGGATGGTTTTGGTTAATGGCTAATGATACTAATTGGAAGTGAAACACCAGTCAGTCTGTGCAATGGATAAAAGTTTAGGTGCTACTTTCTACTTAATGGGAAATTGATCTGTATTTGTTACATTTATGTGAGAATGATGTGTCTAGGTAACCCACACAGCTTAGAGGAAATATACTGAGATGAGTCCAAAAGTTAGGCTCCATTATTCGCTATGATTTTGGAAGATCACCTGCTGTTTCTGTAGATCAACTTTATCCCATACAACTTGCAGTCAATACCTCTTTCCCAATTAATCACAAAGATGTAGTAAGCGAAAGCCACTTCTCACCACCTCTACCACCCATCGCCCTCCATCAGGCCATCATCACTTCTCATCTAACTCCTGCAGTAGCCTGACAACTGGGGCTGCCAGTTCCATCCCTGGTTGGGGAACTAGGATCCCACATGCCGCACGGCAACTAAGCCCATGCGCCACAACTAGAGAGCCTGCGTGCTTCAACTACAGCCTCTGGAGCCCACACGCCACAACTACAGAAGCCCACGCTCTCTGGAACCCGTGTGCCACAACTGCTGAGCCTGTACACCACAACTAGAGAGAAGCCCGTGCACCGCAATAAAAGATCCCGCATGCCGCAAAGAAGACCTGATGCAGCCAAAAATAAATAAATAAATATTTAAAAAAAAAAGAAAAGAAAACAAGCTAGAATGTGAACAGAGAATCTGGAAAAACCATGGAAGTTTCTTGGTTATTCCCCTTTCCCAGACCATACAGGCTAATTAGACTAAGAAACAGCTGGTGGACGAATGGCTCCCTGCCAGTGTGTTTGGAAAGCTTTCTTTTGAGTAACTAATATATGTCATTTACAACAATGGTGAAAATACTGAGCATAGCAAGGTTATTTTTGAAATGTCAACAAAATACCACAAATGGTACAAATATTTGCTATCTAAATATAGCATGTGTCTCTTTCACTCTGACAAGTTTTTTTTTTCTTCTTTTGTTTTTTTTCAGGTCAAACACTTCAGAGCTTTGCAGGAACAGGCAAGGACCTACTTAGATCTCCTTTGTACCATGTGTGACTTGTCAAACTCTTCAGTGAAAACCACAGCAAAAGACATTCAACAAACAGAACAAATGGTAAAAGTTAAAAAATGACATTGGATATATCTGACTATATTCTCTTGCTTGAATGTTAGATGTGAAAAAAATTTTCTCCTTGGAGTATTCTTGCTATAATGCTCCTACAAGCATTCTAATACATATGTATTGAATTTCAACTAAGTCACAGACAAGCAGGCACACGCTAGTACTGATGCCACTGAATTGGAAGTGAAATATTTAGTCCCATTGAACTGCTAAACATTCGCACCTCTTTCCTCTTCTCTTTTCTCCTCAATTACCATTCTCTTTCTCTTTTCCTATATTTTCACTCATTTTTTTTCTTTTCTCCTTTTCCATTGTTTTCTTTCGGTCATATTTAGTGTGAAAGGGCCTCCTGACCCTTCCTATTAGGATGGCAAACATCTGTCATGACCCTTCTAATTCATTGGCAGTGGCTGAGTGTGGTGTTGAGAAGAATTCTGAAGCTGTATCTGGGCCCTTCGGACAGTGTTGCGCTGAGTTAGCAGTACCTGCCTGCAGCAGACAGATGGCGCCACAGAGGCCGTGTGTTTGCTGCTGCTGCCTTAAACTCTGGAACACAACATGTTTGGATTAAAAAAAAAAAGACGACTTGGTTTTGTTATTTAACTGATTAAATATTCCATAATAGTAAAATGATCTAAAGGAAAAAATAATGAAGAAGTTAAGATAATTAAATAATTATAATATAGATATTAAAATAATTAAACTAACGTATGTATTTTTACTTTTATGTTTTATTACATTACCAAAGCAAGTCTGTATTTAAATCCTTAAGAAAGATGATATAGCTCCTGTATTTTTTTTTACAGAAATGATTTATCGAAATAAGTTATATGATTTCAAAAACCAGTGAAGCAGATCTAAACATATATCCAAAATGTTAATAACTCCGTGTTCTATAAGAAGTATCAGCAACTGTGCACTAGAGAACAATATAAGTCTTTTCTAGTTAACCCCAAGACCAAATTGATGACTCAGTCAAACAGATGTATCCACTGAAGTGCCCAATGTGAAAAACCATTAGGGCAGCTTCTGACCTAATAAATTGTTAAAACTTCTAGACCTTCACAGTACTGATTGAAATCATATGGCATAAGTCTTAGACAGTTGAAGTCTTTAGAAAACCTAAATATAAAATCTGTTTTTCTTGAAGCAAATAATTCTTTTTGGATTTATCACTCGTGTGCGTGTGTGTGCGTGCGCGCGCGCATACGTGCGTTGGCCTGCGTACATGGACAGGCTGATTCATTGAACATAAATGATTCTGTCCATTGCTGCTAACTTTTGCCTCTGTGTTTTCTCCAGATTGAACAAAGGCTTGCCCAGGCACAGAACTTAACTCAGGGCTGGGAAGAGATCAAGCACATGAAGGCTGAGCTTTGGATTTACCTCCAGGATGCCAGTCAGCAGCTGCAGAATATGAAGAGGAGCCACTCAGAACTGGAGCTAAATATTGCACAGAACATGGTGTCTCAAGTAAAGGTAGGAATTAACGTGCCTCCAGGGGAGCTAGAGGAGACCAGGATGGGTGTGTGTCAATCAATCCTTACACATAGTTATTTAAGGAATGAGATAGAACAACTTTCATTTGGTGCCAGAAAAATATAGCTCAGAAAGTGAACATTCAGATATTTTCTTGGAGCTCCAGTTGGCCACTTGCATTGAAGGACATTCACTCTGTAGCTTATTTCTGAATAGAGAACTGTGGTTTAGCTAGCAGAACCAGAAGACTCTGCCATTAAACAAACATGAAGCCTTATTATTCATTAGCTTTTCATCACAATATTGCTAAAGCTGTAGGATTTATCAATTTATTAAATATATATTTAATATATAAAACATATTAACATACAACTGATTTAAAATGTAATAAAATATTTATATAATTTAAAAAATAATAGAAAATTATTATAAGTATATTAACTTGATTGGAAGTTGTACCAGATTTTTTTTTAAAGAATTCTTTTTTTAATTAATTAATTTTAGTTTTGGCTGCGTTGGGTTTTTATTGCTGCGCGCGGGCTTTCTCTGGTTGCAGCGAGCGGGGGCTACTCTTCGTTGCGGTGCGCGGGCTTCTCACTGCGGTGGCTTCTCTTGTTGCAGAGCACAGGCTTTAGGCGCGTGGGCTTCAGTAGTTGTGGCACGCGGGCTCAGTAGTTGTGGCTCACGGGCCCTAGAGCGCAGGCTCAAGTAGTTGTGGCACACGGGCTTAGTTGCTCCGCAGCATGTGGGGTCTTCCCCGACCAGGGCTCGAACCCGTGTCCCCTGCATTGGCAGGTATATTCTTAACCACTGCACCACCAGGGAAGCCCTGTACCAGATTTTTAACAAAGCTTAACATTTATTTTTTCTCTGTGACAATCAGCCATTTTTATTTTCTACTGGGATATTGTTTGCATATGCAGAAAGAAGAACGGAAAGAATATAAATTAGATTTTATTCTCAAAAGCATGAACTTTAAAAATTTTTAGAAAACTAAGGATGCACTTTAAGATAACATATTAACTTTTTTTCCTTAGTGGCTATAATACTGTTTCACATTTATCAGTTTTTCCTTATACTTTTCAAAGGAACACAAGAAAATACCACAGTACCCTCTGATTCTTAAACACTTGGAAATTTGTTCATAAGGAAGTATGATGATTTTAGATTTTCTCTTTGTCCCTCACTATGCATTCTTCAATTACAAAAGTATTCAGAGGTATTGTATCTATGTCTCAATCTGTATTTATTTGGGGGGGCGGTTATTCAACATTATTTTATTGTTGTTATCCTTTAGGATTTTGTTAAGAAACTACAGTGCAAGCAGTCATCAGTGACCACTATTACAGAGAAGGTGGATGAGTTAACCAAGAAGCAGGAGTCTCCTGAACACAAGGAAATAAGTCATTTAAACGACCAGTGGCTGGATCTGTGCCTTCAGTCCAACAATCTGTGCTTGCAAAGGGAAGAGGATTTCCAGAGAACACGAGATTACCACAACTGTATGAGTGTCGTCGAAGTGTTCTTAGAAAAATTTACTACAGAATGGGATAACTTAGCCAGGTAACAGCAGTTCTCCAGTGGGTCACCAAAATGCTAAGCCAGAAATTTCTTAATTTCTATAAAAATCAAAAATGTCTTTCTTACATTGTAAACGTTTTCTATCATTATAAATATTGATAAAACATTATGAAGAATCTGGTGTCATCTGTATCCATAATCACGGTTTTCCTTGCTCAATATTAATTTAAGCAGTGAGTAAAAGGAAAATATTTGAAAATGGCACCATTTCTACCTGCGACCTCAAGGGATATTACAAAGCTGTTACACTGTGTGTTCAAAGAATATCCCAAGAATATTTCTAGTTTTAATTACCAGTTATGGGACTATCATCTATGACTTCAGGACATGAATCCTTCTTGAATCTATAGTTCCATGGGTTTCTTATCAATTCTGTAAAGTAACACATTCTATGTAATTCAGTCTAGTTTTGTCTTGTACTTGTGGTATTCTAGAACTTAGTGAACAATCTAAATTCAATTAATGTGTGTCTTATTTGATTTTATAGCAATTGAACCTGTCTTAACTTTTTCTTTGAAAAGGATTCCCTCTCTCCCACATACATTGAGTCATCATATGGAAATCTCTCTATGCTCTGATCACTATAATTATTAAAACCTGTACTTCTTCTGCCCAGATTTATCAATTTGTAGCAATTAAAACTGAAAACATTATTCTAGCTGTAGTTAAATCGTTAAATCATGGGGTTTTTTGTTTTGGGTGTTTCTTTTTCGGAGGAGGTACATGCTTTCTGATTTGTTTACTTTTTCTTGTTGCTCAGCATTTTACTAATCTTTGGGATAAATCCAGTATCAGCAAAAACCCATATTTCAGACGGACAATAGGCACCTCCGTCTGGTTAACCCACAAACACCTCACATCTAATATGTCCCGAGCAGAACTCATCATATGGCCTCCCAACACACTTCCTCATACTTGAGAACTAATCGTTTTGTAAGTGAAAAAGACTCTAAGATGGAATTTTCTCATATGTGTTTTGTAGTCAAAGGGATGAGAATCCTTTGCAGTTCACAGTTATTTCTAAAGGTTTCTAATGATAAACAGAAAATATCTAAGTTCTACACATGAGCAGCCGTTAGAGCCATTGGTTGTTTCTCACACATGGTAGACCATCTAGCACTGGATTGTTTATGGGAGCTTCTTGTCACATAAATCACAGATCACTTAATTTCTCCAAGTGCCTTTCAAGAATGCAGTAGATCAGTGTTTCTCAATATTTAGTGTTTCCGCAGATCATCAGGGGAACCTGTTAATATGTAGATCCTTGTCAGTTGCTGAGAGTCAGAGGAAGAAGCTACAAAGTACACCTCAGATGTGATGGGAGGGCAGCCTTAGCTAGAAGAAGTATCTGGGCAAACTATCTTGGTTCAACTTCTGCTATGGAAGTATATGGGTCTTACGTTCCATAATAATTATAGCATCTCTGTTGATAAGCCATGAAGGGAACCACTCTAAGCTAAGAAAGAAGATGGTGATACGCACTTTAACATGACGTGAGCAAACACAGGTATTAACTAAAGTTAACTTGATTTTATGTCTTTTAATATATACATACAGATCTGATACAGAGAGTACAGCCATCCACCTAGAAGCTTTGAAGAAGTTGGCGCTGGCATTGCAGGAGAGAAAGCAGGCTATTGACGATCTGAAAGAGAAAAAGCAGAACGTGATAGACCATCTGAACGTGGATGACAAAGAATTAGTCAAAGAACAGACGAGTCACCTTGAACAACGCTGGTTTCAGCTTGAGGACCTTGTTGAAAGGAAAATCCAAGTGTCTGTCACCAACCTGGAGGAGTTAAGTGTGGTCCGGTCCAGATTTCAGGAGCTAATGGACTGGGCGGAAGAGCAACGGCCCAGCATTGCTGAGGCTCTTAAGCAGAGCCCTCCGCCTGACATGGCTCAGAACCTTCTCATGGATCACCTTGCCATTTGCAGCGAACTGGAGGCCAAACAGATGCTCCTGAAATCACTCACGAAGGATGCTGATAGGGTGATGGCTGATCTTGGCCTCAATGAGAGGCAGATAATCCAGAAGGTACTCTCTGATGCCCAAAGGCACGTGAATAGTCTCAGCGACTTAGTGGGCCAGAGACGAAAGTACTTAAACAAGGCTTTGTCCGAGAAAACCCAGTTTCTCATGGCGGTGTTCCAGGCGACCAGCCAAATTCAGCAACACGAGCGCAAGATAATGTTCCGTGAACATATCTGCCTGTTACCGGATGACGTGAGCAAACAAGTGAGAACATGTAAGAGCGCACAAGCCAGCCTCAAGACTTACCAAAACGAAGTCACTGGACTTTGGGCCCAGGGCCGCGAATTAATGAAAGGAGTCACAGAGCAGGAAAAGAGCGAGGTGCTGGGGAAGCTTCAGGAATTGCAGAGTGTCTATGACACCGTTTTACAAAAGTGCAGCCATCGGCTACAAGAACTGGAGAAAAATTTGGTTTCTAGGAAGCATTTTAAGGAAGATTTTGATAAAGCTTGTCACTGGCTAAAACAAGCAGATATTGTTACCTTTCCTGAAATCAACCTAATGAATGAGAGTGCTGAGCTACATACACAACTGGCCAAATACCAACACATTCTTGAACAATCTCCAGAATACGAAAATCTCCTACTTACGCTGCAGAGAACTGGACAGGCCATACTGCCGACGCTGAATGAAGTCGATCATTCCTACCTCAACGAAAAGCTAAATGCACTGCCCCTGCAGTTCAATGTAATTGTCGACTTGGCTAAAGACAAGTTCTATAAAGTCCAGGAAGCAATTCTGGCTCGGAAAGAATATGATTCCTTGATCGAGTTGACAACCCAGTCTCTGTGTGATCTCGAAGACCAGTTCTCCAAGGTGAGCCAAGTCCCCAGCGACCTGAGTGTTGAAGAGGCTCTGTGTCTTCAGGATGGTTGTCGAGCTCTTGGGGGAGAGGTGGCAGCCCTTGCAGAAGCAGTGGATGAACTGAACCAGAAGAAAGAAAGTTTTCGCAGCACAGGGCAGCCATGGCAACCAGACCGGATGCTGCATCTCGTCACCCTGTACCACAGGCTGAAGCGACAGACAGAACAAAGGGTGAGCTTATTAGAAGACACCACCAGTGCTTATCAAGAGCATGAAAAGATGTGCCACCAGCTAGAGAAACAACTAGAGGTTGTGAGAACAGAGCAGGCCAAGGTGAACGAGGAGACGCTTCCTGCAGAGGAGAAGCTCAAAGTGTATCACTCCCTGGCGGGAAGCCTCCAGGATTCAGGAATTCTTCTAAAACGAGTGACTGTGCATCTCGAAGATCTTGTTCCGCATCTTGATCCCTCAGCTTACGAGAAAGCCAAGCATCAGATCCAAGCCTGGCAAGAGGAGTTAAAACTGCTGACTTCCGCCATTGGCGTGACGGTGACGGAGTGTGAGAGCCGCATGGTGCAGAGCAGAGACTTCCAGACGGAGCTGAGCCGCTCCCTGGACTGGCTGCGGAGCGTGGAGACAGCGCTGAGTGGGCCGCTGTGCCTGGACCTGAACCTGCGGGACATCCAGGAGGAGATCAGAAAGGTCCAAATCCATCAGGAAGAGGTGCAGTCCAGCCTGAGGATAATGAATGCGCTGAGTAACAAGGAGAAGGAGAACTTCACGAGGGCCAAGGAGCTGATCTCTGCCGACCTACAGCACACACTAGCTGAGCTCTCCGAGCTGGACGGGGCCCTGCAGGAAGCTCTCCGCACCAGACAGGTCGGTACCACAGGGCTTTCCCTTTCTGTTTTCCACTTTGCTTCTTTGTAAATAGGTGTGAGAAATTTCTTTGGTTTCGATTTTTTGTTTAGAATTGCTTCCTTAAATGTTTCTTTTTTTGACTACTATGTGGAATCATCTTCAGTTGTGACTTAAAAAGGTGCTTTTATTGTTTATCCTCATGGTATTCATTTCATGCGATTTTCATGTTGACTAGACTTTGGTTTTAATACAGGAACACCTCAGTTATCCTTCTCCTTTAGGAGAGATAATAAATGATAGCACTAGTATAATTAATACCATATGTGAGGAATTAATCATAAAATTCATTCATTAGCAATGAATAAGTAGTGATGCTTTTTTAAAAACAATGTGAAACCTGGCATTTCTAAGCTTAGTCCTGGATGAAGAGTCTCCAGATGGAGAGAGGCAGATGGATGATGCAGTCCTGACTTGGTGCTGAGCCAGGCTTTCTTGCGGGGTCTCCCATCAGTTGCCCCATCTCTCCACCCCTTCCTCAGGGAGGAGTGCTTCCTCTTCTCTGGCTTCCCTGAAGCACAACAGAAGCGAGACTAGAATATCCATCATGACTTGAAGATAACAAAGAAATGAGAGCATGCTCAGAACTTCCCAGGTTAGCCTCCTAATTGTGACTTGTTCTGGGGCTCTGTGCATTCAAAAATAAGAGAGGGGCTTCCCTGGTGGCGCAGTGGTTGGGAGTCCGCCTGCCGATGCAGGGGACGCGGGTTCGCGCCCCGGTCCGGGAGGATCCCGCGTGCCGCGGAGCGGCTGGGCCCGTGGGCCATGGTCGCTGAGTAAAAAAAAAAAAAAAAAAAAAAAAAAAAAAAAAAAAATAAGAGAGATACAACAGTGCCCAGAGGTGTACTTACTTTAATCCCTTGACCCTTTTTCTCCACATCTGTCCCTCTGATTCTATGGGATTTCAACCAGCCGTTTAAGTTAAGGACAGCCTTCCTTAGGATAATATAGTAACTATAGCTTTGGAGTAAAGCACACCTGGATTTTAATCTCAGTTATATGATCTTGAGCGAATTACTTACATCCCGTAAGTCTCAGTTTTCTCTGTGGAAGAGGGATAATAATATCTCCCTCTTCAGATTTATATTCTTAGTGCAGGGTCTGATGTAGAGGTATCCCCGGATGACTCTTAGCTATCATTTAACGTTATTTTTCACATAGATTAAGGTTAACTCTAAATAATACAATTTTTAAAAAAATCTTAACATGTGGTTAAAATCTTAGTAAACTTCATCATGTAAAATTCTGACTTCTTAAACTAGAGTCTGTTTAGTATATTTTTACCTTTTCATGTTGGTTCAGGCCACTGTTAAATTTTTTTCAAAAAACTATGTCCCTATAGCTGTAGGGATAGAGATGGAGTATTTAACCCAGAGTGAAGAATCAAAACAGAAGTTACCTGGAATTTTCATTCTTGAAAAACATCTGTCATGTAAGCTTGCTTCTGTTGATTTGATGATTTTTTTTTTTTTTTGCTGTACGCGGGCCTCTCAGTGTTGTGGCCTCTCCCGTTGCGGAGCACAGGCTCCGGACGCGCAGGTTCAGCGGCCATGGCTTACGGGCCCAGCCACTCCGCGGCATGTGGGATCTTCCCGGACCGGGGCACGAACCCGTGTCCCCTGCATCGGCAGGTGGACTCTCAACCACTGCGCCACCAGGGAAGCCCGATTTGATGATTTTTGAACCAAAATCTTGAATCTGATAAGTTGTCCCTACTTCTGCCGTCTTGTGATTGGTATTCTTATTGATTGTCTTGGCCCAAATAACTGAAGGTCACGGTTCTGGTGGCATTTCTAACCTCCACCACTGATTCTTTGCTTTGCCATCCTCGTTCTTTCCTCATTAAGTGCTAATCTTACATGAACTTTCTCTACCACTTCTCTGCATCTTTGCTTGACAGTAATGGCTTGTCTTGTCCAATCACTGGTGGCCAATTAGAGTGTTTCCTTTCCTTCTGGATCTGAATGGACTTCATTGCACAGGGGTCAGCTTTCCAATCTTCAACTTTTCTATCGTAGTCTCTATGCAAGACTTATAGGCTACTGTTTCACTACCAGAAGTCACTATTTGGTCTGGTAAATGCCGTTTTGGAAGTTTGGTGTTATTATACTCCCTTTTGTCCCCTCCAGCTTTATTGAGGGATAATTGACAAAGAAAATGGTAAGATATTTAAAGTGTACAATGTAATGGCTTGATATATGTACACATTGTGAAAGAATTCCTTCTTCAAGTCAGTTAACAAGTTAACACATCCATCACATCACATATATATCCTTATCTGTTTTTTGTTTTTTTGGTGAAAACATTTAATTTCTGCTTGTTAAGCAGATTTCAAGTATACGTTACACTGTTATCAGCTACGGTCACCATGTTACACGTTAGATCCCCAGACCTTATTCAACTTAAAACTAAAAGTTTGCACCATTTTTTTTTTTTTTTTTGGCTGCACCACACAGCTTGTGGGATTTTAGTTCCCCGACCAGGGATTGAACCTGGGCCCTCAGAATTGAGATCATGGAATCTTAACCCCTAGACCACCAGGAATTCCCAAAAAGTTTGCACCATTTTACCAACCTCTCTATTTTGTTCACCCTGCAGCCCCTGGCAACCAGTTTTCTACTCTAAGTTTCTATGATTTCAGCTTTTTCTTTTTTTTTTTTTTTTAGAGTCTGTATGATATTTGTGAGACCATGTGATATTTGTCTTTTTCTGTCTGGCTTATTTCACTTAGAGTAATATCCTCCAGGTTTGTCCGTGTTTTGGGAAATGACAGGATTTCCTTCTTTTTTAAGGCTGAATAATATTCCAAGGTGTGTATTTTTTTAAATTCTTTCATCTGTGGATGGACACTTAGGTTGTCTCCATACCCTGACTATTGTGAATAACACTGCTATGAACATGAGAGTACAGATATCTCTTCGAGATAATGACTTTGTTTTCTTTGGATAAATACCCAGAAGTGAGATTGCTGGATCATATTGGCAGTTAATTTCTTGAGGAACTTCCATGCTGTGTTCCACAGTGGCTATAGCAGTTTACATTCCTACTGGTATTATTATACTCCTACCTAAATGAGTCATTATTTCACTTTGGTGAATATTCATTCTGCCACATATTAGTAAGCATTACATTTTTCCTTTAAAGAGAGGACATTTCAGAACCATCATAAATTTCTATTCCATCTGTGACCTTGTTTATTTATTTTAACTGCAATAATAAAATTATAACAAGAAGAACAGAAGGGAAAGTAAAGGATAATAACGGATTGCACCAAAAAAAATTTACCAGCTTATCAATTCATTTATACACATATATCCATGTGACTGAAGACTGGAAAAGAAATGGAAAGCATAAATTATTTTTGGCAAACACATTGCGAAAGAGAGTTGATTATGTTTGCAATTGCTGTTTTTCAGGCTACCTTGACTCAGATGTATAGTCAGTGTCAAAGGTACTATCAAGTGTTTCAAGCAGCTAATGACTGGCTTGACGATGCTCACGAAATATTACAGCTGACAGGCAACGGCCTAGATGTGGAGAGTGCAGAGGAAAGTCTCAAAAACCACATGGAATTTTTTAGTACAGAGGATCAGTTCCACAGCAATCTGGAGGAGCTCCAAGGCCTAGTAGCCAACCTGGACCCACTCATCAAGCCAAGTGGAAAAGAGGACTTAGCACAGAAAATGGCCTCCCTGGAAGAGAAAAGCCAGGGAACAATACAGGAGTCACACATCCAATTAGATCTCTTGCAGAGGTATTGGATTTGTTTGGTTCTTTATATTCTAGTGAAATGGATTTTCACATGGAAAATAGGAATATATTAATGATATACATTATCGTTCATTCTCTTAAGTATCACTAGACATATTGCCATCAGAGCTCTGCACAGAGATGTGTGATTTTAAGTTGCTTATTGATGTGTGTTGGATTTTTTCAAGATGTGCAGCTCAGTGGCAGGATTACCAGAAGGCAAGGGAAGAGGTTATTGAATTGATGAATGATGCAGAGAAGAAATTGTCTGAGTTTTCTTTACTGAAGACTTCTTCCAGTCATGAAGCAGAAGAAAAATTGTCAGAACACAAGGTTAGTTTTGTTGGTTTTTTTTAATATTCTTTCATTGTAACTGTAATGGGTCTTTGCAATATGATAGTTCCAGAAACAAGTCAATAAATCTTCATTTCCACCTGGGCTTTTTAAACACAAAAAGGATACATTTAACCACATTTCTTAGCAGTTTTAACTTAATTAAATGTTGTCATCTTTTTAGGATCCCCGTTAGAAATGCATAGCTAGGTTTAAAAAGACACATTCAGAGCAATTTGCTTCTGGTAAGATGTGATACAATAGATTTCAGTAAATGCTTTCTGGTGTAACTTAGATTAATTCAATTAAAACTCAGAAATTAATAGCTGAGTCTCACTCATATCACAGCAATATAAGGTAGAATGTGACATACTTAAATATCAAATTCCATTCACTTATATTTTTGCTAGTTTTTAAAAATGGGAGAATGTCATCTCAAGCAGCATGTAAAAGTTTGTTTGTAATAAATAAGTATTCGCCTTACCTCTTTAAAAAAAGCCAAGCCTAACTCAATTACAAATTAGATGTAAAAGTAAGAATTACCAGAGGAAAATAAACATGTAGGAACATTTCCTTTTGCGGATAATTTTAGGCTTTACCAAAATCCATAGAGCTTTTGAAAAAAAACCATCTCTCCCCTCAACCTCTGTTCCTCTACCCACCCAGGCTTTAGTGTCAGTAGTTAACTCTTTTCATGAGAAAATTGTGGCCTTAGAGGGTAAAGCTTCAGAACTGGAAAGAACCGGAAATGGCGCCAGCAAAGCAACCATGAGCAGGTCGATGACGGCTGTCTGGCAGCGTTGGAACCGGCTCCGCGCTGTGGCCCAGGACCAGGAGAAGATCCTGGAAGATGCAGTGGATGAGTGGAAGAGCTTTAACAATAAGGTAATCTCCATTACTGATGGGCTCAAAGTATTGTTTCCTTGCTGATGAGAATGTATTTTGAAAAGTGGTATTTTGCTCCTTTTTTCAAATCGGCCTTACGAAAGTAAAAAGCCTTTTTAAAAAAATCTCTATTTACGTTGATGTGAAAACCAAAATATGAAATAAAATACATATGCAATGTGTAATTTAGTCCCAAGTCTGGGTCCAGTTATTTTAATAGGAAATAAGCCAAGGAATCACACTTGAAAGGGGGACAAGACCATTTTGCCCCATTTGTGAGGCTCTTAGTGACACTTGCTTTCCTGGCCCTGAAAAAGTACAAAACACTTTGTCTTTGCCATGAAATAAGCAGGAATTTAACTCATTTTCCAAATCCTGTTTAATTTAATATCCTCCCTGTTAAGTAGGGTTCAAGTTTTAAGCCACATCTTCCTTTATGACTCAAAGGCACGTATTCATGTTAGCGTAAATATTGAAAAGAGTTTTTCTTTTATCTGTTTAGTAAAAGAATTTTTTTAAAAAAAACCTTTTTCAATGTTATGAAATGTCTGATTACCCTATTATTATTATATTTTTATTTATTTATTTATTTTTGGCCATGCCATGCAGCATGTGGGATCTTAGTTCCCTAACCAGGGATCGAACCTGTGCCCCCTGCATTGGGAGCACAGAGTCTTAACCGTTGGATTGCCAGGGGAGTCCCTGCCCTGATGTTATTTTGGGATTAAATCTTAAAACCCAGAATAATAGCGTGGTCTTTCCTTGCATGTTAAGGAGATTGTTCACATTTTAGTTTCCTGAGATTTAGAGTTGACACCATCATCTTTATCGTGCTCCAATGCATTAGTGTCAGATTTGGCATTTATGGGAATTGCCCTCTTTTTTTCAGTTTATTTACTTTGAACTTCATAGTATGTACATTTGTCATCAGGTTAAAAAAGCCACTGAGATGATTAATAAGCTGCAAGATAAATTACCGGGAAGTTCAGCAGAGAGAGCCTCAAAAGCAGAACTCCTAACTCTTCTTGAATATCATGACACATTCATTCTGGAGCTGGAGCAGCAACAGTCGGGCTTACGGATGCTGGAGCAGCAAGCACTGAGCATGCTCCAGGATGGGGCCGAGCTGTCCCCTGGAGAAGAGCCACCCACTGTGCAGGAAATCACGGCAATGCAGGACCGGTGCCTGAAGTAATTATACACCTGCTCTCATTCTCTGCTTCTAAACCTGGCCATGACCCAAAGGGACAAATGTGGTATTAAGAGTCTGGGAGTGCTCAGCCCAGGCCACCTTACAAATGTGGGGCTCTGTTCCCGTCATCCTTGCTATCTAGTACATATCTAGTCGTATTTAGAAATATAGTAATGAACCAGATGCAATCTCTGCCTTCAGGTAGTTTACAGTCAAGCGGCAGAGGTAGACAACTAAAGATGCCTTTTAGGTGGAGCATGGGAGGGGCACTAAGGGAAATCAAAGCAGAGGCAACTAAACTAGGAGAGGAGTCAAGGAAGGCTTCTCTTCAGAAGGGTATTTAAGCTAAAGACTAAGCAGGCTTCAGCCAGCCAGTGAGGTGGGAGGAGAGCTCTGCAAACAGGGCAATGACAAGTAAGAAAGCGTGGAAGGAAGCATGTCACCTCAGGGGAACTCTTGGGTGATGGGGTGATTCATGAGACATAAAGCTTAAAAGGTAAACAGTTGGGAGCTATTGAGTACTTGGTTTTGATAAATCTTGATAACTCATTGGCTAAATTGGATGACACATAGATTAGAGCAAGGATGATACCAAAGTCCAGGTAAATAATAATCATTTACTGATAGTGAACTTAGAGAAAGTTAATCTTTTATTTATTTATTATTTATTTATTTATTTATTTATTTACTTTTGGCTGTGTTGGGTCTTCATTGCTACACACAGGTTTTCTCTAGTTGTGGAGGGGGGGCACTCTTCGTTGCGGTGTGTGGGCTTCTCTTGCTGTGGCGCACGGGCTCAGTAGTTGTGGCACATGGGCTTAGTTTTTCCGCGTCATGTGGGATCTTCCCGGACCAGGGTTTGAACCTGTGTCCCCTGCGTTGGCAGGCGGATTCTTAACCACTGCATCACCAGGGACGTCCTGAAAGTTAATCTTAATGATATGTAATGATATGTAACCAGCCTGATTCACTCATGGGGAAACGTCACTATGTAATTTAACTCCTGTGTTAACTACTATTACTCATACATATCCTACATTCACCCCTTCACTTATAGATGAGTTCAGGATAATCTGACTCCACGTATTTAAATTTTTTTAACCAAATTTATGTCAATTCAAATAGACTTACAATTTGGATGTTGAACATTATTAATCATAAAATTTCCAAAGTTTGAGTCTTTATTTAAAGACTAGTTTCTAATAGGCACAAATATTCCAGTTACACATTACTTATAAAGGCTGATGATTCTGCACCATGGGTAGATTTTCAAAGAGGAAATAAATAATCAAACAATCTCCAGGTTACTCTCGACAAGAAAATGAACTACAGTTTAGTGGCATGGGAGTATGTCAGCTCTCAATTTTCCAGGGATAAATCATTCACTTCCCGTGATGTATTTTCTTCTGTTATACTTGAAGTAAACTTAAATGTTACTGAAAATCATCTGGCAGTTTGGGGGAAGTGTCTTTACTTGGAAAAAAGATAGGTGGCTTCTCTTTTTTAATGTCTGTTTTTGACAATTTGATGTCACGTATTGGGGGGGGTTCCTTTCGTTTCAGTCCACATCTTCTTTCTCCCTTTATTGTGTCTAAAGCATACAGGAGAAAGTGAAGAAGAACAGAAAGGTGTTAAGGCAGGAGCTGAAGGAGCGAGAAGTGGTGGAGACCCAAATCAATTCAGTAAAATCTTGGGTTCAGGAAACGAAGGAGTATTTGGGGAATCCAACAATAGGAATAGATGCTCAACTTGAAGAACTTAAGGTACAAAACTCATTCCCTAGACCCATCATGTTAAAAAATTGTCCTGCTTTTAATCAAATGTATCTGTTTATATTCAATGAAATAATTGAATTAAAAATTTTTAGAAATGTTTTCTATAAAAGACTTTTAGTATTATTTCATTGGGCTTTCTTTTGTTCTGTATAAAGTGGACATGCTTCTTATTGAGACTAAAGAAAATTTTGCTTTTTGTAAATGTGTTTCTCTAATTCCACACTTAATCATATTTTGAGGAATACATAGCCTTGTCTCTGTACCCATAAAAATTAATTTCCTTATCAGGCTCCCAGAAATTTCTTATGTTGATCTTTTCTTCAGATTCTCCTAACAGAAGCCACAAATCACCGACAGAACATTGAGAAAATGGCTGAAGAACAGAAGAATAAGTATCTTGGTCTTTATACTATATTACCTTCTGAACTCTCTCTTCAGCTAGCCGAAGTGGCCTTGGATCTAGGAACGATCCATGATCAGGTAAACCTACGGTCAAGAAAGAGTACTTTTCCGCTCTTTTATAGGCTCAGTACTCGTGTATGAGAGTTCGTGATTTTCACAATCCTGTCTTCATGGAAACAGTTAAAAAAAAAAGATCAGTATAAAATAATAATATTAAATTAGAGGTCTTATTCATAGGCAAGAAGCATATGAGAAGATATTAGATGTGAACAATACTGTCGAACATTAAAGATAATTTATCTGCTTCCAAAAGGAAATTACTCAGAGAAAGATACATTTCATGTATTCAACAAGTATTTATAGAGTATCCAGAGTCTGCCAGGCACTCTTCTTTTGTTGGTTCAGTTCAGCAAGATGTAGTAGGTGAAGATATTTGAAAAAAGGGAAAATCAGAGTTAAAAAAATGAGGTAAAACCAGGAATGAGGTTTCTACCCCAAATGCATGCTATAGGATCCCATATTATGTCTAGAGGAAGTCCTACAGTCTAACTCTAACTTCCAAATAACTATCACGAACCCGTGTGCCCTGCATCGGCAGGGGGAGTCTCAACCACTGCGCCACCAGGAAAACCCAGAATGTGTATAAATTTTAAAACAAACCTTTTTTTTTTTTTAATTTAACAAATTGCTACATAGCCATTCATAGTACTGAGATCAGGGGGATATTTCTATCTTAACTCCTCGTAAAGAACATACACTTTCATGTAGGGAAAATAGCTTCAGTAGCATTTGTATGGAAACATAATGGGTTTTAGGACCTTCTTGGTGGCCTGAGACTAAAGCAGTTTAGTTAACACTGGTCTACAGAAGATAAAGGGAGGATAATTCTAAACTACTACATGAAATGGAAAGTAGTATTGCATTGCAGAAACTATAAAACTATAAAATTCATGGAAGTGTGCTGTACCTTTTAGACTCTCCAGTGTATGATGCAAAGTGTTTAAAAATTTTCATCAAAGTCTAATTCTACTGCATCATACTATTGACCTAAACGAAAATATTATTTTTTATTTTAAGTATTAAAATATTAATTTTATACTAATATTTTACAGTATTACTTATTTGGTTTTTCTTCTTAGACATTGGAAGGTCTTTTGGGAAGGATGACTTGGCGAGTTCAGATCTTAAAAAAAGAAGTTCAAATTTCAGGGTTTTCTCCTCTGGATAAATACAGGGTTTTCTCCCCTGTAACAGAGTTATTCACATGCATTCCATTTACGTTAGCGCTCAACTCAAAATAATGAAGTTGGAAAAAGTACTCTTTTAATGGTGTGTTTCCTCACTACTAAGGAGATTTGATTTGCTATTTTTATATATTACAGAATGATTAGCACAATAAATCTAGTTAGCATTCAAATCCATACATAGTTATAACAATTTTTTTTCTTGTGATGAAAACTTTTAAGAAGTACTCTCTTAGCAACCTTCAAGTATGCCATATGAGATGGTTAGCTATAGTCACCATGCCACACATTACATCTGCATCACTTAAAGAGACTTTTTTAAGGCCTTTCATTTATACAAAGAAAATATTTCTTTACCATCTTCCCTTCAACATTTTATTATAAGCAAAATATGAATGTTATCATATCAAATCAAAGCCATTAGAAACTTGTAAATATTAACTGATTTTTCATTTTCCTTTCCATTGGACATGTTCTGTGCTTTTTTGTCATACTGTACAGAGGTAATTGGAAGTTAGAAAAAGAGTTAACAGATCATTAACAGCTACTTATGAAAAGGTGCATGGACACAAATCTGTGTGCCTCCAATTATCTGGAATCGTCTTCCATTTTATGAAGAAAAAGGCTTAGAAGAGTTTGTATGTTTAGGGTCACAGAGTTAGTAAGTGGAGAAGATAGAATTCAAACTCAGCTATCTGCACTGCTTCCTGTAAACATCTGATGAGTGAATCGCTGTACATGCATTGCTTGTTCCCTTGCTGAAATAGCAGCAGAAAGAGGTGCAGTTAATACGTAAAATGGCGGGAAGTAAGGCTGCAGGGAAAACCATGAGAGTTTGTAATTGCACGTGGCTGGCTTGTTGAGGTACTTCGATGCCAAAGCAGTGTTGATGACCTAAAGTGCCTCTTGGCAATATCTGAAGATGGAGATATATATTAGTATTAACTATCCAATTTTTACCATGGTTGATTTTGCTTTTCTCATTGATTATTTAGATCCAGGACAAAATAAAAGAAGTTGAACAGAGCAAGGCCATGAGTCAGGAATTCAGCCAGCAAATTCAGAAGATAGCCAAAGATCTCACAACTATTCTAACCAAGCTGAGAGCAAAGACAGATAATTTAGTTCAAGCTAAAACTGACCAAAAGGTAAGGAAGGAGAAGTGGAAATATAAGGGGGGCTATTGAATGAATTAAATATTTTGAGTGCATTAGTTTATTTTGAAGATACAGAAAAAAAAAAAAAAAAAGCTTCCTTGATTAGCAGGCTTCATGAAAACCAGAGAGTAAAGGCAGGCAGTAAAGAAGTTTTGTAAATACAATAATATAGAGCTACTTATATCGTATAATTTATTATCACAGTTAAACTGTATTCATAAATATACATGCATATGTAGTGTCAAAGGACTAAATGATGGTTTAGGATTACAAGTATATAAATTTCAAAATGAAGGATGTTCTTGGTAGTTAAATCCCTGTTCTCAGTTTGCCAATGAGTAAAGTGACTAATCCTTTTTGGGGGACAGAAGGAAAATTTTAGCTCTCTCAGCCTCGTAGGAAATAAACACCAGGGTTACGAAACATCCTGCTCTGCCTTCTCAACTGAAGAAGCAGAAACGAACCGATCATAGCTGAATTATTCTTATATATTTGGCTTTTACAAAAATCATTTAAAATATAATCCTTCTGATTCTGGAAAGTCTGGAGAAATTTATTATCTATAGTCTAACGTTCTTTCCTTTTGATGACCATCCAGGTGCTAGGAAAGGAATTAGATGTCTGTAACTTAAAATTAATGGACCTAGGTGAAGCAGTACAAAAATTCTCGGAACAGAATGGCCAACTGGGTAAACCACTGGCCAAGAAGATTGGAAAACTGACTGAACTTCACCAGCAGGCCATTAGACAGGCCGATAACCGGCTCTCTAAGCTCAGCCAGGTATGTTTTCCCAGCCGGTAATCAACATTCTCTAAAGCCAAAATTCAATTTTCTATTTTCTGCTTTTAAAAATAAGTGAAAAGATAATATGGACAGTGATGAGAGTAAGTTAAGTGTAGCTTATTTCATACCATGCCTGTATTCCTAAGATTGACATGTAAACCTGACTTTATTTTATATCAAACCATATTATAAATTTATTGACAAAGGTATTCCTATAAATGGACATTTTATAAATAAGTAAATATGTATATATATGTATGTTTGCCTTTACTTAATTGGTTCAGGTCACACATCATCATAATTGTTGAGCATAGACTGAACTTTTGCAAATTGATTATGTTTCTTTCTGCAATCAGGGATGAGTTAAATCAGAATTTGCAACCAATAAATTATAATATTGAAACCTATAATCCCCACCTACCACCTCCTTATTCAGTGAGGGTAGAGTAGGAAAGGAGGGAGAGAGAAGAGCTAGGTAGTGGAATAAGAGATAAGAATGGAGACTTTTTTAAAAAGATTATTCAAGCATAGTAAGAACTTGGACTTTATCCTAAAGTCACTGGGAAGTCCTTAATAGATGTTCAATAAGGAAATAATTTTTCATGATACCTTTAGATAACACAGATATCATAATGATCAATTCCTAGGATTATTGTATCCAAAGAGAGACCGAAGACTGATTTCTAGCTCACGAAGCAGAGTTTACATTTGTTACCTGAATGTTAATGATTTTTCAGGCAGCATCCCATTTAGAAGAATACAATGAAATGCTGGAGACAATTCTGAAGTGGATTGAGAAAGCTAAAGTCTCAGTACATGGAAAGATTGCATGGAATTCTGCAAGCCAACTTCGGGAACAATACATTTCACATCAGGTAACGTTGGGAAAATAGTTTTCAAAGAGTAACTAAGAGAGTGCTTTGATTTAACTGGCTAGGCTGACAGAAAATTTAGAGGACCATGATGAAAAATTATTTCAGGTGCCAGGAAAAAAGAAAGGTAAAGTAGCCCTAACAACTTGTCCAGGGGATTGAAAGAAAGTAGCTACCCATGAGATTTCATAAGACCATATATATAAATAAATATCCTCCTGTCTCCCCTAGACTTTCCATTTCCCAAGACCAAAAATAATCATCCAGATAGGACTCTTTTTTTTGCAGCTTCTTTGAAATAATTGTATGCAGGAATATGGTGGGAAATTCTTCCCCAGGAAGAGCTGTAGGGACAGGTGGAAAGATTATAGCCTCCAGACTCAGACTGATGGGGAAACCAAGTTCTGACATTTAGAGCTGCGTAATTTGGAGGAAACTGCTTTGCCTCTCAGATTTCAATCTTATCAGTAAGATGGAGATGTAAATGATATTCATACTGCAGAGTTATCATGAAGATCAGATGGTTTAACATCTGTGCCATCATCAAGCACAGTCCCTGGCACATGGGTCCTCAGTCAGAGCCTCAATCTCATGCCTCTTCCTTCCAGCCCTTCTGCCTGGTCACAGTGGGCTGACCTCCCGCAGGAAGTAGGGGTCAGCTGGGAATGAGTCCACACCACATGGGGGCCGCATTACTTCATTTCCTCTGAAGTTTTCTCTCGACCATATCATCCAGGAAATTATTTCATCCCTTTATAATTTAGGCTTGAATTAGATACAGATATCTAATAGCCAGTTATCTTGCAATCAAATACAAAATGGTCTTTATTTAAGTTACATGAGTATCCTCAAGTATTTTAGATTTTCTCTCTTTTATTCTGATTTATGTATATTCATGTCTTTTAAATGCATCCCCTTTTCCAATTCCAGTTGACAGGGTTCTAGATCAAAGCCTCATTTTCTCCTTCTTGGAATGCTTTAACAGGTTCCTAATTGGTTTCCCTGTATTTATCTTTCTTCTCTAATCAATCCTGCACACTCCTCCCAAGAAATCTTTCTTAAACAACTACAGAGTTGTCCTGCCTGACGTTATGCATTATACATTAACAGTCAAGAATTAAGTTACAGTTGGTTGTAAACAATGAAAAAATATTCATTAGAAATCTAGAAATGCAAATTTAAAAGAGAGAGGGCATTTTAATTATCAAGTTAACAGTATTTTTAAAAGTTCATATTTAAAGAAGTGAGAGCTATCAAACACTGCTGGTAACTGCTGGTAACTTGGTTAAATCTCTTTGAAAAACAATAGGAAAATGTATCATGATCAACAGAACATTACTACTCTGTAATCCGAAATGTAGGAAATATTTTATATGAGTATTAATGACTATACTGGAATTTTAAAGAAAACTTAAATGTCAGAGTTTTCTGAGTAAATTTTTGGATTTCATAAACTATAATGTAGTCTTTAAAATGACCAAGAAGGTAGTTTTTTGTTTTGTTTTTGTTTTTGTTTTTTTTAAAATAGCTCCAGCTCTCATTCATTTATGTATTCAATAATCATTTATAGAGTGCTTTCCAAAGCTAGGAATTTTGTTAGGCATTTGAAACACAAAGGATATTCCCTGCCTCTGCCCCAGGGAGTTGATAATTAAAGGGAGAAAGGAGTTAGAAAGGCAGATCTAGACAATTACAATACAGTGTGATAAGTGCAGGGATTGAGAGCCCAAGATGCTGAAGGAACTCATGGGAGGGTACCCAACCCAGACTGCCCAGGATTTGAGAAGATTAAGGAAGGAAAAGGTGATTCTGAGCTGAATCCTGAAAGACACGCAGCCTACTTGTCGTGGAGTTTTAGGCAAAACCGCATGTTGAAATCCCGGCAGTAGGAGTGAGGGGTGCTCTAGCTGGTGCACTGGCGAGGAGGTCTGCAGAGAGCTGGAAAGAGGGAGAAGACAAAGACAGATCATGGAAGCCTGTTAAGAACTTGGCCTCTTTTCCTGAAGTCACTCTAAGCCTTGGACAGATGTTCTGCAGGCAAGTGACAAGCTCAGACTTACAGTTTAAGAAAGATGACTTAGAAGCCTGTGGAAAACAGATAGATGAAGGTGTGACAGCCAGAAGGTGGTTTCAGTATTCCAGCAGACAATGACAAGGCCTCTCTTTGGAGGCTGAGAGAGGACAAAAATCAAGGGGTATTACCCAGCAAGAACTCTGGACTTGGAGGCTGTTGGGTATGGCTGAAACAGAGTCCCCTGCATCAGCAGGCGGACTCTCAACCACTGTGCCACCAGGGAAGCCCCCCAGGTGTTTTTGACTTGGGCAGTTCAGTGGGTTGAGTGTGTTGAGGGACACAGGAGGACAGATGTCAGGTATTGGTGGTGACCTCACACAGACATTCAGGAGGAAACTCAGCCTGTCACACACCATTCTGGGGAGTTCTCCCGTGCCTGACTTTATCCAAAAACAACACAGCGAGAGAAAATTCATGTGTTCTAATATCAGGTGAGAAAGATGGAAAATTGTAGGTATGTTATGATCTCAATTACCTAAAATTATACCCAAACTGAACAGCAGTTATTGCTTAAAGTTATCTCTGGGATATGGGATTATGGACTATTTTATCTTCTTTATTTTTCAATATTTTCTAAGCTTTATAATATATAATATGTTATATAATATATAATATGTTATAAAATATATGTATTTGACATTTATTGTGAGAAAAAAGATGTACTTTATTTTTTAAAATAAGAGTCTATTGCCTAAGAGTAATGTCCCATCTCCCATTTCGCCTCTTTACACATCACACACCCCAGGAACTGCACATTTTGTGCTCACTCACCTATGTGCCTTTGCTTATTATTCTGTCCCCTCAGCATAAAACGTCTTTCCTTTTCCTCCCCATCTGTCAATACAAACATTCTTCTGACTCAGCTCAAATGTTACTCTCCCAGGAAGCCTTGTCTCAACCCTCCTGCAAGCAGCAGCACATCTCATTTCTGGCATCCTTAACCCTTTCTTCTTTCACTCTGCTTATAAAATGCACGTTACATGCTTCTTATTCTATTGATGTTGTTATTAGTCCCCAGAGATGATACTATCTTGAATGACAAGGGCTTTGTTTTATGCCAAGTTGTCTCTACCCCTTTGTCTCACTTAAAGCAAGTGTTTGTGATGCTCTTGTCTTATTTTCTTTTCTTAGATCCATATATGCTTGGGTCTTAGATACAGAATATGAGACCTGAAAAGCATCGCTTTAGTTTGAATATGAGAAAAGGGGGGCCAGTGACCTGATGAAGATACCCAGTGCGTCAGAGCATCACCACTGCTGGCAGTACTCGCGTCCTGACCCTCACCAGGGAGCCACTTAGGGTGGCAGTTGTAGCAGTAGCCTTATGGTCCAGCACAGGTGGCCTCAACAAATTGTTTACAGCTCCTGAAATTTGATTTCTTTTTGAAAAGGGGGTAACAGGAAGTGGGGAGCAGGCACAGGGCTGTGAAGGTTAAACACAGTAAGGCACACGACCTACACAATGTGCGTGGAAAATGTGAATTACGTCACCTTACTCCCTCCCCAGTCTGATGGTCTTTAAACCACACCGTATTGATTACCCATACCTCTCTGCCTACCTGTCAATGTCATGAACATTGATAATTCACTCTAGACCATGCTAGAAGAATCTGAAGAGATTTACAACGATCTGGAAGCGATGACTGGGAAATTACAGTACCTCAGTAGCGTGTACCATACGGAGAAAATGTCTCAGCAAGTAGCAGACCTGGGACGGGAGACTGAGGGGCTGCGGCAGAGGATCAGAATTCGTTTGCAGAATCTCCACGATGCTGCCAAGGTAAAACATAAAATGTTTTCTTAAAAAAAAAAAGCAATTTAAATGGAAAAGTCTATCATTAAAGAAACAATCGTGGTTGTATATCAAACGGAGAGCGCTTACCTCTGATGAGCCTCTTGACTGTGATGGTTATGGCTGTGTGTCTGACTCACAGTGACGCCAAACAACACCTAAACGTCGGAGTTTGGAGCAGAGAAAGATTTGGGCCATGCAAGGAGACGGGTGGCTCATGCCCCACAAAACCCCAAACCCGTTGCAGGGTTTCGGCAAAGCATTTTTAAAGTCCGGGAGAGGGAGAGGGGCTTCACAGCATACGTGATCAGCTTGTGGACAGTTCTCTGACTGGCTGAGGTAACAGGGAGATGTCACAGAGCTTAACAGTATCAGTCCTTAAGCTCCAGGAGGCCTGGGGCTGTGAGCTCATGGTTGTCAAGTAATTAACATCTTCCATCTGGTGGGGGCTTTTCAGCTCGGTTATACAGCTCAGGAAATGTGCATGAGATACTGTTATCTGGGTACTTCAGAGAGGAGCTCAAGCAGAGGGTACTGGGGACGGGGTCTGCCCCAGAAGGCCCTATAGGGTCCTGCCTGGTTACATGATGCTGTTCTCCACCTATGACTTCGGACTTCAAGTGCTTATACATCGACGTTAACATCGCTCTTACTCTGCAGGATATGAAAAAATTTGAAACAGAGCTCAGAAACTTACAAATTGCTTTGGAGCAAGCCCAGACAGCACTGACTTCTCCAGAAGTTGGACGTCTTAGTCTCAAGGAGCAACTCTCTCACCGACAGGCAAGCAAAAATAATTCAGGGGAAATGGGTAGGGAGCTATATTTTTGAAAAAGAAAGGATAGTTAGGAAAAGTAATTTCTAAGCTCTGTTTTAGTCTGAGCGCTGTATGCATGATTTAAAAAAATACCTGGGAAAATTTTTATAACTTGGGACAGAGCTGTAATTTAGTAAATGCCTCTTGCTTATGAAATAAGCCAGTAAAACATAAAATATTTCAGAATATACATCTTAAATGGAAAACGTATATTTTATGTATACATATATTTTATGTAAATAAATTATCAAATTTGTATAAGGTATAAAATTTTAAAAAATATAAAATATGAACTGGCACCTGCAGCATTTGCTCTCTGCGATGGAGTCGCTCAAGCCAAAAGTCCACGCCGTGCAGATGAGCCAGAGCGCGCTCCGGATCCCCGAGGACGTCGTCACCAGCTTGCCGCTGTGCCACGCAGCTCTGCGCCTGCAGGAGGGGGCCAGCCGGCTCCAGCACACAGCCATCCAGCAGTGCAACATCATGCAGGCACGTGCAGCGGGGCCAGCCGGCGTCTACAGGCGGTCCCCACGCCACCCGCAGAGCAGCACCAGATGAGTCATGGGCTGCTTTTCTTAGCATTTGCGTGGGCTCAGCCATCAAAACACATCCAGAGTGTTAACTCAGACAGCTTGTTGTGGTTATATAAAATAAGGACATGAGATGCTATCATTTGGATCACCCACAAAAGCCTGGGGAAAGCTCTATTAAAAATATCCTTTGGTGAAAACTACCTTTTAGCAATTATTTTTTTTATAAGGAACAACTTATGAAGGTTAATTTTTATATTCAATCATAGATTTTTATCTCATTATTCATCTGAAAATCATCTAGAACTTTGTACTAAGACTTTACTGCTAAGGTATATTACAGAATTTTTTTTCTTTTTTTATATTTCAGCTTATTGATACATTTTATTGCCTGAGAAGTACATCCAACTATAACTCTTAGCCTCTTCCCCTAATAAGAGAACAATTATTTACTAGGAAGAAATGACACTATTTATCTCTTATCTACCTTCAACTAATATTTCACCTACTTTATCCAAAAATTGTATACATGTCCTCTCATTAAACCACTAATGGTCTATTTGGTCAACTCTACTTGCATTATCTTGTAATTTTTTAGACAGTAAAAACCTGAGGGTAGAAGTTCTCTCCCGTTGTGGAGCACAGGCTCCGGACGCACAGGCTCAGCGGCCGTGGCTCACGGGCCCAGCCGCTCCGCGGCACGTGGGATCTTCCCGGACCGGGGCACGAACCCGTGTCCCCTGCATCGGCAGGCAGATTCTCAACCACTGCGTCACCAGGGAAGCCCCCCCATGCTTCATTCATTTTTATATCCCCTATTCCAGCACTTAGCTGAGTGCCGTACATATATATTTAGTATTTCTTTGATGGAAAAATGAAGTAATCATGCTTTTCGTACTGCTTTCTACCATGTTCTAGACCATGACATTGCCGTCTTCAGGACAATACGGAGGAGAAAGAGTATCTAGCCACTTAACTATTTTCAGACCATCAATAATCTTGCCAAAATGTTTTAGAGAGAAGGCTCTGAAATATCATCTAGGAATTTTCCCCATCATTTCTTTGTTCCCTTGACACATGGGTAAATAGAAGTTAGCACCAGAGTTTGGCGCATAGCAGCACAGAAGCACTTACACAGTTATTGACGTAGACAGATAATTGTCTTTTTTCTTTCCTTTCAAAGGAGGCTGTGGTGCAGTATGAACAATACGAGCAAGAAATGCAGCACCTCCAGGAGCTCATAGAAGGAGCTCACAGAGAGATTGAGGACAAGCCTGTGGCCACCAGCGACATCCAGGAGCTGCAAGCCCAGATTTCCCGGCACGAGGTATGACGAGCCGAGTTCAAGGGCAGGACACTGGCTTGGTGAGGCTATGTGATTGGTTTCCAGCGGACGAAAGAGAGAGGTCTTCCCTGTCCAGAGCATAATGTGTTGGGTTCTCAGAGAGCCTCTTTGACTCTCTTTACATTTTGAGGGCTATTTTTGCTGATACTTTCCAAGACCCAGTAGCATGAGTCTTCCCCTTGATTCCAGAACCTCTTGACCCGGCATTCATGACATATCTCCAGCACGACCCACCGACTGCCTCCTGCAGAATTCTCACAGTTCATACACCAAAACACACTGTACTCCCTGTCTTTCCAAACTGCAAGGAAGAGCAGTGCTCAAAGCCTTGCTGCTTTGATGGTCCTCTTTTAAAAGAAGGGGTATTTCTTGTTAAAAAGAAAATCATTTGCTCTTTCACATATAGGTCACTTCACCTGCTTTTACCAGAATCAGAGAATGACTCATGTTGTTTGTTTTGTGGGTTTCCAGATGATGCCTGTTAGCATCTTCCCCATTTTCAAATGCACCTCCTTCTTTGTACCTTTGGAATCATTATGACCTTAGGACTTGGACACCCCTTGTGCAGACCTGGCCTCAGAGATCATACAAGGAGCTTGAGTGTTCCAGCTCCTTGACAGTTAGCAGTGAATTTCCTCTCCTGACCCGTCAAACCCTATATAGATCACATTTACTCTTTCCTTGGGGGCTGGCTCCCAGCATCATGAATTTTGGAAGGTGACTGGGGGGTGGGGTGGGGTGTGTCTTATTTCTCTGTGCCAAGGACAGACATTCAGTTTTTCCTTCCGTCTGCTCTATTTTAACTTCGTTGTCATAAGAACAACAGTTTTTCCAAACCAAATAGCATAGTAAGATTCCCAAAAGATTCAACTGTCGCTTTTTTTTTAAATTTTTATTTTATATTGGAGCATAGTTGATTAACAATGTTGTGTTAGTGTCAGGTGTAAGGTTGGGAAATCTTACTTCCCCCCTTTCCAAATGCAGTTCTCTAGTTTCTTGTCACAGCCAGTGAGTGCATCCAGCACTTAACATTTGCATATGCTTTACAAGTAATGTAAATAAATACCCCACCTACATTTACTTCTACACCGTAGATAATCATCTGTGTTAGCTATTCATTTCTCTTCTGCCACTAAAGCAGTTAAATGAAAAGATGTTTCGCAACTATTTGAAACACTGTTTATATGTCATACATTAGACTGTATAATACAAATTTATTTTGAAACTACTTTTAATCCCATTTTGTAAGACCCAGAATTTTGTTGTAACAACTTTTCAGTCACAGCGCAGAAAATATGTTTTTAAAAATCTATCTGGAATAACAATAATTATCATTGCTGCTGTGGTTGCTTTTTTGTTTGTTTTATGTTTTTTAAAACAATTCACAAAGTTTTTAGAGTATCTTTTACAACAGCCCTGTGAGGTAAGAATTTTTGTGTGTGTATCATCTCCATGTTACCGATGAGAAAACAAAAACGGACTTTTTAGAATGACCTCCAGATCTTCTAGATCTAGTAACTGATAGAAACCAGATTCTAATCTACTACCTTTGGGGACTTCCCTGGCGGTTCAATGGTTAAGACTCCGAGGTTCCACTGCAGGGGGCATGGGTTCGATCCCTGGACAGGGAACTAAGATCACACATAAAAGAAAAGAATGATGGTCCAGGAGAATAAACGACTTGCCCAAGATCGTTACAGAGCCGGCTCTCAGCAGACTCAGCCGTAGACTGTCCTCTGGCTGCTGTCCAGTGATCTGTTCATTTCGTCACATTTTCTCCTCCCATTTCTAAACATTAGTGTAGATGTGTTAGTTTCGTCATGTGATTTAGATTCCATTTTCTTTTTTTTTCTTTTTTTTTTTTTGCGGTACACGGGCCTCTCACTGTTGTGGCCTCTCCCGTTGCGGAGCACAGGCTCCGGACGCGCGGGCTCAGCGGCCATGGCTCACGGGCCCAGCTGCTCTGCGGCACGTGGGATCTTACTGGACTGGGGCACGAACCCGTGTCCCCTGCATCGGCAGGCGGACTCTCAACCACTGCGCCACCAGGGAAGCCCTCCATTTTCATATTTAAAATGAAGTAGTCCTGTGTGAGGCTCATTGTATGTGTAAAACAAACACAGGAAGGAAAGTGTTGCATGGGGAAAGCCTGATTCATAACATAGAATTTTGGAAGAATGTTTTTTCCTGTATTTTCTGTCTGCTTTTAATGGAATTTAATTTTGAGGTGAGGCTAGTTTCCATATGGATAACTTAAACTCATTGTTCATTTCTAAGGAATTTGCATTTTTTTCTTGTAATTTTTCAAATGTTGCATTTAATTTGAAAAAACCTTATCCTGTCGCTTTTAAATGATAGGAGAGAATACTCAGAGCTCTTCACTTTCCACATGACGCAGAAGGCCTGCTCCTGTACCTGAAATTCCCACCTGTACACTCATCCTTTGTAATCATTTTCAGAAATACTCAGTAAAAACTAAAAATATGTATGCTTCCTGAGACTGGGGAACACATTAACCCCCTTAGTGCTCCATTTTGATTTAGCAGATTTGACCACTAAGCCACAAAGTTCATGGGATATAGGCAGGTTTATTCTTACAGAAGAAAGTTCTCTAGAGATGTTTCTCCAAGGGAATCACATGAACTAACCATGAAATGCAGATTCTCATAAGCCTAGTAAATCGAAAACTTTTGAAGCCTAGACCAGTATTGCAGTTCTAACAAACAACTCAGATGAGTTGTTTTTTTTTAAATATTGCTACTAGTGTTTTATTTATTTTTAAATGTTTTCGGCTATGCCGAGCAACATGTGGGATCTTAGTTCCCCGACCAGGGATTGAACCTGCGTCCCCTGCATTGGAAGCACGAAGTCTTAACCACTGGACTGCCAGGGAAGTCCCCTAGATGAGTTTTATATACAATAACTTGAGAACATCGATTTAGGAAATGGGCGTTTGCTGTCAGCGTGCTGGGCAGGGTACTGCAGTAGGGGCCGTGACCATCCACGTAGGCACAAAGGATGGGAGGCCTAAGACTAACTCCACTTCACACAGAGTCTTCAAATCTACCAGATAGGGCAAGCCATGGTAAGGAGGCTTAGTGATTTGTCCTATGAAAACATCGAATTCAAGGAGTCCGGTGCGCTGGTAGATGACTTCCCTGTGTACACGTTTACCAAGTGTTATAGAGTACTCATGTGTTAGGCACTAGACCAGATGTGGTAAATAGCTATTTAATCACAATTATAAAAATCCTATTAGGTTTAACTAAATAAGTATCTGTAACAGTGAAAAGTAAAGAACTGATGATTTCTACTTTTTTTTTTTTTTTTATGTGGTACGCGGGCCTCTCACTGTTGTGGCCTCTCCCATTGCGGAACACAGGCTCCGGACGCATAGGCCCAGCGGCCATGGCTCACGGGCCCAGCCGCTCCGCGGCATGTGGGATCTTCCCGGACCTGGGCACGAACCCGTGTCCCCTGCGTAAGCAGGCGGACTCTCAACCACTGCGCCACCAGGGGAACCCATGATTTCTACTTTTTAAATCCTTGCTTAAAAAATTCCTGTACTTCTGTACTAGAAAGAAGACAGGATGCTGGCTGAGTTCTGCTGGACTGCTTTCCCTTCCACCCACCCAGTCAGCTTTGGTTGGGAGGGGAGAAACAAAATGACAACAATAGCAAAATGGTATGTGTGTACATATACACATACACATGTACATATACATGCATGTATCATTTTGCTCTTGTCATTTTGTTTGTTTCTGAACTTCAGGTTCAAAGCTCTAGTTTGAGTGTGTATACACACATTATCATTTTAAAGACTTATAAAGGGCTTCCCTGGTGGTGCAGTGGTTGGGAGTCTGCCTGCCGATGCAGGGGACACGGGTTCATGCCCCGGTCCGGGAAGATCCCACATGCCGTGGAGCGGCTGGACCCGTGAGCCAAGGCCGCTGAGCCTGTGCGTCCGGAGCCTGTGCTCCACAACGGGAGAGGCCACAACAGTGAGAGGCCCGCGTACCACACACACACAAAAAAAACCTCACAAAATGTGTTCCGTACAAATGCTAAATGACAGCTTTTCAGGTGAAGGAGCCAAATAAAAAGGATAGATAAAAATAGTGGTTTTGTACTTTCAGGGTTAATGTTTTACATGAATGTAATAAAAAAGAATGAATGTTTAAATCTTCAATTTTTAACTTATGTATGCATCTTTTAAGCAAGAAAGTATAAATTTAACATTTTAGAGTTACCATTTTAGATTATTCTTTTAGGATTTTAATATATTAGATTTTTTAAGAGCTATGTGCTGTTGAGAATATATTGTCAATTAGCTCTTTGTAAAAGTTTTAAAACTTCTATCTCTCAAAACAATTTTTTTCAACAAGAAAAAAAATTAAAAGCCATTAAAATTGAACCAAACTTCAAGTTCAAAGCCCTAGTTTGAGGCATCAGAAACATTGGAGGCATGATGGCATACATGAGGGAAAATTTCATGAATGTACAAAATTTTATTTGGGGTGTAATCTGCATAAAAAAATAAGGGTTTCCTAAGTGATATTCACCTTATCTGCAAAAAAGCAACTCCCCGGGTCACAGGAATTAGGAGCAGTTTACTTTGTGATGCGTCTGTCACAAATGACTGCTCTGTTTGACATATTCCGGAGGGTAAGAGCTGAGCATTGCGTTTTTGGCAGTGTTAGTCATCACATGACCTAATTTGCCTGGCATGAACCATCTGGCAATTTTAGATTCCTTAGGCATTTTCAAGAAAGTTGCCAGGGCTTAACTTCCCATGAATTCCGATGCGGCCCGGAGCGCCTCTCGGGATTAGAATCCCCGGCCTCCTGGCGTTGTCTCTGCCGCCGCGCGTGCCGCAGCACCCCTTCCGGCCCCGCCGCGCTGTGGTCTGGCTCGGGGAGCGCGGCAGGCAGGCTCCGCGCTCGCACCGTCCACATCCTGCCTCCCCGCCGCTCCGTCTGGCGCAGCCCTGAGATTTCATTGGCCAGCCCCGGAGGAAGATGAACGCTACTAGTTCTGTTTCCTTCGGATGCTGCTGTGACACCCGGGGCGCGGGGGGGCGGGAATGTTTCCTCAGGAGCTGGCTCAGAAAATCAAGGGCTACCAGGAGCAGATCGCTTCTTTGAACTCCAAGTGCAAGATGCTGACCGTGAAAGCCAAGCACGCCACCATGCTGCTGACGGTGACCGACGTGGACCGGCTGGCGGAGGGGATGGAGAACCTGGACGGGGAGCTCCTCCCCGCGACCTCGGCCCACCCCTCTGTGGTCATGGTAAGTAAGGGTCAAGGCCAGTTTGCTGGGTGCCAGCTCGCTCTCTTCTGACTGTCTCCTGCCTAGTGGCTTTGGGCTCTTCTCCGTGGCTTGGTTTAGGGATCAGTGCCCGGTCTTGCAGATTAGAACTCAGGAACGTCCCCTTAACTCTCTGACTACCTTTGGGCGAAGGCCAATCTTTGACGCTGTAAACAGTGGCAGTTGAAATGAAGCTATTTGTTTGAGACTCCTGAATTACTCAACGTGCTGAAAGTTGGCCCTGCATTTGTTTATAATTTAGCAGTAATACTCAGAAGCTCTGAGCTTCAGAACAATTCCTTTGCACAGTTTTCTAGTTTTCTGGGGGATGGGAGAATAGTGCTACATATATGTTTTGTGTGTTTTTCCAGCTGAAGCACTGGCTGACGAGGTATGTTTGAGTATTCTGTTGTGTAAATGTTTAATAAATTGTGGAAGGAAAGCTATTATTAGACAAATAAGAAACTAGAAATCCGAAGTTTACCTTTGGATTAAAATAAGTTCCATTAATTTCTCTCTGCAACATTATTTCCTCATAACTTTGCATCTAAACTGCGTTAATTAGTTTGATAACTCGGTGTTTTTCAGTGCTGTATATTTTCCACACATAATGTGCTGTGCTTTGGGTAGTGTATAACCATACCTGGACTCTTTTGGCAGTATATTACTCTGGGTGCATTTATCTTGCTAGAATATTTGGAATTTGAAATATCCACAAAAGACCAAGCTTTATTTCATAGACCCTTCCCTCATTTGTATGATTCATGATTTTAATTTATAAAGATACAATCAATCAAGAAAAGGAAAATAATTAAAGAGATAATTCATCAACAAGAACACTCTATAATGTGACGTGCATCCCTTATCCCTGTTTATATTACAAATGGTCCCTGGGAGCATATTCACGTGAGGACAAACTTTTCAGATAGTAACACAGAATTTGTATGTAAATTTGGGTCTCAGTAATTCTAACTCTTGTTGTATAGTTATCTCTGTTTTGGCCTGTGCGTGCCTGACCAGGTCTTTTGTTAACATAGCTAACCAATTTTCATGTCCTTTGGGCAACATTTTATGTGACAGATGACTGCAGGTCGCTGTCACACTTTGCTGTCACCGGTCACTGAGGAGTCTGGGGAGGAGGGAACCAACAGTGAGATTTCCTCTCCACCTGCCTGTCGCTCCCCTTCACCTGTGGCTAATACAGATGCTTCCATTAACCAGGTACCGCCCCCTTGGCATTCCTCCAGCTAAACTCTGAACGGATGCAGGGCTCCATTCTCTGTTCTTATGAGATTATGGGTATGAATCGTAGACTTTGAGAAGCACACCGTTAGGTGTGATAGTTGCACAAACTGTGATTGTCATGTGAGACCAATACTGGCTTAACCCACCATCTCCTCTCCCAGGCTACTGAAATGAGATGAGCAAAAATGAGGTCACAGAAATGATAGCTGGAGAAGGGCCTGTTTTAAGGCATTATGGCTTCAGTTTCTGACAGCTGTCTGTAATGGAGTACTGCATCCTAACAGAAAGTGAAATGTTCGTGTCACTGTTGTAAAATAACATGATTCTATTGCTGTTTTAACATTTTCACTGAACATAGTTTTGACGCTTACCAGCTCAGATTTTGAAGATGGAAAATTTATGTTCACTGTATCAGACTTTTTCTTTATTTGCTAATTGCCAACAAAATTAAAGGCTGTCAGTGTATATTTTGGAGTGCCTAAGTAGATTTGCATTTTGAGTTTTCTTATCTTTCAATAATCTTAAATTTTATTTTTTATAAAATGGGGACCATAGCTCGCTGTTATGAGGTGTCTTTTTTGTGTACACTATATTAAATATAGATTATGCTAAATTAAATATGTCAAAAATTTTCACGAAAAATATTGGATAGAGTTCAAAAAGATGCTTTTACAATAACCAAAATTGTTTTAATGCGTGTTGAATAATACTTTCTTTTTTTTCCTTTAGCCAAAAAACTAAAAAAATATTTTAATTACCTTATCATGAAATTACTAGTGTTCAAAGAAGTTAAAATTTATTATCAAGAGAGAAGCATTGAACATTGCAAGTGTTCTATAAGCTGTATTACAAATCAGTCATATTATTTTTATTTTAAAGCAAAAGCATTCAAAATAGGATTTCTGTGATAAAAAGAACCTACCTCCCCCCAAAAGGGGAAAATGAAACAAAGAAACCTTTAGATAAGACAGTTCTCTTGGAGGGAATTCCCTGGTCAGGCAACTAAGATCCTGCAAGCAATGTGGCACGGCCAAAAAAACAAACAAACAAACAATTCTCTTGGTAAAAATCTATGTAGCTTTAGGGAACATATCAATTCATGCATTCATCAGATACATTGTGAGCACCTGCTGGGCATAAAACCTTGTGCTGGGTCCCAGAGATGTAACAAAGGTGGAGACAGCA
Organism: Neophocaena asiaeorientalis asiaeorientalis; assembly: GCF_003031525.2. Taxonomy (NCBI): domain Eukaryota; kingdom Metazoa; phylum Chordata; class Mammalia; order Artiodactyla; family Phocoenidae; genus Neophocaena; species Neophocaena asiaeorientalis. Next base: position 7,564,648 of record NW_020173666.1, on the reverse strand, counting down.
GTGGCCCTTGCCCTCAAGCACCTTGTAATCTAGAGAAAAAGTGGCCATAAGATGAATAATAACAAAAGTGATGAGAGGAAATTAAAAATAAAAAGTTCACAGTGTTCTGGAGCATTTGGAAAACAGTTCTCCAAATTCTGATTTTAAAATATGAATTACTCATTCTTTGATGATGTGTTCTTCCCTGTGGTCACAGATGTCGTTAGAATCATAGAAGTATGGCTAGAGTCAGCTTTTTATTGTGTAAGAAAAATGTATCCTATATAATGTGCCTAATGTCCTTAACATTTTCAAATTGAACAATGAACACGGACCTTGGGACTAACACTTGGGAAGAGTGTCCCTTTCCTAAAATTATAAGTCTCAGTGCCGCATCTTGTGAAGTGTCTTTCCATGTACATGTGAAAGTATTCTGTAAATGGTAAAATATGCAAACATTTTTATTACGATGACTTTAACTGTCCAGCTCAATCAAATCCCAAAATTATGAGCAAAATTGTGTTTTGTCTTAATCCCGTTTTGACACTCTACTCTACCCATATCAATTTAAATCACATTATTAACCTAACATACTTACATGTGGAACTGCAAATTAGGGGGAAAAAATCTTCACTTAGTTCATGTCAGGCAGCTATACTCGCAGGAAGCTGTTGGAAAGCAAAAATATAATGGTTGGTGTTAGACAAATCGACCCCATCGTTCCAGCCACATGCTATGTTGTCCAGTGATGTAAGTAAGACAGAGGAAAATGAACAAATACTGCAACATGGCCAGTGATGCCTGGATCTACAAAATTTTCTCTTGAAACTGAGAACATTTAGAATTCCCATAAGTTCCAGTTTGCAGACTCAAAACACTGTACAGAATGTGCACAGCTGTTTCAAGGAGCGGCCAAATATAACGGCTTTATAAAGTCGCAGCTGTTAAAAAAAGGCTGTGTGCTTGCCGCTTCTGTAAGTAGATCTCCATTATATAACTAACTGATCCCCTGCAGTCAGTGTGTTCTCTCTCTGACAGTAGTTATTAGCTGAAATGTGATAACAGTTTAGTTTACTTGAGGGTAGAAATAACGAGGCAGCCACAGAACTTGCTGCAGGCTTCTTGATCTTATTGAAAGCAAGCCAAGACTTGGGCTTCTCCTCGGAAGAGCTGAGGGCAGTAGAAGTTTGAAAAGAGTGGTAGTGTAATGGGTAGAACCCCCGGTTCTGGGTTAAAAAGCTCAGAATGGGTCCCAGCTCTTCCTCTAAGCTGAATGTACCCAGAAAGTCCCTCATTTGTAATGGGAAACAATGCTACTTAATTCACAAAATGGTGAAAGTTAAATGTGGGGTTAATTTTGAAAGTACATTTTAGTCTGGAAAATGCTAATCAAATTGTAGCAGTGGTTTTCCAAATTTAATTCCTTAGGAATCTGATGGATAATAACTCCCGTAACATAGACACATAACCAACAAGAGACATATTTCTAAGGGTGATTCTTCACTATGCCAAATATTGCCCTTATTTAGTAGTTACTTATAGGACTGATTGATTTATTTTATTGACTCTATGTATTCCTCAAATAGATGCAAATTATTAATCTACAAAAGGTGATATATTTTCAAATTATTTTAGGAAACCAAGGGTTGTCTTTCCTGTCTAATAGACCTGAGACACACATACACACACACACACACACACACACACACACACCAGAAAACAGATTTTTTTGTGACAAATTTATTTTATTCTTTTGGGGAACCTTTATTTATTATAGAGTATTTCATTTAAATTTTTTACATTAAAGGACGTTTTGCTTTTCCTCGTAGACAGTAATGGTACTACCTTCCATGTATACAAAACAATAGAGTTTACAAAAGTGCTTTTACATATACCATTTTTTATGAATGTATATACTTGCCTGTGATTTGCCAATACTCCATGATGCGCTCAGGATCAAAGACACTTCCACAGATTTTAAGGCACTCATAGTCTGTGTGAGAGCAGGCAAATGATGACCATGGAGTGGGACAGGTGCTGTGAAAGTGGGAAGCACAGTGTTAAGGAAGGACGCAGAGTACGTACCTAAACAAGGCTGGAGTTCAGTGGGTCAAGGATGTCCCCCTTTTGTTTTAAAGCAGGGGAAGGTAGGTACAGTTGGAGTGCACTAGAGTGATGTGAAGTTTTCCAGGCAGAAGGAAGTACATGTAGGAAGTTTTTCAGTCAGCAGGAAGGAAAATGGCCCATCAAGGCAACTGTAAGTAATATCAGTATGATTGGAGAAACATAGATTTGGAGGAGAAGGTGGGAGGAGAAACGAAAATGAGAAGGTTACAGGAAACACACCCTGATGGACCTTGAATGCCACACAGAGGAATTTGAACTTTGTCCAGAAGCTAATCCTTAACCACTGAAGGAATTTAACTAGAAGCTCTGCCCGGAAGTGACTTTTAGAACAGGTCATTCTGGATCAGTGTGGACAGGAGACAAATCCAGAGCCCAGGAAGCTAGTGAGGGGCAGAAGTTGCACACTCTGGTGTCTGGTCCAGACTGGTGATGTAAATGAGAGAAACAGCGCACCTGGATAGCACCTCCCCACGTGAACGAGGCAGCCTCTCCTCCATTAGAATTACTGTAGCTGTTTGGACGCAGAGTCCTGTCTTACCTACCTTCTGGTTTGCAAGAGAAGCCATGAATCGGGATTCTTACGAAAGCTCCCTCTCTGGATGAAGAGAAATTTTACACAATTTAAAACACTGTATAAACCAAGCTGAATGTATGCAGGCTAGAGGCAACCTGCAGGCTGCCAGCTTGCACCCTGAGAATTAGGAAGTTGTTGGTGTAACGTGAGATTGAACCAGTGTTTTGGCAAGGGTATAGACCTTCATCCTTACGTAAGCAGGGGTTGTAAGGGAAAGAAGAAATAGAGAATAAATCCCAAGCAAGGTGATTAGAAGTTCCATTCACTGAAAGATGGATAATACTTCCTCATTTTTCCTAAATCCATTTCTCATCCTAGATGTCGGTTTTGTTGTTTTTTTTTTTTTTTTTGAAATATTGAGTTTGAAGAGACTGTGGGATAAACTTGTACAACAGGATATGGGAGTCTGGAGCTTAAAAATACAGCAATATTTAAGAATGAGGACAAAAAACAAACTACAAAAGAGAAAGATTGAATGACTAGAGAGCTGGGAGGAGGACAGAGGTGAAAAGGAAAGTGTTTCCAAAAAGGGATGGTCAGTGGTATTGAATGCTAGTGAGGGACCAAGCAAGAGAAGATCTGAAAAAGAATCATTTTATATCATGGGAAACAGCCACTGCTGACTGTGGCCAGAGCATTTTCAGTGGAGTCGCTAGATTTGAAGCCCAGTTGGCTACTTAGAAATGAACTGAGGGTGAGAAAGTGAACATATTAAGTGTAAACTACCATTTTCAGAAACTGGATTATGAAGCCAAAGGGAGAGGGAAGAAATGATGATTCCGAATGTGTTTGTGTATGATGAGCCATCACATATTGATCTGTAGAACTTTCCAATATGTGATATCCTGCAAGAAAAAAATCAGAAAAGAGTGTGTAGGTGTTTTCAGATGGAAAAAATTGGGCTTTATTTACATGCTGAGGAGGAAGACAGTGAAGAGGGAGTGGGTATTAATGGACCAAGACCCTTGCAAAAGCGAAGGTGGATGAGGTCGTGGGAGTCGGTAGGAGGGTCCTCTTTAATCAAGAGGTGGGTCTGAATATAGACAGCCTTGAAAATTTGAGAACTTGCAGGAGTATCTCCTCAAGGGCTTTGAGCGAGTGTGTGTGTACTGGAAAGAAAAGTTGCATTGAGTCATGGTTGGGGTTTTCCAAGTGGCTGAAGCAGAGGTTCAAGGGGCAAAGGAAACACAGCAGTTGGCAAGAGAAGGGTTTACATAACTTAAGCACAGTCAGAAATACACTTGGGGTGAATCCATTCAGTGATGACAGCCTAGCATGTTCAAGGAGTGGAAGTGGGTGAGGATGAATGGATATAAGCCTGTCAAGGACTTGAAAATACCAAGATAATCTACTCAAGATGAGTGACAGGGTTAGGAATGAAAAGGAACCAGTCTCCATGCTTCAGTGTCATCAACAAATGCTGGGACTTACCTAGAAGCCTCGGCAACAGCAACAAAATGGGTAGAAGGTCTCATGGCCACTCAGACATCACTGTATTTAATCACAAAACCACCCAGTGTTATGCAGATGAGGGAACCCATGCATGAGATGTGAGTGACTTGCTCCAATTCTGTAGCTACTTGGAAGGAGAATTTCACCTGGGGTCTCAGGTGTCCTGACGCCTCCAGTGGCAGACTCCTGTCTGAACTCATTCTGTTGTATTCCGCCACCCTGCTCCTGCCCTGGTACAGACTCCCAAGACACCAGGCTCCTTCCTGCCGTTTCCTTGGTTTCCCAGGTGTCTGGGGCTTTCGTCAATACTTTTTTATTTTTGCGGTACGCGGGCCTCTCACTGTTGCGGCCTGTCCCGTTGCGGAGCACAGCCTCCGGACGCGCGGGCTCAGCGGCCACGGCCCACGGGCCCAGCCGCTCCGCAGCACGTGGGATCTTCCCGACCGGGTCACGAACCCGCTTCCCCTGCATCAGCAGGCGGACTCTCAACCACTGCACCACCAGGGAAGCCCCTCTCGTCAATACTTTTTACCAAGACATTATTATCAATAAGGCTCAGGTTTTTGATCTTAAACAGTGCAACTGCGAAAGTAGTGAACTTTATTATAGCAATTTCCAGAATATAAACATTACGTCCCAGTTCAGTTTCTATAAATATACAGATAAACAACCATAAAAGCAATTAAAAGCACATGAATTATGTATCTTGAGATAGTAATGCCATTATCAATACTAATAAAATATGTAATATTATTTATTATCCAAGAAATAAGAAAATTCAGAAGCTTCATTTTTCAGTATTCACTTTATTTCTTGTGTACTTCCAGGAATCGAATAGGAGAAAACCTCTCTATTATTTGTTTCTTAGAGTAGTTTTAACCTCCCCATTACATTTTCCCAGATTAATATTAACATATTTAAATTAATGAATGAATAATGAACTCACAAATATTAAAGACCTGGCTATATCTGAAAAAAAGACTTTCTATAGACTAAAATATATTTAAATCAAGGGTTTTAAAAAATTATTCAAAACTTTGATCAACACGTTAAGCGACATTTTAGGAAGTAGATCATTTAGATTCTCCTTTTTTGCTGGTTATTCAGTCTTTAAATATGTATACCACTTAAACATGTAGTCCACGTTGTGGAACAACCCGAACGAACTTTTTGGCCAACCCAGTATTTCCATTTTACCAAATATAAAATAGGAATGAGTTTTGGCAACTTGAAATATTTGTAAATTTTTTTTACCAATTCTAAAAAATTCTAAAGCAACTACAGGGTGCTTTGATAGGACCTTCTTGTCCCAGGAGTTTACTAACTTTGATAGTTGGTGGCCCCGGGGGATGGGCATGAATCCTAAACCTTTCCTCCACAGGACAAGCAGTACCCAGAGCGTCCTGACCTAAACCTTGTTTTCCTCTTGAATCCAACACGGTGCTCTGCACCCATAGGACATCGCTTATTACCAAGCCTTGTCTGCCGAGTCGTTGCAGACGGATGCCTCCAGGATTCCCCCCAGCATTCTGCCACCCCAAGAGCTCTGTGAACCAAGTCTGGAGCCATCTGCCACTGCTAAACTGGATGATTTACAACGCTCTTGGGAAACCTTAAAGAATGTGGTAAGTCTTCGAAATGTGGAATTGTTTAGCCCACCAAACACTGATTACCTTAGCGATTCTCTTATGAAATAAATGCATAATGTGTACACATCCCATATACAGTTGAACACCCTTTGTTGGGTCACAGAGGTAAAGCGGTGAGGAAAGAGATGTCATAATCTAGAAGATAAGGGGCTGGGGAGTATTTGGTAATATCCCTTTTCTTCTTTAGATCAGCGAAAAGCAGCGCACACTCTACGAAGCGTTGGAACGCCAACAGAAGTACCAGGACTGCCTCCAGTCCGTCTCCACGAAAATGGAGGCCATCGAGATGAAACTCAGTGAAAGTCCGGAGCACGGCAGGAGTACCGAGAGCCAGATGGCCGAACACCAGGTAAGAATAGCGATGACTTCAGTTTCCTGCATGATCAAATAGGTGCACTCTTACTTATGACCGGCTGGCCAAGCATGTGTATAAGACAGCAGGCTGACAACGTTTTTTACTGTATCACTTGTTACAGAGTAAACAAGATCCCAAGCCAAGCGGTGGTTGTTTCCATCACTGCTTCAGGGAGGGGTCTATAAGAGGGAAAGAAGGAAATTGAGACCTTGATATTGTTTTTATACTTCTATTACACAAACTGCATTTCCTTATAGTTGCCACATTATTTTTATTTTGTTTTGAACCATTGTTGTAAGAATAAAGCGTACCCCACGTCTACCTTCTCGGGGTATTGTTGTTTGAAGAAACTTAGCCAGTGTGTGCCCAGCACCTCCCCGTTATCACTGAAGAGAATAACTCTCAGACTCCAGTAGGCAAAGAAGCAGCTGAAGAATAAGGGATTCCAAGTTGTGATCTTGGGGTTTTCCCAGACTTGAATCAATTTTTAAAAGGGACACTGGACAGTGCTTCAGCTTTAGGTGAGAAACAGAGATGATTACATCAACCTAACTCAGACAGATATTGTTAAAAATGCATCAACTTAAAATGCACGCTAAGAAAGTGCATAGCTTAAATCTGGTTACTGCCTTAGCAGCGTTATCGGGTGTACTCTTAACGCATAATCAGGTGTAACTGGGTCTGGGTACTGAGGCGTGCAGTCACCTAAATATTCAGCCACCGTGGTACAGGAAAACGCTGCTGCAGCCGGGACTCAGGAGCGTGTGACAACCCTGTCAAAGGCAGAGGAAAAGAAAGAAATTTTAAAATGCAAATTAAGAGCTATGATGCAATTATGTAGTTATCAAATACTGGGTAATTTACCAGCGATAAGAGTGAAGCTCTGTACTTTATCTTTCTTCTACTTAACATCTCTGTAGTTTTGGAACCCAGGATAACCTTGGAACACATTGCTTGTTCGGATGTGTAGTCTAAGATAAAACTGTACTGTTTTACAGTAAAGGACCTTGCAGCATAACACAAAAATGAGAATATTTCATCTAGAGACAGCATGTTGAGAAACAGTGGTTTCAGGTTTCTGACACTCTTGTAACTTCTTAAGATAGAAATCAGAGTGTATAGCATCCATTTATAGGCCTTATTTTGGGAAAACGACCTTCTGTGGGTCTTTCTGCTATCCTAAAGTCACCCATAGTCCATCTGGTTTGGGGAGGGTGCAGTGAAAATATAAAGTTAAAATTAACCTTTGTTTACTTGGATTAAGACAATCACGAGGACAGTCAGGGACTTAGGTCTCTACTACCATGCCGTGTCCCCGCAGCACCACAGTCCTCTCTGACTGGTACTCCAGTTTTCTAACTGTCGACAGCCACCTCACTGTCACCTGAAGGGGCCTCCTGGGGCTCTGTCTGCCTAACACCCTCCCCAACTCTTCACTGTACCTGGAGGGGCAGGAGAACTTCCATACATTTGACTACAGCTTCTTTTAAGCAACCAGAAAGGATTTGGCATAAATTATCCAAAGGCTGGATTAAAGTGAATTTGAGTGTCACAGACTTAGATGATCAGAAGCCAGCATTCCAGGAGAGGGTTTACAGAGTTTGACTCTCTCTGCTTTTGGGTACTTTCGGGTACTTTCCAGTCACCTCTGCTTTTGTTCAAGGCTGATCATTCTTGTGTCCCAGGTGACAGACCACAGCTCCCAAAGACCCTTCAGCAGGTCCCACAGGATTTAGGACCTGTATGAAAGCAGGATCCTGGCGGTCTGCCTTGACCTTCCAGAGTTCCTAATTAAAATGCAAATTAGCTCGCAATCACCAGCATCACCCTGCCTCTCAGGTATTAGTATGAAAACACAAGCTGAATGTAGAGCAAAAGTAGTATTTTATTCAAGGGATGTAATGGAGAAAACTCAAAATTGTACATTAAAGCTAAGTATTATGAATTAGAAATGAACCTGTGACTTCTCTTGTAATTAAGCCCAAGCACATGACTTTTGTCCCATTCTAAGTTGAAAGTGGTAGTGCTAACAATTATAGCAATGAGGGGGTATAGCTAATGCAATGATTACCCATCATTGGCGCTTTTAACAATTATATTAATGCTCTAATGAGAGGGAAAGAAATATAAATAATGTATAATTTCTTGTATCATCACAAATCTGACATCTTCCATCTGACCTACTTTTGCTGTCTGTACCTGAATTCTATGAATTCTGGGACAGCGCTGCCCACATGGAAGGCTAACGGTATCACAATATCTGAATTGGTTCTTGGCTTCTGGAATGATACTTTAAAAATTTCAAGCAATACGATAGAACTACTCTTTCTAAATTCCAGTGTAATGTGGGTGAGAAAGTCCAGTATGCTTTTAGTATTCTCTAAAAATTAATAAAAAATACTTCAATTGCTAAGTTTTTCCTAACACTCTCTTGGAAGTACTAATGTTTCTTTAGAGAGCTACTCTAATGCCTACATTTTTCCTCCGAACACTTGTCTAAACCTGCTGAATTTGGGTGGAGTGCTGTGCCTTTCCTGTTACCCTCTTTAAATTGAACCAGAAGTTTAATTTTAAGACGTCAGTGCGGTTCATAAGCTGACTTGTGGCTGTTGTTCCGGGTGGTGAGCCCTCTGATCGGGACCTTCATTATCACGGGCAGCTAATGCTTCCTGGGCATGTGTTGTCTTTGCCACACCAACTCAGTGATGGTTAATAGGCAGAGCTGTGAGGTTATTTCGGTTCTGTTTCTTTAATATAAATAACAGCTCAAAGTTTGAGATGAACTCTGTTGTAGATAGTTCTGAAAGTCACAATGAAATTCATGTTCACCTTGGGTGTTGAACCAGACATGAGCTCCATGTTCTCCCCAGAGTGAGTCATTTTAGAAAAGCTCAAGGAACCTCTCTAAACCACAAACTGGTCATGCACATGCCCTCCTTGTAAACACAAGTCGGAAACGCAAAGAGGAACAACATTTCATCCCCTCTCCTTAGTTTTGAGTCAGATGTTGGAGGGAAACATCTGGCCACCAGCTGAGACAGTTATTGGGCGAAGACGTATTTAACTGCTGGATCCTTTTGTTTTTTTAGATGGAAGTGAAATTCGCATCCCATGAAATTAACCATTTTAAAGTGTACAGTTCAGTGGCTTTTAGTACTTTCACAGTGTCATACAATCACCCTCCCAATCTGGTTTCAAAACATTTACATCACCGCAAAAGAAAACCCCATCCCCCAGTAAGTTTGGCTGCTGGATCTTGAAGTTAAAAACTATAGCAAGCTTCCAAAAATATCCACTCTCCCCTGAGAGTAAACTGAAGCATGAATAGGGAGGCTTGACTCTTAACAGAATGGAAACTAACAGTTGTGGAATTCCTAATTCCATCATCACTTAGTGCAGAACATTCAGAGAGCTGTTTTAGACATTGTGAGTCTGAAATGGAAGTTGTTCACTTCACCGTATGCCTGGTTGGTCAAATCCACTGAGATTAAATGAATGAGGAAGCTTTTTTTTTTTTTTATCCTGGTTGCTTCATGATTAAGATAACTTTTTTTTTTTT
>NW_020173666.1:7528214-7554728 GCF_003031525.2 Neophocaena asiaeorientalis asiaeorientalis | reverse complement strand
TTTTTTTGTGGTACGCGTGCCTCTCACTGTTGTGGCCTCTCCTGCTGTGGAGCACAGGCTCCAGATGTGCAGGCTTAGCGGCCATGGCTCACGGGCCCAGCCACTCCGCGGCATGTGGGATCTTCCTGGACCGGGGCACGAACCCGTGTCCCCTGCATTGGCAGGCTCTCAACCACTGCGCCACCACGGAAGCCCGTAGATAACTGTTTTGTCTATTATGAATTAGAATGAATTCAACTAGATGTGTTGAGCACCTACTATGTGCACAGCTGAAATAGACACTTATTCTTTAACATATGATTTAGGGGTAGATGAATTACCAACATATACAAAACCCAGCAATGTGATTGTGGGTTACAGTGGTGGGAAGAGCAAGGAGACTCTAACAGGTCTTTTGGGAGACATGGATTTTGAAAATTTGGAATGGTAAGAGGAGTGGATGGGAGACTCTATAAATGTAAATGTGTGAGGAAAGGCACAGAGGAGAGAATGAGAATGAACGTGGTGTGAAGTAGTGAGGGGCTTTTCTTGCTTGTACAGAGAATCAGTGCAAAAAAAAGATATAATAAGGTCAGTCTAGTTGTGGAGAAGTCCTCAAAACAGACCACATAATATGAATTTTATATTTTTGGCAATCAAGTACCAAAAATGATTATAAAGTAGGAGAAAATACTTTACTGGAACAAAACCATTTTGAATGTATAACAAACAATAATGGTCTGTACATTTGTTACAATTACATTAAAATATCCCAGCAAGTTCTTTGGTGGAGATTGATAAGATAATTCTAAAACATATTGCAAATGTACTAAAAAATATGTATTGAAAATGGGATGAGTCAAGAATTGCCAAGACAACCTTGAAGAAGATGAATAAAATTGAAGGATATGTATCCTTTCAGAGAGTGAGATTTATAAAGCTATAGCAAGTATGAGACTGTGGTATTGGCACAGACATCAAATGGGTCAATGGTGCAGAATGCGAAGCCAGAAGCACCCTTCCACCTACACAGACACTTCGCTTATGTCAAAAACCGTACTGCACAACAGTGGATGAAGAATCATCTTTTCACTAAATAATACAGAGTCAATAAGAAGAAAAAAAAAAGAATTTTGACTCCTACTTACCCTGGACACGGTAATTAAGTTTAGGTGGATTGTAGATCTAAATGTGAAGATTAAAAAACAATGTTTTGAAACAGTGCTCCTCAAAGTATCTGTAGTGTATAACCTTTTTTTTTTAATTTTCAAATTTCTAACTCAGCATTTTAGTAAAATAAAATAAAATACTGGTTGGATATCGTGTCAACGTCAAGTTGCTAAAACATTTCTTAACGTTTACTTGCAATATCTTTCTCTTATCATGAAGTAGAGACAAACCAGTTCATGACGCCATTGAATGGACCACACTTTGAATAGCATTCTTCTGGAAGGTAACATGTGAGAATATATTCATAACATTACGGTAGGTAAAGATCTCTTAAATAGGACAGCAAAGGCCCTAACTTTTCCAATGAAGCAAAATACTGATATATTAGACTGCAATAAAATGAAGAGCTTCTGTTTATCAAAAGACATCATGAAGGAAGCTTTTACCCGTTAAGGGACAGACACGTCACAAAATGGGAGCCGATATTTGCAATACACAGAACTAAAAGAAACACAGGCATTCCTATCCTGAATATATACAGAACTCCATGCATCAATAAGAAAAGGAAAGACTCCAATGGAAAATGGGCTAAAGATTTTTAGCAGGCGGTCACAAAAGACGATCTCCAGGTGGCCAAAAAAGCATAGGGAAAAGTGCTTAGTCTAATTAACCATCAGGGAAATGCAAATTAAAGCTGCAATGAGATACCACTATGAACCTACTAGAAAGGCTTAAATGGACAAGACCCACAAACCAGGTGACAGTGGAATACAATGCAGCGTTAAAAAGGGTCGGCTCTTTTTACATGCAACAGTCACAGTCTTGGAGGGAGTGAAAGAAGCCAGACACAGAACAGTACATCAGGAATGATTCCATTTCTGTAGAGCTCAAAAACAGGCAGCAGTGATCTATGACATTTGCAAGCCAGCACCATGGTGATCTCTGGAAAGGGGGCTTGGAAAGGGTGATCTCTTCTCCAGGGGGCTTGCGGAGTCCTGGGAATGTTCTGTTTCTCGATCTGGGTGCCAGGAGCACAGGTATGTGCGGTTTGTGAAAATTCACAGAACTCTACACTTATAGTCTGCACTTTTCTAGATGTATATAATAATTTCAATATAACAGTTTACTTAAACAGCAGTTGGACAGGATGACAACTGATATTAGGGAAAGAAGAGCGTTTTTGTTTTTTATATCTATTAAGAGCCCACTCTGAGGAGGCACTGGGCTTACAGCGAAGCCTACAGTCCTATGGAATAGGTGGGAATTATGCAAGTAGGGGTATATTGGAAACTGTGAAATATTGGCAACTATAAAAGCAATGATTCTTTACTTGGAGTCATGATTGCCCCTCCTGTACGGGTAGGGCCTGTTTTTCTAACATGTCATTCAAATCCCAAAAAAGAATTCCTCCTGTCAAGATTCCAGCTAAAGAGCAAATCATAAAATACAAAAAATGAGAAATACCAACAGTGTATAATTGTGATAGCTGTTAAGCAGGAAGTAGGGTGCTGGTAAAAGAGAACAATAGAGATTTCTTTTTAGAGTCAACGGTCAGGAAAGGCCTCTCTGAAGATGTGACAGTTAACCTAAGGCTCCAAGGATGAAGAGAACCATCTCACAGAGAGGAAGAAGAGCATTCCAGAGCTTGAGCGAACACCATGTGCAAAGGCCCTGAGGCAGAAAGTGCTGAGGGTCCTGGAGTAACTGAAGAAGGCTGGAATGTAGTAAGCCAGAAGGGAGTGTGGTACAAGGGGCAGGCGGGGGTGAGACCGCACGAGTACAGTAAGGAGTTTGGATTTTATTTTACAGGCCAGAAGCCACTAAGTATTTTAAAGCAGGGGACTGAGAGAATCTGATTTACCTTTTTAAAAGGTCACTCTAATTACTCTGTGAAGAGGAGTTTGGAGAGACAAGAATGTAGACCATGAGAGCAATTCAGATAAGGAGTTTGCGTGACTTAGGTGGGAGCAGAGGAGACATACAAGATACGTTTTGGAGGTGAAAGCAGTTGGATTTGATGCTGGATATGATGACAAGGTGTGAATGACTCCTAGGTCTCAAGCTTAAGCAATGAGAAGGGTGTTACCTTTTACTGAGATGGGGACAACAGAGGAAGAAGCGGGCTTTTACATGATAAGATGGAGACACCGTGAAATATGTAAGTTGAATATACAAGCCTGAAACTTAGGACAGATATCTGGGTTAGAGATATACCTTTATAAGTGTCAGGGAGGCAGAAATTTTCCTCTGCTCTTCTAGGTTCTTCTGGCTGGTCTAAGAATTCAATTGACATGAGACAGATGAACCAGAGAAAATCAAATCAAAGTTTAATAACGTGTATACGTGGGAGAGACCCAGGAAAACTGAGTAACTTGCCAAAACGGTTGAAACTCTCGCCTTAAATACTATCTTCAGCTAAAGACACAGGAGGATGTTGGGGGTAGTGGTTTGAGACTTAAAAAAGAAGAAAGGTAACTCACGTAAAGATGGAAAAGCAAATGTCTGGTAAACAAATATTAATTGGGCCATTCAGAGACAGTGGGACACTGAGTGTACTCTGATCTCTTAAGAGTTTCCCTCACCACACCCAGCCCTATTCTTTGCAGATATCTCGATGATAGCTCTATTCCTGTAATAGGTCCCCTTTCAAGATTCTTTAGGTAGTTAGAGGGAAGGTCAGAGTTTTTTCTTGAGTCTTTTGGACCTTGATTGTTTTCAGCTCAAAATAACCTGCATGCTAGAGACATTTTGGTGTGGCAAGTTTTATTCTCCTACTAAGTGTTCCACATTAGGAAGGGTTTAAAGCCTTGGCAATGGACATCGCCTGGGAGAGCTTGTGAAGAGAGAAAAGGGGCCTGGAAACTAGCCCTGAGAAACTTCAAATTTTAGAGTTGGGGAGAGGAGAAAAATAAGGAGAGGGTAACAGCATAGAAACAGGTGACAAATTTTTCCTGTCTTGTGTAATGTGAATTTGTGATTAAAACGCAGTGCTGTTTCAGACTCAGGGAAGCTTAGAGTGGGAAGAGTCATGTTGAGGAAAAAAGTGATGAATTTTATTTTCAACATAGAATTGTAGCCTCAAACGTAATCGAGCGTACCCCCGTCGGATTACAGATGTGCCTGTTGAAAACCAGAAAGATTAATTAACTAGTTCAAATTCATTTCAGTTACCAATACAAATGGTCTTAAAGTCAGAAATTTCCTGACATTCAGTCTGGCACTGTCATTTAGAAACTTAGGTTAGTAGGTCCCCTGTTTGTTGGTTAAACGACTTCCAAACGAAGTGTTTTCACTAGTATCGAACCACATGGGACTCAGCTAGTGCCACGATTCCTCAGTGCGAAAAAATACATACACGAGTATGATTCCACAGTCTTCCCCGCAGGCACTGATGGATGAGATTCTCATGCTTCAAGAGGAAATCAGTGAGCTGCAGTCAGCCCTCGCGGAGGAGCTGGTGTCTGACCCCCCAGAGTCCGACCCTTCGGAGCAGCTGCCCTTGCAGTCCACGCTCGCTGTCTTAGCGGAGCGAATGTCCACCATCAAGATGAAGGCATCAGGGAAACGACAGCTTTTGGAGGTAACAAGCCATTCTGAAGGTGCCCCTCAGGTCCAGATTAACTCTTAGGGTTATGCTGACAAGTATGTTGGGCTACTTCCGTGATCGACACATTTATTGTTTCCCACTCAGCAGAAGCTGGTATTGTGTGTCCAGGAGGGCCTCATGATAGAGCCCTGAGTCAGTGTGGAGCCATGAATGTGTCTTTTCACCCCATTCTGAGTCATTTCAAGCGTGCAGAACTGAGATTGTGGAAAGCTGACACTTGGTAGACATGAGTCCCGTGAGGAGTAATCATAGGAGGTTTGCACGATAGTGCGCTGTGTTTAAATACGAGCGTCTTTACGAATAGTGTCACCAATACTGTGAAGAATAAATCCTTAGTCACTGTTAGCCAGTTCAAGCACATTGATTCATGAAAATACGCCTGCAGTTCTGGTTCTCATGTTACTTTATTAATATTATTTAATAGAGAGGTAAATTTTAGTCATGGTAGCAGATGTGTTAAAAATAAGTTATTTTCCTTTTTTGTTGTTGTTTCTCTCTTATCATTCCTGGCCCTAAACGTATACGATGTTCATATTGTTGACCCTAGAATTTAAAGTGTCTGTGTCCTTGTATCTCTAGGGTCTAGCAGCTTCTCTGGCAAATAATCATTTATTATATACACTTATTTTATTTAGCCGCTGATTATACCATAATTCAATTAACCGTCCCCCTATTGTTGGGTATGTAGGCTGTTTCTAGTTTTACCTGTTATAAAGTTAGTCAGACTAGGTATTCATATATTTTCTGGTTTTGGAGAAATTTTAAATCAACGTGTCTGCTCTATTTAATCTCTCTTTTAAACAATTTAATAAAAATTTTAATTAAAAACATAATAATAGATTACTAATAAAATAATTTTTAAAGTAAAGTACTTAGAGTATCTTAAGGATTAACTTCTTGATTCATTAATACTGTCCCCAGTCACTCTATGAAACCATCATGGAATTCTGAAATAAAGTGATTGGCCTGGATTTTTTAAAAAATATGAATTATTTGCCATCATTAAAACATCCTCAGAGATCTAACCAAAATTTTTGAATTTTTGCCTTTGCTCGAGAAACTAATAACACTGGACCACCCTTTCCTGTAGGGGATCAGTTACCTGAAACTACATGGTGCTGCCCTTTTAGGTGGACCAGATATGTTCTTCAGTTTTCCATGGACCCCACTACTCTCTACAGTTTCCCGGACATTGAAGCCAAGTTACCTACTGTCTTATGCCATTGCTTCGTTCTAATCCTTGACCAGTTTCTATCATTCATATTATCTGCCTCGTCCTGTAGATGTATTATTTAAGAACATTTAACTCTAGGCACACGTTAGAATCATTGTAGGAGTTTTTAGGGACTTCCCTGGTGGCGCAGTGGTTAAGAATCCGCCTGCCAATGCAGGGGACGCAGGTTCGAGCCCTGGTCCTGGAAGATCCCACGTGCCGCGGAGCAACTAAGCCCGTGCGCCACAACTACTGAGCCTGCGCTCTAGAGCCCACGAACCACAACTACTGAGCCCGCGTGCTACAACTACTGAAGCCTGTGTGCCTAGAGCCCGTGCTCCACAACAAAGAGAAGCCACCGCAATGAGAAGCCCGTGAGCCACAATGAAGAGTAGCCCCCGCTCGCTGCAACTAGAGAAAGCCCAGGTGCAGCAACGTGGACCCAGTGCAGCCAAAAATTTAAATTAATTAATTAATTTTAAAAAAAAGAATCATTGTAGGAGTTTTTATAAAATACTAATCTTGAGGCTCACCTTCCCAAATTCTCACTTACTAGTCTGTGATGTGGCCTAAACGTGGGTTGTTTCATTTTTTTTTTAAGTTTCACAGGTGATTCTGATGTGCACTCAGGCCTGAGAACCGTTGCTGTACTGTGTTGAATCCTAATTATTTTACCTTAGAGTGATTTAGGTTCCATTCTGCTTAATTCATTAGGAGAAGTTAAATGATCAGCTGGAGGAACAGAGACAGGAGCAGGCCCTGCAGAGGTATCGCTGTGAAGCCGATGAGCTGGACCACTGGCTCTCTAGCACTAAGGCCACTCTGGACGTTGCACTGGGGTCACCCAAGGAGCCCATGGACATGGAGGCCCAGCTGGTGGACTGCCAGGTACAAAAATGTTCTTGAGGGAATATGCCAACACAAGGCACATTTTTTAACTACAAAAAACATAATGGTAACAAAGCTTGGTATGGTTGTATGATTTTTCACAACCCGTATACTTTATACATTTAGAGAGTAGAAAAACAATACCTTATTAAAGCTTAAATGAAATCCAGGCTTGGACTTAATCTTTTGAAAAATTTTACCAAGAGTATCTACTCTTTAGAACATTTTCAGCTTCCTGAAGGACCATTCTTAAAGACTATAGATGCCAAAACACTTATGGTATCTATGTGGGTGGCTAATGAGGAATGTAAGTACCCGACGAGAAGAATTAGTATCAGTGACTCGGACTGTGGATAAACACAACAGGAGCTGTCTGTTGCAATTTTGGTTCTAATTCAGAAATATTATGTGGAAAACTTGGCAAAATTGTCAGTTATAGGCAGACAGATTGAACACGGGAAGGTTGTCTTCTGGAGGAGAGAATTTCGTTCCTCGATGTGAGGTCTCTAGAAATTAAGGTAAGGGGTAATGGCATCAAGGTTTTTATTGTAAGATTATTTTCTTGCCTCTTTATTATGGAAACTTTCAAGCACACATATAACCATAGAGAATAGATGATAAACTCCCGTGTACCAATCATAGAATTTCAAAGATTATCAGCATAGTAGACTTTACACATGGGTGAAGTACGTTTTAAAAGTGCTTTCATTTAACTAACTAGCAAGTCTCTAGAGAACCCAGCCTGATCTGCAAGGTTAAATATCCGTATGCACAACTTCATATTTCTCCCATTTGGAATCGGAGGAAATACGCACAAGCCATTAATTATGAATGCCACTTCTTTTCTTAATACCTCATATGTCATTCTGGTCATCCCTTTTATGATTTGAGATTTTTTTGTCATATTATTATAATTTGGATTTTTAAATTCTCTGGACAACTTATTTATGTGTATTCGAAGCATCTCTGCCTTGATGGTGGAGAGTAGAGAGCCATGTGCAAGTGTTTTCTACTCTATCATCTTTTCTGAGGTTCCTTTTCTGAAGAGACATGTATTTTTAGCATTCCCTTCTAGCACTCGAAATTACCCATGCACTAGCGTTTCAAAATTATGTTTCATCATTACTCCCATCTCTCCCTTTTGGATGTCTCTATTTTTATAGTTATGCATGAAGTCCATGGTTGAGATAATATATTTCAGGACTTTTCCAAAGTATTGAAATGGTATTTTTTAAAACTCAAAGCGTGTGGAATCACACAGGTACACAACAGTTCCTCAGTCAATTGATTCAAGCCTTTAAGCCAGTTGTATAATTATAAGTGTGGCTATCACGTGGAATTAGGGCCCCATTATGACTTTTGGGGCCCTAGGTACTTTGCTTCCATGGGCCTCTTCCTCTGTAAAAATACTAAAAATTATATTTGATTTTACAATTGCTTTGGTACAGAGACTAATATAACCTGGGTGGTATCATTATATATTAATTGTTATTATCTTCATTTTTTTCTTCTGATTTTAAAAGAGCCTAAAATTAAGACATTTTCTTGTGTCCCCAGACGTGTTATGGGCTCTCGGCACTGTGTCAGCTGTGCCTAATGGAGAAGACAGTCCTGCACAGAATGATATTAGCTCCACAAACATAATCCTCAGGAAATCGTCCTTTAAGCCCCACTTCATGAAATATTTCACTTTCCCACTTAGTTCTAGGCTTTAGGATCATACTTTCAGTCCTAGAAGTTGATGGTAGTAATTCTGATTTTGTACACGGAAATAAAATACCTTTTCTTATTAATGTATAATTGAGTATAAATTACAAAGTGCATTTCAAAGAGTTCAGAGTTAAGGAATATAAAAACAGAACAGTTTTAATATGGTTATTTGTTTTGCCTGATTATTTTAGTTATTTTTCTTTTTTGGTTTTTGTTTTAAATCGTACTTTGGAAGAGGGGAGACTATTTTTGCTTCTTTTCTGGATTTAGCCTCCATTTTAGAAGAAGAAAACCTTGCAACACTAGAGAGTTGCCACAGAAAGTGAAAGTAAAATTCTTAGGAAAACTTTCAGAAATGTGAGGTTAAAAATATGTTATATAAAAGACAAAAATAATAAAAATCAAGTAAAAAAAGCATCAATCTGGGAAAAAAGTCAACCCAAAGAAAAATGTTTTCAAAGAGAGAGTCCTCTTTAAATTGACACGAAAAGGGCTCATCATGTGATGTCTTTACTATTATTAGTCACAAGCATAACAGTCTAACACTAAAATAGTAAAATAATGATAATAATGGGATAACACTAAGGAATGGTCTTTTCTACTTATCTGTTGGCTATATAAAATGTGCTTTCCATATGTTTTTCATTATGTAATATCTAATCTTAAGAGAAAAATTAGGAAGCTCAAAGAAGTTTTAGAATCTACGTACCATTCTTGAAGGTTGTTAAGAAAACTAGGTTAAAAAAAACAAACAAACCTGGAGGCATGATCTTTTGGTGAAAGACTAGTAAAGTGTTGGGTTTCGCTGTGAGACACGGTCTTTGCAGAGACTGGCAGGGTTTGTGAATTTCAGCCTTATTTCTGTTGTTCCAGAACATGCTGGTGGAAATAGAACAGAAGGTGGTGGCCTTATCGGAGCTCTCAGTCCACAATGAAAACCTGCTGCTGGAGGGCAAGGCTCACACAAAGGACGAGGCGGAGCAGCTGTCGGTGAAGCTGAGAACCCTCAAGGAGAGCCTCCTGGAGCTGCAGAGAGCGCTGCACGACAAGCAGCTGCACATCCAGGTGAGGCTGCAGCCATGGACGCTGCATCTCTGCATGTGGCTGGTCTGGCCTCTGAGCACGCGACACGTAAAGGGGACCGCTGGGGAATGATGCGTACTTATGTACATACCTGCTTTGCACAGTCTGGAATAGGTTTTCAAATAGGTTTTGTAAGAATTATTTGAATGCAGACACCTGAAAATTGCAGCATAGGAAAAGAAAAGAAAATGAAAATAATTACCAAAATCTATCAAGTACATCATTTTAAAAAATATTTAAACATAGGTCATGGATGAAGATATCCTATGACACTCTTATATTTCTCCTTTATTTCTCCTATATTCTACTTTTCAGATAGACTCTTTATTTAGTGCCCACAACTTCAGACTTGTCGTATATTCCAGGTGAATTGAACCTTTTTACTATCGTGTGATGACCTTAACGTTCCCTAATAGTGATTTTTGTTTTAGATGACTAGAGCTATTTTGGGGTAATATTTGCCTCGTATGTCTTTTAATTTTCCTTTGATTTCACCCTTTCTGGGTCCTTATATTTTAAATTTGTTTCTTATAAAGAACATTTAGTTATATTTTGTTGGTTTTAAACATATGTAGTCAGAAAACCTCTGACTTTTGAAGGGCAGGTTTAGTCCATTTAAATGTATTGTGATTATTGATATGTTTGAACTTTTATTCTTATTTTTTGTTTTCTGTTTTTGTCCTGTTCTTTCTATTCTTCTTTCTCCTTTTCAACCTTTGTTTATAAGTGGTTGAATGCTTTTCTTTGTTTTTTTCTCTACTTTTTAATCATGCATACCTAATAAATTCTAAGTTAATACCTTAATCTGCTTCCAGCTCTATACAAGAAACTTAGAACACATTCACTCAGATTTCTTCCCATGCACCTTGCATACTATTATTGTCTAATATTTTGTTTTTGTTCTTTTTTAATCTATACAAATTAGAATTATTATTATCTTACACAAAAATTAAGCAACTGTGCGGGTATTCTCTGGTGGTCCAGTAGTTAGGACTCTGTGCTTTCACTGTTGAGTGCCTGGGTTCAACCCCTGGTCAGGAAACTAAGATCTCTTGAGCCGTGCTGTCCAGCCAAAATTAAAAAAAAAAAAAAAAATTAAGCAAAAGTTTATTGAGAAACTACTATTCTATGTGATAGAGTGAAAGAGCATGGGCAACATCTGTCTGTATCTGTATATCTATATATTCCATCTTCAATGGATTATGTTTGGGAGAGACAGATAGTCGTATAAAATTAAGGTGCATTATTATATGCTAAGTTAGAAGATGATAAGAGCTATGGGTGAAATACCCATAAGGCAGGTAGATAAAGGCAAGGCTGGGTGGATTTGCGGTTCTAAACAGGGTGGCCAAGGAAGCCTTCCTCAGGTTACGTTTGAAGGAGTGAGCCATGTGGACATGGAAGGATAGAGTTCCAGACTCAGAGGGAGGCAAGGGCAAAGGCTCCCAGGTGGGCTCCTACCTGGTCTGTTCAGTAAGCCCAACGGCTGGAGTGGAGTGAACAAGGCGAGAGACGTCAGACAGGTAACAGGGGCCCAGGGTGCAGAGGACCTTGTAGGCATCGTATGGGCTTTGGCTTTTTATGCTGGGGGAATTGAGAAGCCATTGGAGTGTTGAGGGACAAAGGAGTGACAAGATCGAATTATAACTGCTGTAGGGGACCAGGGTGGAAGCTGAGAGACCAGTTAGGAGGTTAGAAGTGATGAGGACTTATTAGATTGTGGATAATTGGGAAAGTGAAAACTCTGAGGAACAGAACTGGGGGAAGGAGGGCTAGTTAGGTCAATGGTTTCCTTAGGGATAGGTTAGGTTTGAGATGCGTACTCAACGTTAAGCAGTGGTTAGAATTCAAGAGACAGACCTAGACCGAATCATCAGCCTCTAGATGGTCCTCAAAGGCTTTAGACTCCATGAGTTCACCAAGGGTGTGAGGAGAGATAAAGAGCACCAAGTGCTGGGATGCTCCAGTGTGAAAAGTTTGGAAAATGTGGAGGAGCCCACCAAAAAGAGTAAAAAGGAAACACCAGTGAGGTGGGAAGAAAAGTGAGATTTGGGTTCCTGGGAGACCCTTGAGGGTAAGTGAGTTAAAATGAGGACTGAGAACTGACCACTGGATTTAGCAACGTGCAGGTCTTCTATGACCCCAACCACAGCTTTTCAGTGAAATAGTGGAGGCAAAAAACCCTCTGAAATGAAAGTGAGAAGGCAGTTGGAGAGGAAGCGTGCAGGAAACTCAGGAGTTTCACTATAAAGAGGAACAGAGGAATGGAATAAACTATAAGAAGTAAGTTAGGAGAAATTTGTTCCATTTTAAGATCAAAGAATAATGACATGTTTACAGGGAGATGGAAACAACTCAGCAGAGGAAAAATGGATGAGAAAGAAGTGAGATTGCCACAACAGTCTTCTTGTTAGAAGGGAGAAGATGGGATCAAAGGGGAGGGAGTGGTCTTGGAACCAGTATCAGGAGGGAGGGAAGCATCTGTATTTGAGTACAGATGCTGGCAGGGGATATGGCACAAATAATATAGTGGGAGCTTAATGAACATTCACTGCAATTGCTTCTGCTTTCTCAGTGTCATAAATTGTTTTGGACTAAACTACGTATTTTCAGTTCTTTGCTAATCAT
The DNA here is from genome assembly GCF_003031525.2 of Neophocaena asiaeorientalis asiaeorientalis. Classification (NCBI taxonomy): domain Eukaryota; kingdom Metazoa; phylum Chordata; class Mammalia; order Artiodactyla; family Phocoenidae; genus Neophocaena; species Neophocaena asiaeorientalis. Next base: position 7,542,450 of record NW_020173666.1, on the reverse strand, counting down.
ATGATTATATGATCTGGAACATCAAGCCTAGTCAACAGAAAACTATTAGAAGCAATGGAAGAATTTAGTAAGAAGACTGGCTTATTAAAAAGATGAAATAGAGAATCTGTAACTTTCCTGTATAAATAAAAAGCGAAATAATATACAATAATTTTCCATCTATAACATGAACAAAATATAAAGTATTTGAAATCTCGACATTTTAAAACCCGAGTGATACCAAAAATACCTGAAAAAATAGAGAGAAACTTTATTTTTAGATAGGAATACAGTACCTTAAAGATGTTAAATTTTCCTCTACTAAAACATAAATTTAAGTTATTCACAACCAAAATACTAACTGTGTATATTTGAAATGTGACAAAATGATACCAGGTTTACCTGGAATAAAATAAACCTGAAAAAAACTGTAAAATTCTGACAGTAAAGAGTTATGAGGGGTTAAATATTCTCATATATTAAAATACAATATTACAATAATTAGTACTGGCACAATAAATGGATGAACAAAAAATTAGAATAAATATTCCCAAAAGAGATCCCAGTATACAAGGGCATTAGATAAATATTTAAGGTGGCATTTCAAGTCACTGTTTAAAATACGATTCACTGTGTAAATAATAATAAAGTAATAAGGGACTTCCCTGGTGGTGCAGTGTTTAAGAAACCACCTGCCAATGCACGGGACACGGGTTCAAGCCCTGGCCTGGGAAGATCCCACATGCCGCAGAGCAGTTAAGCCCGTGCGCTGCAACTAATGAAGCCCGTGTACCTAGAGCCCGTGCTCCGCAACAAGAGAAGCCACTGCAGTGAGAAGCCCGCACACCGCAATGAAGAGTAGCCCCTGCTCGCCACAACTAGAGAAAGCCCGCATGCATCAACGAAGACCCAACACAGCCAAAAATAAATAAATAAATAAGTTAAATTAAAATGAATAAATAAAGTAATAGGCAAACCACTTGAAATATGATAAACTAGATTCCCTATCCCACTCTTTACAGAAAAAAATGCATTACAGGTAGATCAAAGATTTAATGTAAAAACTAAATCTAAAACGTTCTGGATGTATGGGTATTTAAAAAAAAAAATCTTGGGATCGGAAGGACCTCTGCCAGTGTTCCCCAAACCCAGAATTTTAGTTTCTTTAAAATTACTACATAGAAGTGAGAAAGTTCTGTATGACCAAGAAAATATTAACCAAATTAAATGACATGGACAAATATGGAAGAAACTATGCAATTCACATGACCAGGAATTAATTCCCTTAATTTCCAGAAATCTTATTGTAAATCAATAAAAAACTAAGAAAAGGTCACCTAATAGAAATATAGACAAAAAATACGAAGAGGTGATTCAAAGGAAAAGAAATACAAATGGCCAATGAACATATGAAAAAATACTTGAACTCACTGTTAGATAAATAAATGCCAATAAAGACAAAATGCAACTTTTCACGTTAAATTCACATACTTTAAAATGCACCCACAGTCTGACTTTATGAATTAAAGCAAAAAGTAAAATGTTAAAAGTATTAAAGTTGAAACAAAACTAGAAGGATTTTCTAACTGGGAGAGTATACCACAGTTCACTTAGTTTTATAAAAGATATTGTCAATCTAACACGTAATGGTTTTTTTTTCCCCTCATTTTCCCCCCATTGTTGGTGTGTGAATGAACTTTAAGAAACCAAAACAAAGGGAAGGACTTCAAGGTTTCATGTCTGGGATAGTTATCATTTCTCAATCTCCAGTTGTGCCCTATGCCTAGAGGCAGGTAGGAAGGGAAGGGCCAGCCTAATACACAGGCACATCTAGAGGTTAAAGAGAGGAAGGGTGCTGGCACAGTTGCAAGGCCTCAGGGCCTGGGAAGGGAATATAAATGAGTGAAGCTGACCCAGTCAGGACCTCGGCAAGCTGGTCGCCTGTCAAAGAAGCAGTTGTTACTCAGCTCCAGAATTTACAGGCAGCATTGCTAGATCTTCCAGAGAAAGCATATTTATGTCTAAAATTTTCCAGTTTTAAAACGTTGACATTTTATTCTAAAATTTTAAAATAATTTGTGTGCCAAACAAACCTGTCCAGAAGCCACGCTTGGTTCTCGAGCCGTCACTTTAGAACTGCTGCTCTGAAGTCTCCCCCGCTGGCGCCACCAGTTACTGAGTAGGTGACTCTGGGGCAAGATTCTTGAACTTCCCCAAATTTGTCTCACTGATGTTTTCTGATCTGTAAAATAGGAATCATAGTAGTGTTTAACTTTTTTAAAAAATCCTGAGGATTTTCACGCAAGTAGCGCTTACAGGAAGTGCTCCAGTCTCAGTATAATAATAAGAGCAACCGTTTGCAGACCGCATTCTTTGGGAGGAAAAACTCCTGACATGCTCCAAGGCCTGGCCTGAGACTGGTAGGGCTGGTGCCCACACCCAACAGATCCTGGCCGCAGGGATTCTTCACATTGACTAAAGTATCTATAAATACCATCATCTTTTCGTCTCATGAGTTCCCAGGATATAAAATATTGATTTTCTAAATACAATCAGAGCTGTCGAGGAGATTATTTTTCCAACTGCAGGAATAGAGAGTCCTGTTTACATTATTATTGCCAGGAAAAGGATCATTTGCCCCGGTGTAAAGAATTCGGGGCTGATCTAAAATTAACTAATGTTAACTGGGGGAGAAAAAAACTTCCATAATTCAGGAGAGCTGGAATACCTTCCTAAATCATGTGTGACCATACGCACATAATTCCTCAGTGCTAGTTACCTGTAAAATGGTCATATGTCTTATGGCCATTCTTTTTAACTAATGGGACTTCTAGGCATATCAGTGAATAATCCAGTTAGTTCTCCCCACCCCACCCCAAAATGGTTTCCTTCTCTATATGACACAGGCATATAATAACATCTCTCGAGTTACATGATGTCTTTCTTTGTAATAAGTTTAAATCATTTTCACACATTATCATTCATCTAAGGAGCAGAGTTCACCCTATATAAATAATGAAATGCTTTATAAACAAGTGTTTTATTTAATGTTAAGCATTCTCCAATCCTCGCTAATGTTCCAAGGAATGTTCCTGGCAAAAATGGTTACTCTTCTAGTATTTCCAAAATAAACAGCTCACGTAGCCCCACCGAGGCGGGATCCCTCTGGGTCCCGCCTGGGTGGGGCTATGTAATCCACCTTATTTCCTATTCCCTAGATAGGTCAGAAAACTGTTATCAGACCTCAGATACTGTAATTACCATTATTTTATTCCTTCTGTCAATGCCTTCGTATCCCAAGGGGAAAGGAAAAGGAATTTCAACCGATTCTTAATCATTTTTTGCTTCCTGTGGTCCAAGACTGATGTTTCAAAATGATGAAATCAGCCAGAGAAAAACTGGCTAACTGAAAAACCAAACCTCACCACAGAGAAAATGCATACTAGGCATCTGTTTTTGATGCTGCATAATTTCCTTTCTTCTAAAGCTGTGGATTCAATTAATCAAATATGAGTCCCCTTCTTAGATTTTGTCTTAGAATCTGAAATGTGTCCGTGCGTGTAAAAGTGGTTAAGTTGTCCTTAAGACCTAAGATTTCAACTGCTGTTTTTCCAAGTACAATTGGCATTTTCCCCCAGTGTGAGGAATTTGAAATCAGAGCTCTCAGTCAGACTACAGTTACCTGCAGAGAAGGGTGAGCTGGGGCCCTGAGGAGTTGCCACGGGAGTCTTCAGGCTGGGCTCTGAAAACAAACCTTTACCGAAGGGCAAAGCAGAGAGGAAGTGGCTGGAGCCCACAAAAGAGAGTTCGCAGGTCAGGACCATGGCCACTGTTTTGTCACTGGGGCTTTGACTAGGGACAGCTTTCAACCTGTTACACTGACTTCTTTGGGGTCATTCTCTACAGGTCCGTTTTGACCTGCTGTTTCCTCCTTGCCTGGAAAAGCCAGGATCTGGATAGATGGAGCGTTCTCAGATAGGGGAGACTGCTTTATGCAGAAATGTGTGGCCTTCAGTCCTGGAGGAATGCCGGACCACCCCAAACCTCCCACCTTCAGGAAGATCACTGCTTCTCTGGAAGAGGCACTCCTGGGAGGGCGGGGAACGTACTGACCTGGGTGTCACTAGTCACCTGAAGGTCCTGCGAAATGCAAATAACATGTTTTAGGCCAGTGGCACGCCAGTTGTTCTACCTAAACCACCTTCTTTTACTGGGGAGCTGGGTCATCTTAAAGGAAAGCAAGTACCTGTGAGCTAAGGTGGCTCAGAATCTGGAAAGGATGAAATAGAAACAGTACCTGTAGGCTTCACTGTTTGCTTCACTGCACTTCAAGCACGGATACAGATGTTGCCAGGTTGACGATCTGGAACATTTTACAGTTTAATTATGAGATTCTATTGGGTAAGACAGAGGGGGAACAGCCCCCACCTATTTCTCTGTAAGAGTTAGTGTACAATTCTGAAAATAAGAGGAAGAGAAGGGTCTTTGTGGGCAGTCAGGCGGGCTGAGCTGGGGTGGCTGTACCCCATTCCGTGGTCAGAGTCGGCAGAGAGGAGCCAGAGGCTGGGGGAGCAGCGTCTCCGCAGGACGACTCCTCTATGGAAGCACCCTAAAGAATGTTCCCTTTCTTTGCGCCTGCCCCCGGCCCCTCCCCTTGCTCCAGCCATGCTTGCCCTGTCTCTGTCTCTGAGATGCTAAGTTTCTTTCCCCTACGGCCTTTGCTCCAGCAGTTCCCTAGGCCTGGAGGCCCCTCCCCCAATCTTTGCCAGCACTCCACACACGTTGTCAGCTCTGCAGACGCCTTCCTCCCCAGCCTAAGAAACCCTTGCCCTTCACTTTCCATCCCATTATCTAGTTTCACATTTCACATTCTTTGTAGCTCTTATCACCATCCCAGTGTATCTTGTTTGTTTATTGTCTGTCTCCCCAGCAGGGCCCTTGTCTGGCTTCTGGGCTGAATACCACCCAATGCCCAAAACAGTGCCTGACACACAGTGGGTACTGATCTGTATTTAGTAAATGAGTCATACCAAAATGGTGTAATTTATCCTTTGACGTATAAATATATGGGAGTAGAAAGACACTCATTCAGAACTAGTTCCATTCTGATACACCGTATTTTAGGGCCTGTTAAATTCCGTCAGGACAGTCTAGCAGGAAGAATGAACTCCTGCCTGGGTAATAAGTAATTACATTGGCTTTCTCCTTTAGTCATACTTTGTCAAAGCCAGAGTGGCAACAGATGGCAGTGGAGTCTAGTCCTGGTGGTGACAGTAAAGGAAATAAGATCTAGAGTTATATTCTCATGGAAAAATTCCAGAATGATATGTGGTGACCACATCAGTCAGCTAAAAATCCTAGCCTCTAAAGGACAGTTTTTTCCCCTCAGGTGTTTCTGAGTATAATCATCTCCCTCCTGCAAATGCCATAAATTCGGTGGGTTTTGTGTTACCATTTTTTTTTTAATGTGGTCTCATGTCCAAATGGAGCCACTTTGGTATCATTATTCAGACCACGCTAAAAAGGAGCCATCACTCTGTTTTGGTTAAGGTCTTCCAGTGGGTAGTATGACTCTTGATTTCTGCCTCCTTTAATGCAGGGGACAGCCCAGGAGAAGGAGGAGAGCGATGCTGACCTGGCTGCCACTCAGAGCCCCGGCGTTCAGGAATGGCTGGCTCAAGCTCGGACTGCGTGGACCCAACAGCGACAGAGCAGCCTCCAGCAACAAAAAGTAACACACTTCCTGACCTTCTCGCCTGCAGATAGACCAGACAAACACCTTGAGAGAAATGTTTTAGAAGGACAATGTTTTAGAAGTTCCTTCTGTACTAAAGATAGAATGCCCCTTTATCTTCTCTTTGGACAGAAGCAGGACCTGGCTGTTTCCTTTCCATGTACTTACTTGTGACCACTGGAATGACTGGTCATTTTAAAGTCGGTTCTCAAAGAAAAGCTTGTGCTTAGTTTTAAAACAGTGTAACTCAATTATAATCTGCCCTCTATTTCTAGTCTTGCCTCTATTATAAATAATAAAAACCTCAGAAAGGCCTCTGAGAATTGGTAAATGTCTGAGTTACATGTTTTTAAAAGAAATGAAATTTGCTTTCAGCTCTCAAGTAGATACCATCACAAAATAGGATTGCAGGTTACTGCCAGGTGAAACAAATGAGCTTTGATGACTGAGAAGGATTGCTCATTGATATCTTAACTTTATGGAGAGGGCATATTAAAATATTTTATCAAAGAGTAGAGACATTTATTATAAATAATGAAAAAGTAAAACTGAGTCCATTGATGATCCAATTTATCAAGTGAATGGGAAATTGAAGAGAGCTGTTGCTCTCAAGGATCTCTTTCAGTTAGAACAAGGCAGTATCGATTTTTGAAGAGTGAAAGTGCATTTTGTACCACTTGGGGGCACCATTGCGCAGCAAAAGTTTCTTTTCTCATTGATTTTTTTTTTTCTCAAGATTATTCAGAGATTATCTTTTATCAAAGCCAAAGAAAGCTACAGAAGACTTGGAGACATGTCTGAACAGTTACCTAAACCACACCTTTTGTGTAATGTGCAAACTTAAAAACTTACTACCAAAGTTCTCTGAGAATTTTCTAGACATAGAGCTGTGATTGTAGACAGTAATCATAAAGTAACAAAGATGTTTTTATTTGTCCTTTTCCTTGAGCAGGAGTTGGAACAGGAATTAGCAGAGCAGAAGAGCCTCCTCCAGTCAGTAGCCAGTCTTGGAGAGGAAATTCTAACCCAGCACTCAGCTGCAGAGGCCTCTGGTGGTGTTGGGTAGGTTTCTTTCATTCTTTTTTTTTTTTTAATTCACTAGTTTGTTTTATTTTTTTAGATTCCGTGTTTAAGTGATATCATACAGTATTTGTCTTTCTCTGTCTGACTTATTTCACTAAGCATAATACCCTCCAAGTCTATCCAGGTTGTTGCAAGTGGAAAAATTTTCATTCTTTTTTATGGCTGAGTAATATTCCATTGTATATATGTACCACATCTTCTTTATCCATTCATCCGTTGATGGACACTTAGGTTGCTTCCATATCTTGGCTACTGTGAATAATGCTGCCATGAACATTGGGGTGCATGTATCTTTTCGAATTAGAGTTTTTATTTTCTTCAAATATATACCCCGGAGTGGAATTGCCGGAACTTATGACAGTTTTATTTTTAGTTTTTTGAGGAACCTCCATACTGTTTTCCACAGTGACTGCGCCAATTTACATTCCCACCAACAGTGTACAACAGTTCCCTTTGCTTCACACCCTTGCCAACATTTGTTATTTGTGGTCTTTTTGATGATGGCCATTCTGACAGGTGTGAGGTGATACTCCAATAGTGTAGAAGGCTTCCCCTTTCTCCATATCCTCTCCAACATTTGTTATCTGTAGACTTTTTGATGATAGCCATTCTGACAGGTGTGAGGTGATACCTAATTGTGGTTTTGATTTACATTTCGCTGATGACAGCTTACCGTTCTCTTCTTGTCGCTGTTTTCCTAACACTTGAAGAAATGGAAACATCTCCCTCAAAATTTTATTTTGAACATCTGTAGAAATTTAATCATTTTGTTTTCACTTTATGATGTTACATGTACTTGCATTTTGAACATTTGGTTGTGCAGCATGAGTATAGCTAGTAATTATAATGGCTAACTTGCTTACCCTCTTTCCACTACGCTTAGCATTTCTGTCTATAGAAGATGCTAAGTTCATTTTTAAAATCAAATAAGACATGCATTATAAAATTACATTCATGATGTTTCTAACTGAATAATTATATCTAACTGCAAAACATTTTCCCTACCAGAGCTAATCTTCCCCTAATATCATTCTGAAAAACAAATGTATGTGCCTTCTAAGTATCTTGAGTTTTCTTGATGATCTGTTTCTACAGTCTCTGTATATAAAGTCATTGAGCTTTGAGTCCTGGTTTGGAGTAGAGACTGAAAGTCTTTTACACAGGAAAGTAAAGTGTTGAAGAAAAGTTAAGGAAAGTGGAGAATTTTCAGGTTGAAGATTCTGGTTTAAAAGGTAGGAAGGAAAATAAACTGAAGAAGAGTGGAAGTGTCCCTGTATTTTGAGGCAGGTCTGGGTTTTATTCCAGTTCTGTATTTGTCACCATGGAAAAGTAACTCAACTCTGAGACTTTGTTTGCTTATCAATAGAATTAGAGTAATAATTGACTACCATCATCACAGAAGGGCTGTGCTGTGAACATTGTGAATGTCAACTGAAAGGATATATAGGAGAAGTATCTTTAAAACATTAAAAAAAAAAAACTTTCAGCGAAACCTCTGTGTTCATGCAATGCTAACGGTTGAAATTTAGCAGAATCCTTTGACAACCATCATGCGTCAAAGAGCTTTAACTCCACGGCCTCCAATGTTTTCATTTCTGAACATTTGTTTGAAGGAACTACATGGTATAAAGATGACTTTTGAAATATTATTTATAATACCAAATAATTAAAAAGGCAGAAATGCCTATTAGTAAAAAAAAAAAAAAAAAAGGCCTAAGAAAAATTTTATGCCTATATAATCATAACAAAAAATTATGTAACAATATCAGAAAATGTATATGTGGTCCTAAGTAAAAAATGTGATATAAAATTGAATGTATAGTACATGTATGAGTAAGAACCAGAGTAGATGTGGATGATCAAAAGTAACTTTGGCGAGGGTAGATTTGGAGATTTTTCTTTCCTTTTTTTTAAGGTTATTCAGTTTGACATAAAATTGCTGACATATGACATGCGTGTTGACTATATATATACATATAAGAAATAGGAAGATATTCAAGGAAAGAAAAACAAAACAAAAAGCAGTAAAAATATTGATACAACTAATAAATATCAATTTAAAAGAATAGGAATGAATAACATCTACGGTCAGGAATTCCATTAAAATAACCCTAATACTGTACACATTGTGTTAAAATATAATGGGGTTTTAAAAGTGTCTGTTGTCCTCAGGCTTAAAAATGCTGATAAGGCCATGAATATGTGTCTGTATAAATCTAAAGCGAGGAACGCTGTTTCGACTCTGAGTAGACTTGCCTTCACTTTGCATTTTCTTTTCTGTTCCCAGTTCTTCTAAGATGTTTATTCATCCCTCATAGTTTTCTGAATATTTTTGCCAAACTCTGTTTTTGCAAAGAACCCATCCACACATTGCCTCCTCATTGTATGTAGAGTCACGAAAAGCAGCGGTAGGAATATTCTGCAACTTTCTTGCCATGATTTCCTTTTCTTTCCTTGGCCTTTAGCTTTGGAAAGGAGCCAGATGAAAGACAAACAGCTATAAATTGCGCGTTCAAATATAAAAATATTTTAAAGAGAAATTTGCAGTGCAGTACTGGCTTTCTGTAGAACATTTACTCCAAATACTTGTACAAACTCTTTAATTGTTATACAAAATCTTTAGAAAAATCTCCTTTAAATCTAGTTGATGACAGATCAGCCATGCCTTTCAAGCCTTTAGGTAAATACAGCAAGCAAACAAACAACCATAAATTAAACGCTATCCAGAAGTCAAAAGAAAAATATATGTATATATTTTTAAAAGAACAGAATAACGTTGCTAGGGAAAAACTTTATATATTCAGCCTTCAGCATATTAGCTGATTTTCTAAGACTATCAAGTGTGAATTGGTTTATGTCAGAAAATCCCTGTGGGATGGGCATGGTTTGCTTCATGGCTACAAATTTAATAAATAAAGAATAAGTACTATGTGACGTACAGGAGAATTGATGGAGGAGTCCTTCCAAGATCACTAAGGAAACTCAACTGGAAATTAATTGATATAAATATCAAAGGAAAAGAAGGATATTTTCTATGGGAAACGAAAGGCTGTGTTCTTATTTAAGACTAATTTGCTGGTGGCATTATATACGTGTCAATGCTTAAACATAAGAATATATACATATTAAACATCCCCAGGAGGTTTTTTTTTTTTCCTTTTTTGGCCACACGGCTTGCGGGATCTTAGCTCCCTGACCAGGGATTGCACCCAAACCCTTTGCACTGAAAGCGGAGTCCTAACCACTGGACCGCCAGGGAATTCCCAAATATCCCCAGGTTTTATACTAAATTGTTATGCAAATATAAATGAATTAAAAGTGATGCACTGCAGTCCACCACCCCAAAAAACAGCACAATAAAGAAATTTAATTTCAGAAGAATTTTAAAACTTGTTTTTTATTTAAAATGCTTTTTAAAAAGCAGAAAAATCCTTAGGGAATTCCTTGGCAGTCCAGTGGTTAGGACTCTGTACTCGCACTGCCGAGGGCCCAGGTTTGACCCCTGGTCAGGGAACTAAGATCCCACAAGCCGCGGGATGAGGCCAAAGGAAAAAAAAAAAAAAAAAGGCAGAAAAATCCACAGACTAATATAACAGACAAAATTAAAGGTATCAATTTTATTTTGATATATTTTCACTCAGCATTACTTTTTTAGATCAATCCATGTTGATACATATAGATCTAGTTTTTTCATTTTAACTACTTAACAGTATTTTAACTTGTAACAATAACACTTACCCATTTTCTTATTGATGGGCCTTTATATTGTTGCCATTTTTGTTTGTTTGTTTTTTTGCTATTACTAGCATTGTTGAACTTAACCTCTTACATGTCTTTAAGTGTGCAGGTAAGAAAGATTCTGTTATATCCTAGAAGTAGGAGTGCTACGTCATAGCCTTATAGATAATTTTTTAAGGTTTACTTCAACAGACCTACCTAAAGAAGCTATTGTATTGAATGCTTATTCTGAAAAGAATTGGCTTTGGGGTAGTATATAGTATTATTCTGCCAATGCACTGGTTATTTTTTTTTTCTTCACTTGAACAAAAGTTTCCATCAAAGTAATAGTAATGGCTATCTAGTATGGCTTTCGGCTGACATGGTTCTAGTTAGGACTTCAAAACCCCTGACAAACTAGGACCTATTGGAACTTGGGTCCCCCAGATTCTTATCATTGCCATTACCATTATCATTAGGCCCCGTTGATTGAGTGGCTGTTTTTGACCAGATAGGGTCATAGGCATTATGCATATCTTCTCTAAATTTAATTCTCATACTTCTGCAAGATAGGTACTATCTTCATTTTAAAGATGAGAAGATTGGACTCCCCTGGCGATCCAATGGTTAAGACTCCACGCTTCCAGTGCAGGGGGCCGGGGTTCGATCCCTGGTCGGTGAACTAAGATCCCACGTGCCGCACGGCACAGCCAAAAGGATAAAAAAATAAAGATGAGGAAATTGAGGCTCTGAGAAGTGAAGTGACTTACTCAAAGTCACAAATCTAACGTGCTGGAACAGGGAACCCAGATCTGTCTCACCCCCAGAGCCATAGTCTCAGATGCTACCTTATGCCTCTCTTTAAGGATGACCCTTCCACATTCTGTACTCCTATTGCATGTCCTGAAACCTGTTCTGTAGTATTTTCCTTGGACTCAGGGTGAAAACTCTCAACAGACGAGGCAGCATTTTTAGGGCTTTTGAATTCGTTTGTGGGCTGTTTGTCAAAGGATACAAGTCTTATCGTCTTACTTTCTGGTTCTAAAAGTTACGATTATTTTTATCTTTAATGCTGAGCTATTTTCAGTGTATTTTTTTAAATTATTGTGCTCATGGTTCAATTATATGAGTAAGAATATACTTGCTTTACTATTAGTCTCAAGTTTTCTATTTTAATTTATATTTTTAAAGTATAAGCTAAAGACTGAAATAATCTGGTTCCAATTTTAGAAGCCAGATCTAGTACACATAATAAATTACCTAGAACTTACTGCCTTTTTACACACCTTGTAAACTTAGATTATTTATTCTTCTAATAGCGAAAAACCTGATGTGTTATCCCAGGAGATGGGGATGGAAGGGCAGAAATCACCTGCTGAAGACCAGATGAGAATGAAATGGGAAAGCCTCCATCAGGAATTTAGCACCAAGCAGAAACTGCTTCAGAATGTTCTACAACACGAACCAGAGCAAGTGGTATCGAACATTTTGCTTTTACATATTAACTGATATAAAACAACAACCTATATTTCATTATCAATTCCAAAATAAGACATAAAACAATTACTCATCCTACACTCTTCTTAACAAGCCTGTTTCACATATCCCTTTATAATGATATGTGGAAGTTTATTTGACTTCTAGATACTGTTTTCCTCAGAGAAGATTAATATCGGATGACTCGTTAGCGTAAACCGTTAAATTTCAAATGGACCCACCCTTTTTTCCCACAACTTTGAAAATTAAGGATGCAAATTAAGGATATACACATCCAGACCAAAAAAAAAAAAAAAAGCTACAAATTTGTCAGTAAGTTATCAAGTTATCTTATTGTCTTTTGCTACTTCCAGTATTTAATCATTTCAGAAGATCTTACCGGGAAACACACTGGGACCTCAGTGGAGCTAAAGGGAGGGGAATTCAGGGGTCAGTTACAGTGGTCACTGGCCCATCTGTAGGCTGGTTCCCAAGATGGGTGGGTACTCGTGATGTTGGACTTGGTTCCAACAAGCGAGCCAAATCCAGTGGAATTAAATATAGCAATAGAAGGTTCCAGATAGATAATAGCTATGAGTTCACCCTAAGCAGAAGCCTGAGAACAACAGAGAGTCAGAGGGATTCACCCCTTAAGAGCTAGTCAGGGAAGCCTGTGATGCTCACCACAGCTGTGGCCCAGCAGGGTGCTGGAGATAGAAGCCTAGCCCAGGTCCTGGGTCAGCCCTGCTCTGGCCGTCCCACCACGGAGGTATCATCAGAGTAAGTTCTAAGACCTTCACTGTGGATCTGGGGAAGCTGCTGTTTTCACTGCTCTGCTCTGGACTAGCTTAGGAGCTGGGAGAGGCTGACCCTGGAAGAGAAAGGGTATCAATAATTACAGAGGAGGGAAAGGCAGGAGCTGACAAAGCAGGCACTGTAGGGCAGGTACACCTTGCCAGGATCACCTGAAAGGGGGATGTCTAAAGGTGCCCCATCTGCTGAGAGCTGTGCATAAGTCATACAGAGCCATTCACCTCTGTCTCCGTTTACAGCCTCTTGTGGCATTCACACCTTCTCACTCCCTGGCCAGGGCCTTCTTTGCCTCTGTCCACAGGAACACCACCAGCTCTGGCCCTGGAGAATAGAAAGCCCTCCCTTTCCAGAGGCAGTTGTCTCGAAATCATACTCCACCCTGGCACACAGGGCCCTTATACCTTTTGCATGGACCTCCTGCCTGTGTTTGAATGAATCCTTCTTCACACCCCTGATCAAACATTCCTCACACTCATGGCTTGAGTTCTTGATTGCCGATGTAGATCTCCTGGACTTCAGAACAGCACTATTCATGTTATAGGATTTCCCCATTCCTTTGTCTATAAGTGGTACTTACAGTCCTAAATGGTGGACTGCAGCCTTTTCTGACTCCCCTAAGCCAGGTAAATCTGGGATATTTCTAGTCACATTCCATGCTTACTTAATATTCTTCATTCATGAAATGCCCGACCCCTGATTCTGCCTCTTGTCCATTCAGCTTAAACACTTGCGTGAGTCACCCATCCAGCATTGTTGACCTGGACGTCTCCACCATACCTGCTCTCATCTGGGAGAGCTGCTTTTTCTCTCAGTGCCCTGTCAGCACTTTCTTCTCTTTGGTGAGAAGAGGTGAGAGAAAAGTACAGGAAGAAGTAGTCCGGCTATGAGTTTCCAGAAAGAAAGGGAATGATCTATTAGGAACATATTTTGTGTTCTAGGTGTTAACATAACAATGCTGTGGTGAGGTTGACATTACCTCTCTTTGTAGATCAGTCAGCTAAGGCTTGGAGAGATTAGATAATTTCTCAGGTTCTTGTGACTAAGAAGAGGCCGAACTGGGATGGAGATGCAGGTCTGTTTAACTCCAAAGTCCCTCATTTTTCATGTTACCTTACTGACAATTTTGTACACTTGGATGATAACTAATCTCAAGTGTAAAAACAGGCACTTATTTTTTTTTTTTTTTTTGCCTCAAGTTCATTAGGTCAAAAGGCATCAGTCTTTCAGAGCAATGTTTCTTTGTTCACTTCCACTGTATTTAGCATCTCTGCAGAACACCTGGCCTCAGGATGAGCTATGGCTTCTGCTCCTAGGAGCCTGTAACCCAACTAAGGAAATACTTGAGACATTTCTGAAAAATTAAGCAGCTGGGGAGGCTCCATTAGCGGGAATTAAAAAGGAAACAAAAGTAAAAAAAAAAAAAAAAAAAAAAAA
>NW_020173666.1:7501207-7528195 GCF_003031525.2 Neophocaena asiaeorientalis asiaeorientalis | reverse complement strand
AAAAAAAAAAAAAAAAAAAAAAAAAAAAAAAAAAAAAAAAAAAGTGGAAAGTAGAAGAGGTGTGGAATTTAAGGCAGTGGATTATAAAGAGATGCTGGGTGGTGAGCATCCAGCCACAGTGGGGAATGAGCCTGGCATGTTTAGAGGATAATGAGTTAATCAGCCTGAAAAGTAAGGACAAGATGAGGTGTTCTAAAAAATTACAGGACACTGAGTTTGAGCAGAAACATCATTAAAACATTTGAGTGCTAGGCCATATCATAGTCCTTACTGGGGAGACATTGTGTTTGCCTAAAAGAGTTTAGGGGGGAAGTAAAGGAATCATGAAAGCAAAGGGATCAGCCTAGTTCTGGTATTTCAGCTGAATTATTTCATCATGGGTTGTGCTAAAACCAAGATTAAGTTGAGAGGAAGGCTATGATAAGAATTCAGGCATTTTTTTCCACTATTTTCTTTTCTCTCTTTCTTTTTTTCTCGGTCCATCAGGGAAACATTGCCATTGCTGAATCTGGTCATCATGTTTAGTGGACATAGTGTGTTGTAAGTTGGTTTTTCTCCAGCAGAGGTTTCCATAAACACAGTTTTTCCAGCATCCGTTTCAGTGTTCATTTCTAAATGAGAACACCTGGATAGAGTGCAACTGGTCCTAACTAAGCTCTCCTGTCTGCCTACAGCTTTACAGCAGGCCAAATCGGCTCCTGTCTGGCATGCCACTGTACAAAGGGGACGGACAGGCCCAGGATAAATCCGCGGTGACGTCTTTGCTGGATGGATTGAACCAAGCCTTCGAGGAGGTTTCAGCCCAGGTAGGGTGGTGCGCTTGGTCTGCTTGTGGATCTGGGACCCCAGTGGGTTGCTCCACCCCTGGGTGTGAGCTGTTGAGACCCAGCGCTAGTGATTAGCCCCGGAAAGGCAGAGCCACTGGACCCCAGCATCTCATCCTGGTATTTTTCTTTGATTCCTCAAAACGCTGTAATTAATCCTTTGTTCCTTCCTTTTTTTCTCAGGGTGGAGGGACAAAGAGGCAGAACACTGACTTGGAACAAAAGTTATACGATGGGGTCTCGGCTACCTCTACTTGGCTGGATGATGTGGAGGATCGTTTATTTGCTGCCACAGCACTTTTACCAGCAGAGGCGGAAACTTGCCTCTTTAACCAAGAGGTAAGTTTGGCAGCCCGTGTCTGTGGGTGTATGACATTACATGGCACTTGAAATGCTGACATTGGATAATTAATGTTACCTATAAAGAAGGTCAAGCATAAAACAGTTCTAATAAGGGACAAATGAGGTATATTTCCAAGCAGCATAATGCAGAAAAGAATTGCCTAAATATAAAAAACTGTCAAAGATATTTATGTTTTGTATTTTTATTCTTTGTCTTGTGTATGTAGGAGGTGGAAAAAGCTGAGGACTCCATAGGAACCCTGTTGTATATTGCAAAGCTTCCCCATATGAAACACAGACTAAAAATAAGAATTATGAATTTCTAAATGGCACTTTAGAAAACTCGTCTTTTCACCAAATATTATATATTAGTATTAGCAAACGATGTAAAGTTTCTGAGGAAAATAACAGTAACTTGCCTAATATTTACAGAAGTGTATGAAGTGGTCCAACTTGCCTTAGATGTAATTATCACTGAGCAGTATGAGAGATATAGTGGACTTCCTATGAGGAAATGACTCGATTTGTATGTAAATTCATGGATCTAAACATTGAAATGCACTTTCTTGTCAACCCCAGACTCTTGCCAAAGATATTAAGGAAATGTCTGAAGAAATGGATAAGAACAAGAACTTGTTTTCCCAAGCGTTTCCAGAGAATGGTGATAACCGAGATGTTATTGAAGACACTTTGGGTTGTCTTTTGGGCAGGTTATCTTTGCTAGACTCAGTAGTAAATCAGCGATGTCATCAGATGAAGGAAAGACTTCAGCAAATACTAAATTTCCAGGTAAGACATTATCAAGAGATGTTTCACCATCTTCCAGCTACCTTCAACAATAAACAGGATCTTATCGAGGTATGATATAGACCTACCTATATACCTATCGAGGTATATAGATATAGACCTACCTTTTATATAGGTATAGACCTACCTTTTTTTTCAAAGGTACAAAGGGCAAGAACATTACAGAAAAACAAGGGGGTTGAACTCAAGGAATAGAAAACAAAGTTTGATGCTCCTAGAAGTGGAAGGTTGAGAAAATCAGCCAACCAAACTTAGGGCTGAATAGAACTTTAAATTCAACCAGTGAAGCTCATATATATGGCATATTATAATGATAATTTCCAGTTGATAAATCTGGAGTTTAAAACATAAGACCAAAGAAATATGCAGGAAGTAATAAAAAGCATCCTTTAGGAATACTTACATTCTAATTGAATTTTATTTGTAGTGAACACTGAAGATTTATAAAATAGATTCATGTAATACATGTAATTAGGGCCAAGGGGTTGATGTAAAATTCTGATTTCCAAAAAAATACTGTAAAGTGTCAAATAAACATACCACTGGCCAGGAAATGTGGAATTTTCTAGATATTCATCTAGAGGGACAAATTATCATTGCCTTCCAGTAGTTTACATTCTTAAAACTATAAACTAAAATTATCACAAACATTTGTGTATCATTTCTCTACTCACAAGAAATCTTCACATGTATTATTGACATAATAATAATATTATGATTTTTATCACCTACTGCTGTATAACCTTAGCTGCTTCTCTGACCTAAGTATCCTCAACTATTAAACCATGCCCACAGTAACTACCTTTTAGGGCTTTGTGAGGACAAAATGAGTTAAAATGTGTAAAATACTTTAAACAGTGTCTGAACCATAGTAAGCGCTCAGCAAGTTTTGTTACTGTTCCTGCAATTAATAGTAGTATTTATGATAATAGATATAGGATCTAAAACCAGTGGAAAAGTTAAATTATTTCTCCAAGGTTATTTAACCATCAAGAACTGGAGCCAGGATTTGACTCAAAGAATGTTTGTATATTTTATATTGTTAGGATGATGGCGGGGGAGTTGGAGAAGAGTAGACTTATTCAAGATATATTTGGAAGGCAGAATCAGTAGGGGAGCGTCTGTTTGGATCTGGGCAACAAGAGAAAGGGGCACTGCTGAGGAGCTCCAGGGACTCTGACGTGAGCATCTGGGGGGCGTTGGCTGACAGAAAAGACAGGTGGGAGCAGTGCCATGGACCAAGGGGCAAGACTGGGTCGTTAGCAGTACCACTGGCTGGGCAAGGATATCGGGTAGAATTAAAATACTCAGGTGAATAGTCGCAAGTCTGTGGCTTAGAAGAATGACCTGCCTTGGATATTTGCATTTGTATCTGTTATGCTGTGTAGTACACAGAGAGGAAAGAGCATTTTCCTTTCAGTTAGAAAACCTGGGGTTGATTATTTGGGTATTTGGTCTTGAATGCAAGATCTGATTGCATGTACATCTGTACATAGTATGTCTAAAATCAGCTAAACTGTTGTGCAGCTTATGGAAACTTGTTTCATTACCCTAAAATTCCTCTTGCATAAAATAACACACTGAGTTTTAATAGCATTCTAGTCAATTGGCCATGAATGAGGTGGGTTAAAAGTGCAAATGGGTGTATCACTAGGAGGCATGTTTCCCTTTTTCAAATTGCGTTCTCTGTGCTAGTGTCTCTGGTACTTTTAAATTGTTATTGGTAAGCATAGCCAGTCTCAGAGTAAAAACTGAACTAAGCATGAATAATACTCTGGAACTGATTTTGGGTAGAGGATCACGAGAAGAACAAGTAATCTTGAAATTCTCTTTCAATCATCTTCTCTATTTTTCTTCTGCCAACAAGTTTCTACTTGCTGGTGGCCAGCTCACAAACAAAAACTGACATTTCAAAATGTCTGTGCTCCAATTTAATTGAGAGAAGGGGTTCCAATGTTAATATAATTAAAAGTCAAGTCACAAACCATTTTATTTTACTTTGCACTGAGCACCTGGTATACTCTCAGTGCTCAGCGCTTATTGGAATGGTAGCCTTCATTTTCCAGTTAACTTTTTTTTTGTGTGTGTGGTACGCGGGCCTCTCACTGTTGTGGCCTCTCCCGTTGCGGAGCACAGGCTCTGGACGCGCAGGCTCAGCGGCCACGGCTCACGGGCGCAGCCGCTCCGCGACATGTGGGATCCTCCCAGACCGGGGCACGAACCCGTGTCCCCTGCATCGGCAGGCGGACTCTCAACCACTGGGCCACCAGGGAAGCCCCCAGTTAACTTTTGAGTATTAGCTCTTGCCAGACGCTAACATTATCCTATACCCAACAATCTGGAAAATGGGTAGATGTTATGTAGAAGTATGTTATCTACGTGGAACACAAGTTAATTATCACCTATTCTGTATTTTTAAAACTTTTATTCATAGACTTAAACCCAAATAAATTTCCTAGACATTTTTATAGTTGAATATTTTATTTAAAAAGTAAATAATGAAAGAATTTCTTATTGAATGAGCAGGGCAACACAAATGATTTTAAAACTTGAAACTTCCTGTTTCTCAAACAGCTAGAAGCCCACCTCTTTATGCCCTACAAGTAATTCCAGTAACTGTAAGAAAAAAATTGTGATATCTGTTATGTGTGTAGTATATAGATACCTTAAATACCCTGCTGTATCACAAGTGTGGTATTAAGAAATGGTTAAAGCCTTTGGATTTTCATTCTTAAGAAAATACCAACATCCATATGGTTATAAGCACCTCTTAAAGTCTTTTATTTAGTAATTTTTAAATCAGTCATATTCTCTGCTTTACTTTCTTCTTGGCTAGTCTCTTCTAGTCATTAGTGCAGCTTCTAGAAATGTGAACTCTGTTCTCTGTTACCTGGAGTAGAATATGATTAATCTAGAAAATGTGCTATTAAACATGTAAAGATGATATACAGGAAATACATATACCCTCTTCATTTCTAACCCACCTTTATACTTATCTACTCATTTAGATAAACGGAACTAATGTTTTTCTAAATACATGTAGGTAATAAGGACTTGACTTCTTTTGAATCTGTTCAGATGAACGGGAACCTCTTTTCTTAGGCATAGAAACAGATAAAGGTGTCATGGCTCTAATGGCCCACGTGGCCTGACCCTGAGCACAGCTGATGACACGAGCATTATCATAAGGCATAAGCAGAACCCTTGTTTCTGGCATCGTTTTTCCAGTGCTGTTCTTATAACTTCTCGTCTAGTCTGCAGCTAGGCTTGCAGATTGGTTTGGGTTTTGGTTAGTAGCAGTTATTGCCTCTTAGGACCGTATGCTCTTCTCTAAATCTCACGTTCAGTTCTATTTCTTCTTTTCTTCTTAAAGTGCATCATACGCCCACTCTTTTGCTTCAGCCTCGTACTTTGTGTTATCATGCTGCCATATACCCTTAAAGGCTTCTTTTCTTCTTGGTGTGATTATCCTTCTGCTCATGAGACAGTCGGAATTTTTGCATCGCGGTACCATACGCCCGTGCGATCAGCTCCCGCTGAAGAGAATGTGATAAGTCAGACTTCAGCCTCTGACGAGCAGCCAGCCCATCACAGCGGTTTCTAACTGATAAGAGATAGAGCTTACTGGTTGATATTTCAGGAGAAAAATTAAAAATGTTATAATTCAAGCTTTGTTCTCGTTCATTATTCCTTTTAGAATTGAGTGTCAAAAGTCTGAGAGTTATCTCCTTTCTGTACAAAGTTAACTCAATATAAGTATATTTGGACATTTAAATGAGTAACGTTTATGAATAGGCTTAACTAAGATCTTTCTGTGTTGTCTTTTCATGTGTCTTGGGTCATTGTGGATACTTTTTATCTTCTAAACTTCTGGAAGGCTTTTTATAAGCTTGTGCAAATTCTTTGAACATAAGAGAAAGAAGGAAGTGAGGGAGAGAGAGAAGGAGAGGAGAGAGGAAAAAAAGGATCATAATTATTCTTAAGAATAATATTTTTCCCCCAAACACAACAACACCTCCAGGTTGTTTTACTAGCTAGAAGTCCTTAGTGTAATATTTCTGCTGCAATGTTTAAATGTGCTCATTTATTACAGAAATAACAAGAACATTTGGGTGACCAATATTGCTTTTTATTTGTGTACTTCGTCTCCATCTGTGTTGTGTTGGAAATGCTTTGTAGAACAAATTCCAGCACTGTGTAAATTTTTTAGCACTTGTATAAATTGTTACCAATTCCTTTTACTTTCCCATAAGATAATATTGTTTCTTCTGGAAACAATTAAATTCCTACCCCTGTATATTATTTCTAAGAATGTGTGTTATATTTACAACCATTTTGAATTTCCTGTTACACATGTTAAGCCTTCCTGTTGCTTTCCTCCTTAGAATGATCTGAAGGTGCTGTTTGCATCACTGGCTGACCACAAGTACATCATTCTGCAGAAACTGGCAAATGTGTTTGAACAGCCTGTGGCAGAGCAAATAGAGGTATTTACAGCTGCCTTTTTCCATAAGAGCAAGTGCGATGAGTAGATCTGATTTACTATGAAATTCCACATATTCTTTGGAATATTAATGGCTTACTGTAGCATTTTTGTTTGTCGTCTATTTTGTTTTTAAGTACCAGGTTTACAGATTACATTGACTCTGTCACTTACTTCTGTGTGTAACCAGGAAATGTGAGAGAGGAAAAGGTGTTAGTGACAGATGCTGACCTGAAGGTGTTTGCCACCTAACAATGAGATTAGACATGAACCTCAATGACACTCGGCAGGGAGTCAGACCGTCCTGGTAGCATTACACATGAAGCACTATGGATGTTTAGAAGCTGGGAGATTACCTTCAGCGGTGGTAGGATTAGGGAAAATTTTGTAAAGGGAAATTCGAACTGGACTTAGAAGTTTGGACACACAGAGACTGGGAAGAAAGGTGTTCTAGTAAAGAGAACAGCAAGAGCAAAGGCATAAATGTTAGACCATTCAGGGCACTTCGGGAGAAAAGCAAGTAATCCTGTTTGGCTGAACTGAACAATGAACAAAGGTGATTGAGGGGAAGTAGGGTTCAAAGAGAAAATTTGAAGCAACTTATAGAGCCTGTTGAATGTCAGAGGATTTGGACTTTGTTCTACAAATGAGTGGTCAACTTTATTGCTTGCGCACTTCATTGGTTAAAACAATAAGCACACACCACAAATACATGTGTATTTACTTATTTATAAATTATAAGCAGGTACTGTGTTATAAAGCATACACACAACTGAAAATTAAAAATGCATGTGGTTGTATATAAAGGAAAGACATAGTGTTTCATTCTCATCGATCATCTTATACACTTTTGGGTTACTTTTGGGTGAGTACCTTGGAGACCACTGGCAGTGGAAAGTCACTAGGGATGTTTGGGGGTGAGGATAAGTGTCAGTGCCAACTCCTGCATCTGGTGCTTGACATGACAGCTCAGGAGGAGGGAGGCAATGGGAAGGATGTTACACAGAACATCCCATTTCATAAACTAAGTAATTATGAAAATGTGTGCTTTAATAGAATTGCATACCCTAGTTTGAGTAGACCTCTAATGGTTCTGTGGGTAGAGGCCATAGGGAATCACCTGAAATACAGACCACCTCAAATACTTCCCTATAGGATGAGATATCTAGATCTCTCTCCCTCTCTGACCATCTAAAACAGTTTGCAAAATTATATTTGAATATGTATCTTTCTGCATCCTAATTTCATCTGTTTTTTAACAGAGATCCCTCATTCTTCCCAAATTGAAAATCATTCTTCTGCGTCATAACTTCTACTTGAAAGGACCCCTTTTTATTTTTGGCTTATAATGTACCCAATCCCAAACAGAGTTTGAGCAGCCATAAGAGTGCTTTGCCTTGAATTTCTAATGTGAAATTTAGGATATGTATGATCACAAGTAACACTTTTACTGACTATTGACCGATACAACCAATGTAAATTCCAGAGATAAAAATAAATTACTCCTGATTTCGCTGAATAAATGGAAAGCAACTCAAAAAGTGCTAATCCCATCCCTACCCTCCTTGGGTTAAAGAGGTAACAGGAGCAGAAGCATGGGGATATATTCATCTTTTGAGTCGTGTCATTCTGACCCAGAACAGACCTGTTGCCCCATAAGCCTGTTGCACAGCTGTCTTCTTCAATCTCCCTTTACTACCGTTCTGAGGATTTCTTTCACTTCTCCCTTCTGCTGGGTCTTCTCTTTCCTGAGCTTCAGGTCTTTCTCTTTACTGTATTGCTTCCTTGTTTCGTTAGTGCACATCCTTACTAAGAAAGGATGCGTGCTACATATAGTTTTCAATGTTTTGCATGTCTGAAAATGTTCCAGTCATATGCTCACATACTACTCATAGCCTGGCTCTTTATAGAATTCTTGGTCAGTTCTTTATAGAGTTTGGAGGCTTTTGCTCCATTGTTTTCTAGCTTCCAGTGTTGGCTTGAGGAATTGAAAATTGTTCTAATTCCCGAAGGTCTCAGTGTTCTGAAATTTCACAGTGACATGCCTTGGGGATGGTCTGTTTCGTCCACTGGGCTGGGGGCTCAATGGGCTCTTTTGATCTGGCAGCTCTCATCTTTCTATTCTGGAACATTTTCTAAGAGTTATTTAAATAGTTTTCATCCCTCTATTTTATCTGTCTCCCTTTCTGAAACTCCTTTTAGGCAGATGCTGGATGTTCTGGTCCAATCCTACCTTTCTTATCGAGGGACATTTCTCTCTTTGTCTTTTTGCTCTGCTTTCTGGAAACTTCCTCAGTTTCAACTCTAAACTTTTCTGTTGACTTCTGCATATCTGCTCTCATGCATTTAATCTTCTCAGAGACTGGGAGGTAGTATCCATTTTTGGGTAGTATCCTGTTCTTTTTTAAATAGATGCATTGTCTTTTATAATCTCTCTGGTATATTAGTGATTTGGGGGTTGAAAGGGTTTTGGAGGGACTTTTTTATTTGTTGGTTTTTCCTGGATAATCTATTCCCCTCCAGGTTGCTTTTAATTTGTTTCCCTATTTTGGTCTCTGTCTTTCATGTTAGAGGCTTTTCTCAGCTATATGGAAATGCTTTGTTGTCTCTTCACATTTAGGATGAGAGACTGAATGGGAACTTCATGAATGGATGGGGCTTGACAATTTTGAGATTTATTGAAGGATGATCTGTGTGGGCTATTGGAGAATCCTTGTGTCAAATTTTTTAGGTCTTTTCTGTTGGTCTTTTCATATTCTCCCGCCCACCGCCTTCTGTGTGGAGAGTAGAAACAAGGCTTCAGCACTCGAGGAGTCTCGTAGGGGATCCACATTCAGCATTCAGTGGGTGTTGTCACTTTATCCCCTTGTTTTCAGTCAAGACTCAAGCCCACAACTGTGCCTGGTGCCCCTCAGTCCAGAGACATCTGTTTTACCTTCTTGAGAAAATGAACTTTCAGTCTTTCGCCAAGGGAGGAAAGAGCCAGTGTGGAATGCGGAAGGGGACCTGGGAATCGAAGTGCTCTCTAAGCAGCTTTCCACCAACCCTCCTTATTTAGCACCCGCCCCATGTTGCCCAGGGTTCCAGAGATTCCTGTTGCTTTAATTTGGTGATAAAGAAACCCTGCTAGCTTAGGATTCAGCTTTCTCAGATTTCCTAAGTCAATTCCCACGTATCCTTCTGATTTTCAGCTGGAAAATTTTGTTGGTATTACCCTCTTTTCTGTTTCCTTACCCTTGTAGATTTATGAAGGAAAAACACCCCAGAAAACAAGCAAACAAAATATTGACAGTGGTTGTAGTGGGGACTCAGGAAAGAGAAAATAAGACACGTGTGTTTCATCTGTCATTTGGAGTCCATATTCTTTTCATCCTTCAAGGGCAGCTGCAGTTGCTTTTCTTCCAAAAGCCTTCCTCGACTGCTCCAGGATTCGCTGGTGTCTCCCTGCTCTGAAGTCCTCTAACAGGGATGAGCTGCAGCAAGCTTAGTACATAACTGTATTCAGCCTTGTTTCCTTTTCTTCTGTTTCCTCAGGCTTTCTAAGCAGACTGGAAGCTCCTTGAAGGCCAGGTTGATGCCTTGCCCTGCTTCTGTAGACCTCACCCTGGGAAGACAAGGCTCAGCGCTAGCTGTCACATTCATACTTGATTCCTTGCCCTCCCATTTCACAATGGAGTAAGCGCTCTCTGACCGTGCTGTAACATAGTTTCCTCTTTCCTCGCTGCATCTCGCTTCAAAGATGCTCAAAACTGCATTTCAGAAAACCAGAACACAATCCCCTAGAACATCTTAGGCAAATACCTTTTTCTAAAGACGTCCTAAAATCATGCTTCTTCTTCAGGGTGCTATTCACCATTTCCCTTATTTGTTCAAGGAAGCCATTGTTCTCCCAACCCTCCATGCTAAGCCCTTCCAACCTCCTTACCTTTTTTTTTTTTAATTTATTTTTTTTTAAGATGTTGGGGGTAGGAGTTTATTAATTAATTAATTTATTTTTGCTGTGTTGGGTCTTCGTTTCTGTGTGAGGGCTTTCTCTAGTTGTGGCAAGCGGGGGCCGCTCTTCATCGCGGTGCGCTGGGCCTCTCACTTATCGCAGCCTCTCCCGTTGCGGAGCACAGGCTCTAGACGCGCAGGCTCAGTAGTTGTGGCTCACAGGCTTAGTAGCTCCGTGGCATGTGGGATCCTCCCAGACCAGGGCTCGAACCCGTGTCCCCTGCATTAGCAGGCAGATTCTCAACCACTGCGCCACCAGGGAAGCCCCAACCTCCTTACCTTTAAAATATCTGATTTGTAGTATAATAAAGGGCCTTCTTCACTTTTCTGTTTAATAGGGGACCATCATTTTTATGTTGCATGGAAAATGTTTTAGGTGGAGAAGAGAGGAGGAACAAATAAGGAGACACGATAATCATACTTTGCATGGCAAATTGCTTATGGGGGTTTGAATAAAATGTCATAAATCTTATATAGGCAATACAGCAGGCTGAAGATGGGCTAAAGGAATTGGATGCGGGAATCACTGAGTTGAAAAGGCGTGGTGACAAGCTGCAGATTGAGCAGCCCTGGGTGCAAGAACTCTCCAAACTCCAGGTACAGTTTTCTTCCAATGGCATTCAGCTTCAATGGTACATCTTAACTGGAAGTCAAGAAAAAATTCTTTTCTCTAATTTTTCAGGCTTTCTCTATAAAATTCATGTCATTTAGGCCCAATTTTTCTTCCAAGTAACTCTTAGAACATTTTCTGAAACTTTGATCATATTTAGTACAATAAAATAAATTGACATATCTTGAGATTTACTACAGGGCAGTCTGTGTGCATTTGTTGGAGGACCCTTGTGTCAAATTTTTAAACTTTTTTCTTGTATTTTCTTGTATTCTCATGCTTTGAAGATTTTTCTGACATTATTATTATTCCGATGGCTAAGCATAGTTTAGTTGTGGCATATTATTTTCTACTGTAGAAAATTTAATAACTGGCAATCCTACCTAGAAAAGTTTAAAAAAGGCTATCTACCCTGTATTGTAATACACCCAAAAAAATTTTAAGGAAAAAATCCTTAAGCTAGTACTTTTAGAAAGTGTATTTTCTCAAGTTCAAAATTATAGTTTATATTTCATACATGTTTGAATGGAAAAGAGACATTGTTTCAATTCCAGAACAACAGCAAAAAATTAAAGGTAGCTGAAATCCAAACAGACTCCCTGGCATCTTTCAGGAGTAGAGAATTAACACTTTGGATTAGTGTTTTTCTAAATCTGGCACTTAGGCAAGAATCTGATCTCAGGTTGGTAGGACGATACTGGGATAGTAAACCAGCAAAGTGTAGCATCTGAAAGTCAACACAGTTAATTTATATTAAGAAAAAATATGTGCGTGTGTCAGGTTTTCTCTGCACACACGCCTTATTACAGAACCATTGAGGGATTAATAGTATGAGTCCAATACAGGGTCACAAGTTCTTACTTTTGAGAAAATAAAATACCTCTTATTTTAAAAAGAACATTTTTATTTCAACTATCTCATTCCATTATCTAACATTTCATCATGTGATGAGCCCATGGCCCCGACTCTGTCCTTTTTAGACAGTTTTCCGACAGTACTTAAATGTCAGGTGTAAGAGTCAAGCGTCATAGCTGTAAATAGGCATTAAAGTTGAACTTTTCCAGATTGAGGCATTTTGGCCTGCTAAACCTTAATATGATACGTTAATCAGGTCCATATGGCTCAAATAAATTTTGTATTTGGTGTATCATCGTCCGCTAAAATGTCTTTCCTGCTTAAATAGTT
The DNA here is from genome assembly GCF_003031525.2 of Neophocaena asiaeorientalis asiaeorientalis. Taxonomy (NCBI): domain Eukaryota; kingdom Metazoa; phylum Chordata; class Mammalia; order Artiodactyla; family Phocoenidae; genus Neophocaena; species Neophocaena asiaeorientalis. The sequence continues at coordinate 7,515,951 of NW_020173666.1, read as the reverse complement.
ATTTATTTACCCCACCACATTTGGCAAAAACATTGCCTTTTTAAGTTTTAAAGGCTTTCTGCTCACATGAAACTCCTCTGTTTCTGTAGCTCTTTATTTAAGGAATAGTCCCAAATCTGATTATTACTTAGCAGACCAAATGTTGAGGATGCTCTATTCAGTTACTCTAAAATTAGAAAACTTGAGAGCATGATAAAACTTAAAACTACATTTTCTATGACATTTCCCTCAGCCACAAGAACAATTTTTCAGCGTTTTAACCCCGCAGAAACTATTGACATCCTGTGAGCACAGGTGTTAAACGTACCTCATGAAGAGGTAGGTTTGAATTGAGCGTTAATATCTGTCTGTTTCTTAGGACATGTACGATGAGCTGATGATGACCACTGGCTCCCGGCGGGGCGGTCTGAACCAGAATCTTGCACTGAAGGGTCAGTATGAAAGGGCCCTGCAAGATCTGGCTGACCTGCTGGAGACCGGACGCGAGAAGATGGCAGGAGACCAGAAAATTATCGTGTCTTCCAAAGAAGACATCCAACAACTACTTGACAAACATAAGGTAAAAAAAAAAAACAGAGAGAAAGAAAATGTAGTTTTGAAAGCACATTCTCACTCACTGACATATATTTAGTAAAACCTAACATTATCAATCGTTTATGAGTTTCTACTCATATAAGTTACTCTTTAAAATGGTCAACAAATGTATGTTCAAGCCCACTGGCACTCAATAGCACAGAAAAATTAGAGAGTATATATTCCTATAATTCTGTAAGTGAACAAAGAATACCAACCATACCAGTAATTTTAATGATCACTGTCAGCCATGCTTTCTCCTTGGTAAACTGCAGTGGACAGGAAACCCAGGGACTCTCTTCAAAGCAGCCCAGCTTCATTCTTAACTCTGCCCTTTTCCTTTGCATCCCTCACGCCCATGTGTTCATCTCATCCTAGGTGTTCTCTCTGCTTTCCCTTGTCCTGGCTGAGAACTCCCCACTCTGCTCTGGGAATGCAGAGCTGCCCACTCAGCTCTGGACTGGCTTTATGTCTGTTACATGCATCACTTTGCTCTTCTGGTCCTTAAGTACATGCGCCTCTGGTTACCGTGGGCCTCAGGAGTTTCTTCCTGGGGACAGCAAGTGCTTTTCCTATATAACCAAACTTGGGAAGCCTGAGAGTGTTCCATCAGTGTGTACCGTAACCAAGTTCAGGTTAGACACTGCTCCTTAGTGAAGGAATGCCTGTTTAATGCATACATACACACACACACAAATTGCATTATTAGTAATATTACAAAAATAACAGTTTTGCCAGTTCAGAGACTCAACCTCCCAGATAGTGGAAATTTCTTATGAGGAAACTAAAAATTCCCTAAGATTACAGATGATTTTCATTCTACCATTGCGTAGCTCTTTGGTGGCTTATAAAGGTAGATTTGGGGGGGTGGGGGGCGGCGTGGAGAATTGTACTTGTTGCTACTTTTCCCAGAGGTTTTTGTCCAAAACTTTGTGATTTATTAAAGCCTTATCATTTGGCTTTGAAAACTTTGCTTTAAAGTTCACAGCTGGTTTTTCTCAAATCTTTGACCATAGCAATAAGATATCATCCTGAGTTATTCCAGAGGGGAAACTGGGATCAATGAGTATAAATAACAGAGAAATAAAGCTCAGTAGATGAAGAGCTCTAAAAGGAGTAGGCTGCCATGGAACACACCCCCTCCTGGCCATGAGAAGTCCATCCAAGGCTGTCAGGGGGAGACGGGGCTGTAATAGGAATATCGGCTTTCTGTGAACGTTGGGCTAAATGACTTCCAAGTTCTCTTCCAGCTTTAAGATTCTATGATATAGTAATTGTCAGTTGAAGATAATGGTTCTAGCTTCTCCTGACCCAGACCATTTCCCGAGGGAGAGCTCTGTGTGACCTTGGGCATGCTGCATTAGACTGAGTAGCGCAGAGTCTGTAAAGTGGGAAATAAAACTACCTATCTTAAGGGGTTGTCAGGAGGATTCAACGAGTTAGTTGCCGAAGTGTTCATAGGGCACCTGGCACGTAGTGTTAGCTGGCACTCAGTGTTAGCTGATGTTAACCATTCCTGGTCCTTTAGTTTCATCCGTGGTGCTGGGAACAGGAAATGGGATTACCTTCTCCCCATCTTCTGGGGATTTTTATGTATAGAAAGTAATATTTTAAAACACATTTGTAGGGTTGTGCAAGGCCTGCAGTTCTGCTGTGTGTAGGTATGCTCTGAGGGAAATTTAAAAATATGAATGCCAATTGGTGTGTGTCCAGCTGTGCTTGGCCATGAGTATTAAGTACAAAAGAGTAGAGCTCAAGCCCAGCCCTGGAGGAAGAAAAATTGTGAATGTGTCAAGTGAGGACATTGCAGGAGGTAGAGGGCAGGCAGAGGCTGAAGGTGGGGAGCGGCCTCTCATGTGTCCCAGGGACAAAGGAGGCCAGTGTCTGTGGTGGAGGAAGCAAGTGTCCACCCAGATGGTACCAGGAGGAGTGGAGAGGGCAGACGAGTGTTTCAGCAGCAGCTCGCTTCTGAAGGGCTCTGTGTTGGGGACACAGTATCTGCAGCACAGCACAATGTAGGTGCTTTGAGTGGGGGCCAGGAGAGGCCAGTTAGGAGGCTGGACCCCCATCCCACCCCACCCCACCCCCGTCTCTGCAGGAAGCGGTGAGTGCCTAGGTAAGTGGAGGCCAGCAGGGGAGGACCACTATCACCCATATATTAGCCAAGTTCCATCAGCTTCCAGGTTTGAAGCAATTTTTATTGTAAGGTAGTAAATGAATGAGTTGCTGACCTCTTTCTATCTGAAAAATTGCAGGAGTACTTTCAGGGCCTGGAATCTCATATGATCTTGACTGAAACACTCTTCAGGAAGGTTATCAGCTTTGCGGTCCTACGGGAAACTCAGTTCCACACAGACCTGATGGAGCAGGCTTCGGCTGTGCTCAAAGGGGCTCACAAGAGGGGTGTGGAGTTGGAGTACATTCTCGAGGTGAGCCCCTGATGCCGCCCCTCCCCTACAGCACACTCCCTACTGCACAGCAGACCCTTCGGGCAAGACACCTTCGTTCCTGCGATTTGCCTCCTATGACCTCGGAGGTGTCTCAGACTCAGCATCACGTGTTGCCTGTGCCCCTGGTGTTTCCTGTCCACATTTAGGTAAAGGCTGTGCCTTACTGTGAGTTCAGCTAGATGAATACCAGTTTCAGACTGGGCATGATGGTATTTGGGGTCTCGATAGTTGGACTGAAAGACTGCTGACTTTTGCTATACATTATTGAAAAAGACTTCACATGATTAAAAAAAGATTTTCCGATTTTAAATAGAATAAAAATCATAATTTTATTTTTTTTTGGCCACGCTGTGCAGCTTGTGGGATCTTAGTTCCCCGACCAGGGATTGAACCTGTGCCCCCTGCAGTGGAAGCACAGAGTCCTAGCCACTGGTCCACCAGGGAATTCCCTAAAAATTGTAATCTTAGAATAAGTGATTTGGTATTTCTCCTTAGTAGAATGTCTATACCATATATTCATATTTCTTAAATGTCTGTGTGGTTTTTTAAATTTGCAAATGTAATGTATTTAGTTCACTTACCTTGGAAAGTAAACACACCCATCCCTTTCACTGCAGTAAAGGATAAGACTGTGAATTTCAGCTGCCTGCTGGGTTCCAGGTGTGCTGCATACGTTATTCTATATAATCCTCACAATGGACAAGATATTATTATCCCCAATTTTTTTTAATGTTGAAAATGAGGGAGGTCAGAGAAGCGTACTAACTTGCCCCGGTCATACAGCTAGTTAGTTGCAGAAGTGAAAGCCCGTTCACAGTGCTTTTCGAGGTCACCATCTGATGACTTGCTTCAAAGCTGTCTTTCGCTTGCCAAAGCAAACCCCCAACGCAGGCATCTCCGACATGTCTTTAAAGAGACTGTCAGGTGCATATTTGCACACGAAGAGGACTACTCTTCCTTAATGAGGATGTTTAGCTCACAGACTGATGCTGTGTTTCTAGACATGGTCCCATCTGGATGAGAACCAGCGGGAGCTTAGCAGGCAGCTGGAGGTGGTGGAGACCAGCATCCCGACTGTGGGTTTGGTGGAGGAGAGCGAAGACAGGCTTATCGACCGGATAACACTCTACCAGGTCAGCGTCTAAATGACAACTTGGTGTAAAAAGTTGCCACAGTTCCTTTGGAAGCTCTCCCATGGTTTTAACAGCATCTAAACAAACTTGCAATCACATATTTTATTAAGTACTTTCAGTATTTGTTTCGTGATATAACACAGAAAGGTCTTTCTTTTTTTTTAATGAAAAAGATTTTTGAAAATTTAGCCTCCACCAAGCGTTTTCTGCTTGTTATGCTGAAGTCATACTATCCTGAAATAATTACAGTTTGTTGTTTTTTAATAGAGCACTAAAAAGCCTTTTTTTTTTCTTATTTTTGAGAGAGCTCTTTTTGAAAACTTAGCCTCCACCAAGCATTATTTTGTACTTTGTGTTGGCGTCACACTATTCTTGAAATAATCATACTTTGACGGTTTTAAGCGCACCTAAAGTTATATTCTTAGATATAGATGAAAAGTCTCAAAGCTTCTAATGAAACTTGGGTGCCAATAGTTGAAATTTGACTAAAAGGTAATGGGAACATTATGGAGAACTTATCATCTTTAGGGGAGAAAAATTGCATTATCTCAACTTTTGACCCAGTATTTTCAATCATTTTAGCATTTGAAATCCAGCCTTAATGAATACCAGCCCAAATTGTATCAGGTACTAGATGATGGGAAACGACTTCTGATATCTGTTAGCTGCTCAGATCTAGAAAGCCAGCTAAATCAACTTGGAGAACACTGGTTAAATGACACCAACAAAGTGTCTAAGGAACTTCACAGATTGGAAACAATATTGAAACACTGGACCAGGTAATACAGTGACTCTTTTGCAGATTTTTACATTAGTGTTGCAGGGTATTTATAAGGCTGTTGGGTACCTGAGTTGACGAAGATGTGGTCCCTCTAGGAACTTATCACAGAGTTTGGAAAATAAAGACAAGCACAAACCTTCCAGTTGGATTCTTGTATAATTGTATAAACATGTACTCAAAAATGTGGCGGGGAGGCAGGCATTATGCAATACCTCTTACCTTTGAGCTGTTGTCTCCCCTGCCTACTGACTGTACATGGGTGGTCAAGTAAATCTTAGAAGGAGAGAAAGAAGAGAAAGTTTGTTTTGAGAAGGTAAAGGTTTTCTTGAGGGCAATGGGAAGTATTCAAGAGAGGTGGGGGGGGGTGATTTTACATAGTGAAATGCTTATTTTTATGCCACCTTTATTTCTAAGAACTTTGAATAACAATCATGTAATAATTTTCTTTTTTAAAAAATTTATTTATTTATTTTATTTTCTTTATTTATTTTTGGCTGCATTGGGTCTTTGTTGCTGTGCGCGGGCTTTCTCTAATTGTGGTGAGCGGGGACTACTCTTCATTGTGGTGTGCAGGCTTCTCACTGCGGTGGCTTCCCTTGTTGCAGAACATGGGCTCTAGGGTGCCCAGGCTTCAGTAATTGTGGCACATGAGCTCAGTAGTTGTGGCTCGCAGGCTCTAGAGCACAGGCTCAGTAGTTGTGGAACACAAGCTTAGTTGCTCCGCAGCACGTGGGATCTTCCCGGACTAGGGCTCGAACCCATGTCCCCTGCATTGACAAGCAGATTCTTAACCACTGTGCCGCCTGGGAAGCCCAATCATGAAATATTTTCTAAATAGCCTCAATGTGAAGGAGTAGGAGAAAGATATTTTTATTTGGAACTTAGAGATGGGAAAGCTGAAACTCAGAGAGACTGACTTGCTTAAGGTATGAATATTAAGAGAAGGGAATTTGAGAGTGTCAACCCAGGGCATTATTGTCTCAAATCTGTTGTGTCTCCTTTTTTTTTTTTGCGGTACGCGGGCCTCTCACTGTTGTGGCCTTTCCCGTTGCGGAGCACAGGCTCCGGATGCGCAGGCTCAGCGGCCATGGCTCACAGGCTCAGCGGCCATGGCTCACGGGCCCAGCCGCTCCGCGGCATGTGGGATCTTCCCGGACCGGGGCACGAACCCGTGTCCCCTGCATCGGCAGGCAGACTCTCAACCACTGCGCCATCAGGGAAGCCCTGTGTCTCCTTTTAAAATTAGCATTGGTGACTAACACGGGTTAGCACAAAGTCAGAATTGGATGTTTACTTAATAGGCTTATTACTGTCCTTACAGATATCAAAGTGAATCTGCAGATCTCATCCACTGGTTACAGTCTGCAAAAGACAGGCTAGAATTTTGGACTCAACAATCTGTGACAGTTCCTCAAGAACTGGAAATGGTCCGTGATCATCTGAATGCTTTTCTGGTAAGCTCAAGAATCTAAAGCATTTGATTCAATTTCATTGTTTTCAGGCCTGACTTACAGGTGAAAAGGGCGTCAGTTGTCAATGGATGTACTTAGGAAATCAAGCTATAGAGAATTTGTCAGTGTTCACTCTCTGTGTTCAATAATTATGCAAAATAGTAGGGTTCAACATTGCCTCTTTAAAGTAGTGTTTAAGTTATGTTGGCCTTCATTTGGGGCAAGGGTGCGTTGCTTTTGTTTTCCTCCAGAGTGTTTAATATCACCACTCCCCTTCAAGATGTAAAGAAAACTTGTTTATGTAATAAAGTAGTCTCTTTTCTTAAATGAAGCGTCTGGCTACTCAATCCTGATTTGAACATTGCTGCTTCTTTTAGGAGTTTTCCAAAGAGGTGGATGCCAAATCTACCTTGAAATCGTCTGTTCTGAGCACTGGAAATCAGCTTCTTAGACTAAAGAAAGTGGACACAGCTGCCCTGCGTTCTGAGCTGTCACACATTGATGGCCAGTGGACTGACCTGCTGACAAATATTCCAACCGTACAGGAAAAGCTCCACCAGGTACAGAAATAATCATCGGTTTAACTGGTCATAATTGGTGTAAGCAGTATTAGATGGAAAAGTACATTGATCTGCTTTTGCTCACAAACTTAAATCAGCTTTGTCTTGGACATCTCGTCTTTTATGTCTTCCATTGTATTGCATATTAACACTATTATATATAAAATAGATAACTAATAAGGACCTACTGTATAGCACAGGAAACTCTACTCAGTACTCTGTAATGACCTATATGGGAAAAGAATCTAAGAAAGAGTGGATATGTGTATATGTACAACTGAATCACTTTGCTGTTCAACAGAAAGTAACACAGTATTGTAAATCAACTATACTCTAATTAAAAAAAAAAATAGTGAACGGTTCTACAAATGCCCTATCTATAAATTCCCTGTCTTCCAAGGGCTTCTTTATCACGTGTGTGTGTGTGTGTGTGTTTTAGAATCCTTGTCTGTCCATGTTTAAATTCTTTGTTTTCTCATAAATAAAATATGGGTAGCTATACCTGTCTCATAAAGTGGGTAGTTATGAAGATTTAATAATAATAATATATGTAAAAGACCTATAACCTTACCTACAATAGAGCTGACATTCAACAACTAGGGGAAGAGAAGTAAGTAGCTCTCTTATCTGGAAGTTATGCTTCTCTCCCCTGAACTCCCAGATATTTTATCTTTATCTCTCTTGGGCATTCATCACTGTGTACAAGGTGTAAAGATGTGTTTCATATAAATGTCTTATCCCTTCTAATCAGCAGCTGTACATTTCTAGAGGGCAGGAAACATCTCACATTAACTTGTATCTCTTTCTGCCCACATAGCAGTCCATAAATATTTTAAATGATTGCTTTTGTTCCTCTCAGTCATTACAAGCATTTGCATAAATATATGATATGTTAAGGAAGATTCAGGATTCTAAGTATGTTTTAGTGAAAGACTGAGGAAATTGGCTATGCTCTTTGGAATAAATATGAGAGCGCCAAAAATCTAGAAAATGATAGTTTGTAGTGTGGTGGTAACATTCCTGAGTCATAATAGACAGAGATTTTACAAGATAATTAATAAAATAACATCTGTTGAATGTTTTGTAGTTACGTTTTTTTTATACTCATAAAACTAGCTATAAAATAAGAATAATATTTTCGTCCTGCTGGTGTTTTGATTAATTAGGTAGTGTTTATGCAATGTTTATAGTATTCGATGTCAAGTGAACATAAGAGGACTATTATTGTTCAGTGTTTGCCTGATGTTTAATTTCAAGCTTCTAACAAGGTTAATATCCAAAAATGTCATTAAGAAGTGTTATCTCTGTTGGTACTTTAGTAGGAATTAATAGAGTTTTAGGTTAACAGGAATTGAGTTTGAATTTTAACACTTGCGACTTCTTCTATCTGACATGGGCAGCTGCAAATGGATAAGCTGCCTTCTCGCCGTGCCATTTCTGAAGTCATGGCTTGGATTTCTCTCATGGAAAATGTTATTCAAATGGATGAAGAGAGTATTAAAAACTCCATCGGTTACAAGGCAATTCATGAATACCTTCAGAAATATAAGGTAATTAAACATTTTTGTTTGTTTGTTTTTAGCTTTGCATACTTTAGGACTGTTTTATTTGAAGAAACTCAAAAACACAAGTTATGGAAATCAGGTCTGAAAGTATATGTTTCATATATAGTGACCGGGTAGGTCTACTATAGTAAGAAAACTGCTTCCCTAGTTATAGGCGTAGGAAAGTTGTCCAGTATTAGGAATAATTTTGAATAAGATTTTGTGTCATTTTAAGAAATCATAAAAATAAATACTATAATTTGTAAATATTTTATAGTGAGATTATATAATTTGCCCAATTCTACTTTCCTACCTAAAAAAATGTATATTCAATATATCTATAAATTCAGATCTTTACAAACTCAAATTCAATATATTTATACATTCAAAATGTATAAATTCAATTTATATTCAGTATTTTCATATATTATATATATTCAACTTCTGAAGATAATGGGTTATATTAATACATACCGATTGTGCCATTTGGACTCAATCACACAAGTGATAATATTAATCTTAAGGTTACTTAAGGCTTTCCAACTCCTGGTAAAATATAAGACATTTATACATATAAGCTTGTTTTCTTGTTTTCGCCTTTCCCTTTTTAGGGTTTTAAGATCGACATTAACTGTAAACAGCTGACTGTCGATTTTGTGAACCAGTCTGTGCTACAGATCAGTAGTCAGGACGTGGAAAGTAAACGCAGCGATAAGACTGATTTTGCTGAGCAACTTGGAGCAATGAATAAAAGCTGGCAAATCCTGCAGGGTCTCGTCACTGAGAAGGTGAGCCAAGTGCTCTCTGCTGTCCATGTTTCATGAAAACGCCAAGAACCGGTACACTCTGTAAAGAAAACTCATCCCACGAATAGTATGGCTACACTGGGCACACGACTGCTTCCGAAGACACTGGCCCCTGAAGGTTCTAACAGTTCTTCAGCCCTGTTCATTATTTTGTCTATGTACCCACTGCTCTTTGAATATTTCATATTGTTTTACTTTATTAAAGATGCCTCTTAATGTCTTTTTCCTTTGCCTCAAGTTGACTTAAGTTCTTTACTTGTTTACCAGTAATGGTCATTGACTTATACTTTTTAACATTCATTTTTAATCATATATACAATGGACTGTCTTTTAAGAATTCTTAATCTGGAGGAAATAGTGACCTGCCAGTAATTTGATTCTAAAATAAAATTGCAAATTTCATTTCATTATGTTTGTTCAGATTCAGCTGTTGGAAGGCTTATTGGAATCTTGGTCAGAATATGAAAATAACGTACAATGTCTGAAAACTTGGTTTGAAACCCAGGAAAAGAGACTAAAGCAACAAGAGCGAATTGGAGATCAGGCTTCAGTTCAGAACGCGCTGAAAGACTGTCAGGTAACTGGTCCAGGTGGCTGACAGGTGCCGCTACACAATTTCATTGTGTACACCGAAGAAATTTGTGGGTCCTGAGAATTGAGGATTCAGTATGGAAAAATGCTGCATTTGGTAACAAATTTCTCTGATTATGTGATTTATAGAGTTTTTCTAACTGTTAGGTTTTTTTCACCTGTTTTTTTTGTTTGTTTGTTTTTTGGTTTTTTTTTTGTGTGTGTACTACGTGGGCCTCTCACTGTTGCGGCCTCTCCCGTTGCGGAGCACAGGCTCCAGACGCGCAGGTGCAGCGGCCATGGCTCACGGGACTATCCGCTCCACGGCATGTGGGATCTTCCCGGACCGGGCCATGAACCCGTGTCCCCTGCATCGGCAGGCAGACTCTCAACCATTGCGCCACCAGGGAAGCCCTCACCTGTTTTCATAAATTTGAATTTATGAGTTTTCAGATACACTTGTACGTAGAGAATCCTTCTATACTGATCATCAGATTTAATAATTATCAAGATTTTGACATACTTGCCTGCATTATTTCTTTTCTTTGTAAAGATTTTACAGTGAATCCCAGACATCATGTCATTTTCTTTTTTAATTGGCTGTAAATGCATGAGTTTATTTCTGGAAGCTAAGTTCCATTCCATTGATCTATATGTCTGTCATTATGCCAGTACCATACTGTGTTTGTTGTTGTTGTTTTTAAATAGATCTTTACTGGAGTATAACTCCTTCACGATACTGTGTTAGTGTCTGTTGTACAACAAAGTGAATCAGCCATATGCATATATATGTCCCCATATCCCCTCCCTCTTCAGCCTCCCTCCCACCCTCCCTATCCCACCCCTCTAGGTGGACACAAAGCACCGAGCTGATCTCCCTGTGCTATGCTGCTGCTTCCCACTAGCTAACTATTTTACATTCGGTAGTGTATATATGTCGATGCTACTTTCACTTCGCCCCAGCTTCACCGTCCCACCCCATGTCCTCAAGTCCATTCTCTATGTCTCCCTCTTTATTCCTGCCCTGCAACTAGGTTCATCAGTACCATTTTTTTTTTTAGATTCCATATATATGCGTTAGCATATGGTATTTGTTTTTCTCTTTCTGACTTACTTCTAGGTCCATCCACCTCACTACAAATAACTCAATTTATGGCTGAGTAATATTCCATTGTATATATGTGCCACATCTTCTTTATCCATTCATCTGTTGGTGGGCATTTAGGTTGGTTCCATGTCTCGGCTATTGTCAGTAGTGCTGCAGTGAACATTGCAGTACATGACTCTTTTTGAATTATGGTTTTCTCAGGGTATATGCCCAGTAGTGGGATTGCTGCATTGTATGGTAGTTCTATTTTTAGTTTTTTAAGGAAACTCCGTACTGTTTTCCATAGTGGTTGTATCAGTTTACATTCCCACCAACAGTGCAGGAGGTTTCCCTTTCCACCACACCCTTTCCAGCATTTATTGTTTCTAGATTATTTGATAATGGCCATTCTGACTGGTGTGAGGTGATACCTCATTGTAGTTTGGATTTGCATTTCTCTAATGATTAGTGATGTTGAGCATATTCTCATGTGCCTCTTGACCATCTGTATGTCTTCTTTGGGGAAATGTCTATTTAGGTCTTCTGCCCATTTTTTAACTGGAGTTTTCTTTTTATATGATAGCTCCATGAGCTATTTGTGTATTTTGGAGGTTAATCCTTTGTCTGTTGTTTCATTTGCAAATGTTTTCTCCCATTCTGAGGGTTGTCTTTTTGTCTTGTTTATGGTTTTCTTTGCTGTGCAAAAGCTTTTAAGTTTAATTATGTCCCATTTGTTTATTTTTATTTCCATTTCTCTAGGAGGTGGGTCAAAAAAGATCTTGCTGTGGTTTATGTCAAGGAGTGTTTTTCCTATGTTTTTCTCTAAGAGTTTTGTAGTGTCTGGACTTACGTTTAAGTCTTTAATCCTTTTGGAGTTTATTTTTGTGTGTGGTGTTAGGTAGTGTTCTATTTTCATTCTTTTACATGTAGCTGTCCAGTTTTCGGAGAACCACTTATTGAAGAGGCTGTCTTTTCTCCATTGTATGTTCTTGCCTCCTTTGTCATAAATAAGGTGCCCATATGTGCGTGGGTTTATCTCTGGGCATTCTATCCTGTACCAGTGATCTATATTTCTGCTTTTGTGCCAGTACCATACTGTCTTGATTACTGTAGTTTTGTGGTATAGTTTGAAGTCAGGGAGCCTGATTCCTCCAACTCTGTTTTTCTTTCTCAAGATTGCTTTGGCTATTTGGGGTCTTTTGTGTTTCCATACTAGTTGTAAAATTTTTTGTTCTAATTCTGTGAAGAATGCCATATGTAGTTTGATAGGGATTGCACTGAATCTGTAGATTGCTTTGGTTAGTATAGTCATTTTCACAATATTGATTCTTACAATCGAAGAACATGGTATACTTCTCCATCTGTTTATGTCATCTCTGATTTCTTTCATTAGTGTTTTATAGTTTTCTGAGTACAAGTCTTTTGCCTCCTTAGGCAGGTTTATTCCTAGGTGTTGTATTCATATTTTTGTTGCAATAGTAAATGGGAGCATTTCCTTAATTTCTCTTTCTGATTTTTCATTGTTGGTGTATATGAATGCCAGAGATTTCTGTGCATTAATTTTGCATCCTGCAACTTTACCAAATTCATTGATTATTTCTAGTAGTTTTCTGGTGGCATCTTTAGGATCTTCTATGTATAGTATCATGTCATCTGCAAAGAGTGACAGTTTTACTTCTTTTTTTCCAATTTGTATTCCACTTATTTCTTTTTCTTCTCTGATTGCCATGGCTAGGACTTCCAAAACTATGTTGAATAGGAGTGGCGAGAGTGGACATCCTTGTCTTGTTTCTGATCTTAGTGGAAATGCCTTCAGTTTTTCACCATTGAGAATGATCCTTGCTGTGGGTTTGTCATATATGACCTTTATTATGTTGAGGTAGGTTCTCTCTATACCCATTTTCTGGAGAGTCTGTATCATAAATAGGTATTGAATTTTGTCAAACGCTTTTTCTGCATCTGTTGAGATGCTCATATGGTTTTTATTCCTTAATTTGTTAATATGGTGTATCACATTGATTGATTTGCATATATTAAAGAATCCTTGAATCCCTGGGATAAATCCCACTTGATCATGGTGTATGATCCTTTTAATGTGCTGTTGGATTCTGTTTGCTAGTATTTTGTTCAGGATTTTTGCATCTATGTTCATCAGTGATATTGGTCTATACTTTTCTTTTTTTGTGATATATTTTTCTGGTTTTGGTATCAGGGTGGTGGTGGCCTTGTAGAATGAATTTGGGAGTGTTTCTCCCTCTACAACTTTTTGGAAGAGTTTGAAAAGAATCAGTGTTAGCTCTTCTCTGAATGTTTGATAGAATTTGCCTGTGAAGCCATCTGGTCCTGGACTTTTGTTTGTTGGAAGATTTTTAATTGCGCTTTCAATTTCATTGCTTGTGATAGGTCTGTTTATATTTTCTAATTCTTCCTTGTTCAGTCTTGGAAAATTGTACCTTTCCAAGAATTTGTCCATTTCTTCATGGTTGTGCATTTTATTGGCATATAGTTGTTTGTAGTAGTCTCTTATAATCCTTTGTATTTCTGCAGTGTTGGTTGTGATTTCTCCTTTTTCATTTCTAATTTTATTGATTTTCATCCTCTCCCTTTTTTTCTTGATGAGTCTGGCTAAGGGTTTATCAATTTTGTTTATCTTCTCAAAGAACCAGCTTTTAGTTTTATTGATCTTTGCTACTGTTTTCCTCATTTCAATTTCATTTATTTCTGCTCTGATCTTTATGATTTCTTTCCTTCTCTTGACTTTGGGTTTTCTTTGTTCTTCTTTCTCTATTTGTTTTAAATGTAGGGTTAGATTGTTTATTTGATATTTTTCTTGTTTCTTGAGGTGAGATTGAATTCCTATAAACTTCCCTCTTAGAACTGCTTTTCTGCATCCTATAGGTTTTGGGTCATCATGTTTTCATTGTCATTTGTCTCTAGGTATTTTTTGATTTCATCTTTGATTTCTTCAGTGATCTCTTGGTTATTTAATAGCACACTGTTTAGCCTCCATGTATTTGTGTTTTTCACAGTTTTTTCCTGTAATTGATTTCCAATCTCATAGCATTGTGGTCAGAAAAGATGCTTGATACAATTTCAATTTTCTTAAATTTTCTGAGGCTTGATTTGTGACCCAAGATGGGATCTGTCCTGGAGAATGTTCCATGTGAACTTGAGAAGAAAGTGTATTCTGCCACTTTTGGGTGGATTGTTCTATAAATATCAATTAAATCTATCTGGTCTGTTGTGTTATTTAAAGCTTGTGTTTCCTTATTTATTTTCTGTTTGGATGATCTGTCCATTGGTGTAAGTGGGGTGTTAAAGTCGCCTACTCTTATTGTGTTACTGTTGATTTCTCCTTTCATGGTTGTTAGCATTTGCCTTATGTATTGAGGTGCTCCTATGTTGGGTACATAAACATTTATAATTGTTATATATTCTTGGATTGATCCTTTGATCATTATGTAGTGTCCCTCCTTATCTCTTGTAACAGTCATTATTTTAAAGTCTAGTTTTTCTGATATGAGTGTTGCTACTCCAGCTTGCTTTTGATATTCCATTTCCATGGAATATCTTTTTTCCATCCTTTCACTTTCGGTCTGTATGTGTCCCTAGGTCTGACATGGGTATCTTGTAGACAGCATATATATGGGTCTTGTTTTTGTATCCTTTCAGGTCTTGTTTTTATGTCTTTTGGTTGGGGCATTTAATCCATTTACATTCAAGGTTATTATTTTTATTTATTTATTTATTTTTGCGATACGCGGGCCTCTCACTGTTGTGGCCTCTCCC
>NW_020173666.1:7424787-7500572 GCF_003031525.2 Neophocaena asiaeorientalis asiaeorientalis | reverse complement strand
GACCGGGGCACGCACCCGCATCCCCTGCATCGGCAGGCGGACTCTCAACCACTGTGCCACCAGGGAAGCCCCAAGTTTATTATTGATATGTATGTTCCTATTACCATTTTCTTAATTGTTTTGGGTTTGTTTTTGTGAGTCTTTTTCTTCTCTTGTGTTTCCCACCTAGAGAAGTTCCTTTAGCATTTGTTGTAAAGCTGGTTTGGTGGTGCTGAATTCTCTTAGCTTTTGCTTGTCTGAAAAGCTTTTGATTTCTCCATCAAATCTGAATGAAATCCTTGCTGGATAGAGTAATCTTGGTTGTAGATTTTCCTCTTTCATCACTTTATGTATTCTGCCACTCCGTTCTGGCCTGCAGAGTTTTTGCTGAAAACTCAGCTGATAAACTTATGAGGATTCCTTTGCATGTTATTTTTTGTTTTTTCCCTTGCTGCTTTTAATATTTTTTTCTTGAATTTAATTTTTGTTAGTTTGGTTAATATGTGTCTTGGTGTGTTTTTCCTAGGGTTTATTCTGTATGGGACTGTCTGTGCTTCCTAGACTGGGTGACTATTTCCTTTTCCGTGTTACGGAAGTTTTCATCTATAATCTCTTCAGATATTTTCTCAGACCCTTTCTTTCTCTCTTCTTCTGCTGGGACCCCTATAATTCGAATGTTGGTGCATTTAGTGTTGTCCCAGAGGGTCTCTGAAATTGTCTTCAATTCTTTTCATTCTTTTTTCTCTATTCTGCTCCTTGGCAGTTATTTCCACCATTTTGTCTTACAGCTCACTTATTTGTTCTTCTGCCTCAGTTATTCTGTTACTGGTAACCTTCTCGTGTATTTTTCGTTTCAGTTATTGGGTTGTTCATTTCTGTTGGTTTGTCCTTTAGTTCTTCTAGATATTTGTTAAACATTTATTTTCTCAATTGTGCACCTTCATTCTATTTCTGAGATTCTGGATCATCTTTACTATCATTACTCTGAATTCTTTTTCAGGCAGATTGCCTATTTCCTCTTCATTTATTTGCTCTTCATTTATTTATAGGTTTTTACCTTGCTCCTTCATCTGTGACATATGTTTTTGCTGTCTCATTTTTTAATTTTTTTTATGAGTGGGATTGTGTTCCCGTCTTTAGTGGTTGTTTGCCCTGAGGCTTCCAACACTGGAGTTTGTAGGCTGTTGGGTAGAGCAGGGTTTTGGTGCTGAGATGAGGACCTCCATGAGACCTCACTCCAATGAATATTCCCTGGGGTCTGAGGTTCTCTGTTAGTCCAGTGCTTCGGAGTCAGAGATCCCACCGCAGGAGCTTTGCCCAACCGCCGGCTCATGAACCAAGATCCCCCAATCTGCATGGTGTGGCAGAAAAAGAAAAAGAAAGAAAGAAAGAAGAAAAGAAAAGAAAGTAAAAAAAAGGGGGTGAAAGGCCTTGGCTGTGGAGGGTGGGGCCTAAACAAGGGCAAGGTTTGGGTGGTGGGTGAGGCCAATGCTCAGGACCCACAGGGCTGGAAAAGGCCCTGGGTGCTGTAGGGGGTGGGGCTTAGGTTCGAGGAACAGAAGGGGCCCAGGCGTGCCCCACCACTCCTGGTCTCAGAGGGTGGGGGTGCTCAGTGGGGCTCCCAGGCCTGAGTGGGCAGGGAAAACGCCCTCCACTCCTCTCCTGCTCCTCCTGGAGGGCCCCTCCCACCTGCCTCTCCTCAGCCTACTTCCTGTGCCCCCAGGAGCAATGTGGCCGTGGGGAGGAGGGGGCTCTGTAGGGCAGGGGACCAGCCTGGGAGCTCAGCAGGCTCCCCGGACCCGAGTGGGTGGGGCAATCAACCTCTCCACTCCTCTTCCGCTCCTCCCGGATGGCTCCTCCCACCTGCCTCTCCTTATCTCCCTGGCCTCAGGGGTGCCCATCCTGTCTAGCCTCCACTTCTCCTCCCACCTCAGTCCCCCACATCGTACCAGTTCACTTGGGGGTTCCTCCCATCTCCTTGGGCGTCAGGGTCCCCCACCAGCGGTCGGCAGGCATCCTAATTATGGCGAGATGCTAACTCGGCATCTTCCCACACTGCCGTCTTGACTCCGCCTCCCCAGACATCGTGTCATTTTATTCCTGCATGCTACAGTATGCTTCTCTAAAAGAAATGGACCTTTTTCTTATATAACCATAATATCATTATCACCACAAAAAAATTCACAGTAACCCCTATACTATTTAATGCCCAACTCATAACACTATTTCCTCAATTGTCTTTAAAATATCTTTTTTTAAGTTAATTTATTTAAACAAAGATGTCACAGTGTCCACATCCTCCATTTCTTCTTAGATCTTTTAAGTCTCTTTAAGTTATTTTTTGACACTATTAACTTGTTGCAAAAACTGTAGACTGGACTCAGGTTCAGGATTGATTAGCTTGTGTAGTCCCTTGAGATGCTCTCCTCTCCCCTGTATTTCCGGTAAATGGAAGTCAGCACTAGAGGCTTGATTGGATTCCGGTTCAACTCCAATGAGCCAGTGCTTCCCAGCGGACAGTGTTACCTCCTACTGTGTCCCATTGGGAAGACCGCGCCTGCTTGTTCTTCTGTTGGTGATAAGGGTCTTGGTGTGGAGTGGGCAGACTCTAAATGTTTTCCAGTGACTTAGGACCACTTAATATTTCCTCAGGGATTCTTGTTTATACAAAAGAAATGTAAGCGGTTACAGCGAATGCTCTAATTTTTTTTAAAATAATTCAGTAATTTGTAGTGTGTTACAGATTAGCTGTGATAGTTTTTATATTTCAGCTTTCAAAAAGAATGGCCTTTGATAATGATCTTCCTTCCAACCAGCAGTTTTTCTTTGGGGGCATATGTAAAGAGATGTATATTTAAGCTCTCAGTCAAAGCTTTTCGGTTCAAAAAGGAAGAGCACATGCTCTTGTGCTGGGCTGACAAGCTCATGGATTGCAATTTCGAGGGTGCATGAAAATGGTAAAGAAAACTATCATACAGGGAACTACCTTGAAATTAAAAAAAAAAAAAAAAAAACTTCACATCAGAAGATTGGTGTGTAAAAGATGGAAGACCAAAAACATGCATCAGCTAGTCTTATTGCCTTTCCAATCTTCCAGGAGCCAGTATGGTTTCAAGTAGTAGGCTATCAATTCTAAAATGTACAAGTAAACCAGAATTTCAAAATTTTACTTCAAAGGATGACTTCCTAAGTTACAATGTTTTCATTAAAATTAAAACATAATTTCAGCATTAACATTAGCAAGATTAGTGCTTCCTTGTTATAATAATAAACTTGACTATTAAAAGACTGAAATGTAGGTTAATTTAACTTTTCCTTTATTTTTCTTCTGCCTTCTTTACTTTTATTTTTCTCTTTCTTACTATTTTTTCTTCTCTTTAATGTATACTTTTTTCTGCCATTTTCCATTTTCTTTTTATGTACATGTCTTCTATTTAACACAGAGAGAGAGATTGCTAGCTGGAAAATGTAGCAGAAACTTGACCAAGTTTCACTCCTTTTCAGACCCAAACTTTTAACCCCCCAGAGGGTCACACCAGGCAGTGTCAGGAGGAACAGCTGCAAGTATGGTTGAAAGAACTTAACTCCAATGCCAATTTGTGATTTCAAATGAAAAGTCATTTTTTTTTGAAACAAAGAACAGAATGAAAGTAGACCACATAGTTATTTTGGGGCATCACATATAAATCACAGTAGCCTAACTGTCACGTTCCATTTGGCAGTACCACAAACCTTGATAAAAATTTATTGTCATTTTTGAGAAATGGTTCTTCTGGACCAGAGTGTAGAATTCAAGCCAGCAGACTTACATTGGTGACTGGATTCAAGCTTTATTTTGTTTTAAAAACCTTGGATATTTTCCACTCTTTCAGAAGTGATTTATGAATTTGAACCAACATAAAAACTGATATTTATGAATTAACCCAAGTTAAGAATGATTTATTATTGCAAAAAAAATGTTAGGTTTGGCTTTTCCCTTCATTGATCAGAAACAGAATCATCTTTTAATTATTATTGGAGGGAAAGGAAAACACCTTTGTTTTGCACAAAATATATATTTCATACTTGTTTCCCTCCTGGGTTTTGCTTTTATGCCAACATAAATACGCAGGACACTTATGAGATGTGTTTCTAAGCAGTGGGTCATTCATTTAATATTGCTCACTTAAAAAGTTAACCTCTATGGATAAATGAGAATAAATTCAATTCCAGTGGTTGAATTTTAGGATCATACTAAAGACAATGTTGGAAGGATTATTTATGGTTATGTAATCTTTTAGAGAAGCAGAGAGAAAAATCCTTAAATAGTAAAGTTCATTATGTTTTCTTTACTGTATAAAGGACCTGTAACACTGGTAATCACTATATTTATTCTCAGGTTAATTATCAGAGCTGTCAAAATACTGACAAAATTATAAAGTGAAAATGAAAGAACAGTTATTCAAAACAAAAATGATCTCTTTAGGCTACTAATTACATGAACTTCTAATTAATACATCAAGACAAAAATAGCTTCATAATAGTTAAGGAGAGAAAAATAAATAAATTTGCAGTGAAGCAGGGCAGATTACCAAATGGCTGAATAAAGTAAACCCTTACATTTGCCTAGTTTTTAACAGCTTAAAGGGGATTTCATAGATTTATTTATCTAATGTTATCCCCTTGAGATAAGCAAATGTATTATTATTCCTATTTTATACATAAGGAAGGGAATGGTTAAAAGATTGCACCACACGAAGCAAACATTAAAAGAGGTACATTTGTAACCAAAACAGCAGAGACCAGGACTTCTCACTAGTATCCTATCCATAGCACTACCCAAGCCCAAGGGACTTATCCATATGTGGATCATGACAGGGAGCTGGAAATGTTTTTCACAGAAGTGAGACATTATCCAAACTTAAAATATTTTGCCATTTTCTTCACTCTAACCTCCAAGGCCTACAATCTGCATATCTAGTTCTGGGGGTGTACTTCTGAATACGAGCCTGTAACCAGGATCAGTATACAGCTTCTCACATCACCCCAACATGGATTTATTTACCTCTTCTCCGCAATTCCCATCTGCCTCCAGCACTGGGCTGGGAGTCAGTGGGCTCAGAAGTCTTGGATTCTGATTCTACTTCTGGCCCTTTTGTGACTGGAGACAGGTTGCCTGACATAATCTCCCACTGTTCATCCATAAAATGTTGATAGCAGTCTCAGCCTGGCTCACTGAGCTTTCCAAAGTTTCAGATGGCTTTAAAATATAGGTGAGGATTATGGTTAAGTATGATCTCCAGATTATTGCCTCATTTTCTTTTTCGAACATTTCATCCTGACCATTATAAATGCAAATTCTAAAGAAAATGAGCATTCGATTCATGAAAAGAAACTTGTACAACTTTTCATACTCCCTTAGAATCAGAGTATTTTAGGGAGAAAGACAGGTTAATAGAGACTCAGATTTTTCATCTGAAGAAACTGAGACCCTGTGGAAGTTTCTCACTTGTGCAAAGTGGCACAGCTTGACAGTCACAGAAATGTAACTAAATCTCAGATACTGGAGTCCAGAATACCATTCTGTTGCATTTCATCCCATGAGCTAGGACTGTGTAACTTTTCCAACAGCAAGATAAATGAATGTAAGAATATAAATCATGTTACCGTTTACAACATATATTTCTTTCCTTGTAGCTTCTTGAAAAAAATTAGTGCCGTTTAAATTTCGCATGGTTTTTTTGTTATGCTAATTTCTCGTGGAATGAAAAGAGAATTTAAAAAATTTAAATGTAAGAAGTATCACTCTGGAGACCCTCTCCTGAGAATGATAAGCTTTTCAGATTGATAAAAGATTTTTCGGCTGTGAGACTATAATGGCTCAATTTCAGTGTACCCCAGAGTTCCATAATAGAATAATTTAAAATGACTGTTTCTTCATCTTTCAGGATCTGGAAGATTTGATTAAAGCAAAAGAAAAAGAGGTAGAGAAAATTGAGCAGAATGGACTTGCTTTGATTCAGAACAAGAAAGAAGAAGCCTCTGGCATTGTCATGAGCACACTTCAGGATCTCAACCACACCTGGGCAAATTTAGACCACATGGTAACGTTTCTTGTGGAGAGCTGCCTCCAAGACTGTGCTTGCCATCTCATGTCCAAATGTGACATGGGTTTTGGTTTTCCTAAAATAAGTAAATAATCACGGAATCTACACAGCATCTGTTGGTGGTGTTAAGTCCACTTTATTAACCTTCTTTTAAAGAGCCTAGCTTCGGATGTTTCCTATAATTAACATTACTATGAACATGGCTTTTTTAATAATCTTATCCATTCCCATGTCCATAGATACCATCTAGGCACAGATGGTTATCAGATGTGTATCCTCAGACTGGATTTCTCACCTAAACTATAGACAGAGACAGACACAGAGGGAAGTCCTCTGTAGACATCTCTGCTTGCATGACCATTAGACATCTCAAACTTCCTGCCCAAACCAACTCCCATTCTTTTTCTTTTTTAAAATTTATTTTTGCTGTGTTGGGTCTTCATTTCTGTGCACAGGCTTTCTCTAGTTACTACAAGCGGAGGCCGCTCTTCATCGCGGTGCGCGGGCCTCTCACTGTCGCAGCCTCTCTTGTTGCGGAGCACAGGCTCCAGACGCGCAGGCTCCGTAGTTGTGACTCACGGGCCCAGTTGCTCCGCGGCATGTGGGATCTTCCCAGACCAGGGATCGAACCCGTGTCCAATGCAGATTCTCAACCACTGCGCCACCAGGGAAGCCCCCAGCTCCCATTCTTCCCCCACAAACCTACACTTTCTGCCACCTCAGTTCATGACAACTCTACCCATCCAGTTGCATGAGCTGAAACCTATGGAGTCATTCTTCACTCTCTTTCCCTCAGACCCACACAGGGTCCATCAACAATCTTGTCAGCCTTATTTTCAGGATAGATCTAGAATCCAGGCTCTGCCCCCGTCTGTGCAGCTAGCACCTAGGTCTAAGTCACCGTCACTGCTTGCTTTATTTTCATGGCCTCCTAAATAGTCTCCGTGCCAGAGAAGTCCTGTTAAAATGGAAGTCAGATCACACCCGTCCTCTGCTCACAACCCCGCAATATCTTCCTGTCTCATTCAGAATGAGGCCAGGGCTTCCCTGGTGGCGCAGTGGTTGAGAGTCCGCCTGCCGATGCAGGGGACACGGGTTCGTGCCCCGGTCCGGGAAGATCCCACATGCCGTGGAGCGGCTGGGCCCGTGAGCCATGGCCGCTGAGCCTGCGTGTCCAGAGCCTGTGCTCCGCAACAGGAGAGGCCACAACAGTGAGAGGCCCGCGTACCGCAAAAACAAACAAACAAAAAACAACAAAGAAAAAGAGAATGAGGCCAAAACCATGCGGCTCCCGCTGCTAGCCCACAGGTTTCTTGTGCTTCTGCTGTCCCCCTAGTCTGGAACCCAGTGGTGTGCTCCACACTCGGGGACTTTGTCCCAGCTCTTCCCTGTGCCCGGAGCCCCCTCTTCCTGATATCCACATGGCCACTCCCTCTCCTCAAAGCCCTTGTTTAAATTCGCCGTCTCAGGGAGGGCTTTCCTGACCACCTTGTTTCAAATGACAGCCTTTGCATCCTCCCCTTACATGCCCTGACTCTCTTCTCCGCTTTGCTTTTATCTGTGCTATTTATCAACTTCTAATATATGATGTGGTCTGCTCGTTTATTTAACTTCTCTCACTAAAACGTAAGCTCTGTGAAGACGTTTGACATTATGTGCTGAATAGAGGGTTGAATCCCCCAGTAAGAAGAATACATGTAACAACGACCCCTGCTCTGCACACACCTGTGCCAGTGGTTCCTACCCACACTTGCCAGAGGTGAGGGCTGAGGCACCAGCAGGTTAAGTGACAGGGACCAAGGTGTCCAGCAAACCGCTCTCGCAGGCCACGTGATGGTCTCCTAGGGCAGATTTCTAATTACCTTATCTTTAACCCGATTTTAAATCTAGTTCATTTTATTTTATGCACTTTTATAAATCATTCACAATTCTTTGGAAACAATTTACCATCTAAATAAATTGAGTGGTTCTTTCACAGAAATATCTTCTCATGAAAAACAAACAAAAATACTACAAGGAAGAAATAGACAATTTAGAAATTCTCATTGATCTCTTGGCTTTACGTTCATGCTTGTTCCTGACTTTCCTAGGACAGGCCCTGGCACCTGCCTGTACGTGGGAGTGTTGCCTCGTTTCTGCAGCAGCATTTTCTTAGGCCTTTGGCCCATGTGATAGTACCTCGATTGGTTTCAACATTTTTTGGTTATGCTAAGAAAAAGAGCAGAGAATTCAGGTGCAAGTTAATTTATATGATCTCTTTTCTTAATCATGGCCATACTTACTCCATATTCAAAAGATGAGGAGTGAAATCCAGGGAGTCCAAAGCAGATATCTTTCTAAATGATACAGATCAAACTAAAACCTTTTCTGTTGCAGATAAGTACAGGAAAGAATGTTCTTGGATGTTTTATCTTAAGATATTCATTTGAGGGTGTGTTTATGTGTGTGCATGTGTGTGAGAGAGAGAGAGAGCTTGCACATACCTGGGATGGATCGATAGGTAAATAGTTAGATAGATAAATATCGATAGGTAGGTAAGTAGATGGACAGATGATAGATAGGTTTCATTTCTTGGGACCAGTCTGCCTAGATTTACATCTAGATCTTTCACACTCTAACTGAGCCTGTGCTCCGCAACAGGAGAGGCCACAACAGTGAGAGGCCCGCGTACCGCAAAAACAAACAAACAAAAAACAACAAAGAAAAAGAGAATGAGGCCAAAACCATGCGGCTCCCGCTGCTAGCCCACAGGTTTCTTGTGCTTCTGCTGTCCCCCTAGTCTGGAACCCAGTGGTGTGCTCCACACTCGGGGACTTTGTCCCAGCTCTTCCCTGTGCCCGGAGCCCCCTCTTCCTGATATCCACATGGCCACTCCCTCTCCTCAAAGCCCTTGTTTAAATTCGCCGTCTCAGGGAGGGCTTTCCTGACCACCTTGTTTCAAATGACAGCCTTTGCATCCTCCCCTTACATGCCCTGACTCTCTTCTCCGCTTTGCTTTTATCTGTGCTATTTATCAACTTCTAATATATGATGTGGTCTGCTCGTTTATTTAACTTCTCTCACTAAAACGTAAGCTCTGTGAAGACGTTTGACATTATGTGCTGAATAGAGGGTTGAATCCCCCAGTAAGAAGAATACATGTAACAACGACCCCTGCTCTGCACACACCTGTGCCAGTGGTTCCTACCCACACTTGCCAGAGGTGAGGGCTGAGGCACCAGCAGGTTAAGTGACAGGGACCAAGGTGTCCAGCAAACCGCTCTCGCAGGCCACGTGATGGTCTCCTAGGGCAGCTTTCTAATTACCTTATCTTTAACCCGATTTTAAATCTAGTTCATTTTATTTTATGCACTTTTATAAATCATTCACAATTCTTTGGAAACAATTTACCATCTAAATAAATTGAGTGGTTCTTTCACAGAAATATCTTCTCATGAAAAACAAACAAAAATACTACAAGGAAGAAATAGACAATTTAGAAATTCTCATTGATCTCTTGGCTTTACGTTCATGCTTGTTCCTGACTTTCCTAGGACAGGCCCTGGCACCTGCCTGTACGTGGGAGTGTTGCCTCGTTTCTGCAGCAGCATTTTCTTAGGCCTTTGGCCCATGTGATAGTACCTCGATTGGTTTCAACATTTTTTGGTTATGCTAAGAAAAAGAGCAGAGAATTCAGGTGCAAGTTAATTTATATGATCTCTTTTCTTAATCATGGCCATACTTACTCCATATTCAAAAGATGAGGAGTGAAATCCAGGGAGTCCAAAGCAGATATCTTTCTAAATGATACAGATCAAACTAAAACCTTTTCTGTTGCAGATAAGTACAGGAAAGAATGTTCTTGGATGTTTTATCTTAAGATATTCATTTGAGGGTGTGTTTATGTGTGTGCGTGTGTGTGAGAGAGAGAGAGAGCTTGCACATACCTGGGATGGATCGATAGGTAAATAGTTAGATAGATAAATATCGATAGGTAGGTAAGTAGATGGACAGATGATAGATAGGTTTCATTTCTTGGGACCAGTCTGCCTAGATTTACATCTAGATCTTTCACACTCTAACAGTATGATCTCAGGTGATTTTTGTAACTTCTTTGTCCCTCAGTTTCCTTAATATAAGATGAGCATAAGGATCCCATCTACCTCATAAGGTTGTTATGAGGATAAAGTGGGTTAATGCATTTAAAGCACTCATTTAATATGTTTCCTAAACTGTGGTATTAAATATACTGACCTTTTATCACTTTTATATTATAATACATATAAATAATATATACTATAGGTAAAGGTTATATATATATATATATAACCTTTTTAAGCGTTTCAATTTAGGCTGTGTGATCAGAAGTATGAAAGGCTTAAATTCCAACATTGCTACATTTTACTTTTCAAATCTTTCTTTTTTAATTTGAGTTTATTTATAATGCCTGAAATCCCAATGAAGTTCTTAAATGTTAATAGTTTTCCCATCAATGCAATATATATTTATATATATTATCACTTAAAATATTTGGCCTTTAAAGAGATAAACAGTTACCTCATGGAGGCCAGATACTCTCTCTCCCGATTCCGTCTGCTGACTGGATCTTTAGAAGCTGTGCAGGTTCAGGTGGACAATCTTCAGGTAAGGGATGAACATCCTTTAACATCCTTTTTAATTTGAGAAAAATTTTTTAAAAATGAGCAAATGCAAACATCATCCTGGAATAATTGGTGTATATTGTTTACATTTAATTATTTTAAAAATATTTAAAATTAATTTTACCTGCTTTATTGTTACATAACCAAACTTGCCCGTGGATACCAAATTCTGGAATAACTGGTATATAACTAAATGATTTTTTTAATTATATAAATATCCCCATGAATGTATTTTATAAAATGATTTTATATGCAAATCAATCTCCTGGATCCATTATTGCTGCCTTTTATATCTTCCCTTTCTCTTTTTTATCCTGCTTTTCTAAACACATTCTACAGGATTAAAAAGAAAACAAAAAGAAAAATAGCGAACGTCATAAAATTTTAAACCATTAAGTTGTTTTCTTTGCGTTCAGCAGAATGTCAATGGTGTGTACACGTAATCCTCCTTTTCTAGCACTTACTGCTTGGTTTCCTGTGTGTCCATCACCACTGTATTCATCCAGGAGGACATTGCTACTGTTTGACTTAAACAGCACACTGTCCTCTCTTAGGTCACTGCTCTCAATCAGCTACTGCCCTCACTCGCCTGCACACCTGGGCGCTCTCACCTGCCATTGCCCTTTCTCCCTGGCTAAGTAACGCAGCCTATGGGATGGGCAAGTCAGGCCCTAAGGGATGGGATGACAGCCTCGTGTGTCTCTCCTTACATCGGTCCACGTCCCTGGCTTGGCAATCAAAGTTTATATGTTGCTGACATGATATGCATACTCTCTGCAGGTTGTGCCGTTTTTTTGGGTGAGGCAGGAGGGAGGAAGGATAAAATAAGCATATACAGTTTCCTTCTTTTGAGTGTGTGCATGTGTGTGTGTGTGTGTGTCTGCGCCGCACGGCATGTGGGACCTTAGTTCCCCACCAGGGATCGAACCTGTGCCCCCTCCATCGGAAGTGACGAGTCCTAACCACTGGGCCGCCAGGGAAGTCAAAGTACATACAAAATATGTACTTTGTAACCTTGTACATACAAAGTACAAGGTTAAATGTCTTTAAACCTTAAACTAGTTGTTGCAGATACTAAGAATCATTAAAGCTTATTTTGAGAATAGTAAGTTTAAAAAGACATTTATAACTTTGAGGAGGTTAGAAGTACTTTTTAATTGAGCTTACTCTGTGCTTCTCATCTTCTGTCTTAAGATATGAAAGGACTCAGGGTCTGTTCCTTATATATTTTGATTTGATGGCAACCATACATCAGTGGTAAGTGGGGACTGGATTTCTGCAGCCTGCTTCACCTGTGGAGTTTTACTAAGAACTGAGTCTATCACTTCAGCAACATTTCCAGGGAAATATCTTTCTTCACTGGTTCTTGGTAGACAACTCCACCAAGCCTATAGCCTGCCTAATAAATATTCTTTGCAAGGAAGAACATCAGAGATAGAACTTAGAGCTGGTACTCAGAAAAGCTATGCCTTCTTAAAGTCTCACTATCAGGAATCTCTGGTAGAGCAACTTTGGGTAAGTAATAAAGCAGAGATCTGGACTTTGACCTTGAGCAGCAAAGAGAACCGCAGTATAATGGATTGCACACCCAGCAGCCCCACACCTTCCTTCTCGACGGTGGACAGGGGCTCCCCGTGTGAGCTTTCCCAGCAGAATTCCAGCTCCCACTCCAAGAAGTCTCAATTGTTAAGAACCCTCCTCACACCCATAAGAACAAACTCATGAAAAAGAAAAAATGGTTATCTAAAGAAAGCTCATAAAGCATTGGGGCAAAGTCATGGTTTTTGTACTTGTATGTTCATATCTATGAAAACAGCTATAAATTACCCTTAAACTTGATCATTAGAATTTTTAGATCCTGTTATGTCATCTGTGGCACATTTCCTTTGGGCAGAATCTTCAAGATGATCTAGAAAAACAGGAAAAGAGCTTACAGAAATTTGGCTCTATCACCAACCAACTGTTAAAAGAGAGTCACCCGCCTGTGACAGAAACTCTTACCGATACACTAAAAGAAGTCAATATGAGGTATGGGACATGCCGGTTTTACACTGTTGCTCATTATTCGTATCACGATCTTATTATAAATAACAATACAATTAGAACACTGGCATTTTGAATTTGAGCTTTATAGGTTCTATTCTACTAATGTTTTCATTTTCACAAAATGAACTCAAGGATAAGTAAATGTAGTGGAGATATTTAGAAAGGAATTAGAACTGCGGTATACCCCAAGATTGACCTCATCTCTACTACCTACCCTTGAAATATGAGAGTGAAATGTTACTTTTTATTACGTTCGATAGAAATGAGACATCTGCATTATTTCCATATTCACATGAACCAGGATCATGAAAAATAAAATAGTAAATAACAGCATTTGGTGAGAGGTGGGAATCAGCCCATGAGTGTTGGCTGTCGTTTCCAGATGGAATCACTTGCTGGAAGAGATTGCAGAGCAGCTGCACGCCAGCAAGGCCCTACTTCAGCTTTGGCAGAGATACAAGGACTACTCCAAACAGTGTGCTGCTACAGTTCAACAGCAGGAGGGTCGAACCAATGAGCTCTTGAAGGCAGCCACTGACAAGGACATCGCGGACGACGAAGTTGCCACATGGATTCAAGATTGCAATGTATGTTCAGGAACTATCGCGTGGTACCAACTTGTCAAGCTTAGACTTCTCAAGTGTAGCAGGGCTGGTGCTCCTGTGTTTAAGCTTTTGTCACGCCTCTACGTGCGACAACTATCCAAAAATGATTGTTGCAAGTATCAGAGAGGCTGCTAGGTTTTCAGAACACAGTAGCACACGTAACAGATTTAAGAGATCCCCTCCCGTTGTTTTATTTTTAAAGAGTTGTTTTCCCATTTTTCCTGATGGAATACAGTCCATGTGAAAGACTTAGGCTATCTGTTTTTACAGAGATGGTCAGTATAAGAAATGACCGTATGAAGAGTAATGTTACATCGTTTAAAATTCCATTGTTCCAAGGTATTGTCCAGTGAGGTCCATTATCTCTTATGTAAGCATCGACATCATAATTTCTTCTAAGAACTTAATGGTAGGAAGAGGTCTTTCTTTCCTGATTTATAGGTATACTTCTTTTTAATAGCTTTTTAATATTTCTCTTTTTCACTGCAGCTGCCAATAACCTACTTAAGGTTTTCAAGAGCAATTCTCTCGTTTCACCTATCACATGCCTCTTACTATTCGTCCTTATTTGTCTCTATTTTAATGAATTTATTTCAAAGACCTTCTTATAAACTTTCCCAAATCGGTTATTAGAATTAGGCAATAAAAAGCACATAAATAAAAGTTTAACCCATTCTAAGACCCTCACATGAAAAATGAATAATCACTTTACAGCTAAAGTTTAAGATTTACAGT
Organism: Neophocaena asiaeorientalis asiaeorientalis; assembly: GCF_003031525.2. Classification (NCBI taxonomy): domain Eukaryota; kingdom Metazoa; phylum Chordata; class Mammalia; order Artiodactyla; family Phocoenidae; genus Neophocaena; species Neophocaena asiaeorientalis. Next base: position 7,486,481 of record NW_020173666.1, on the reverse strand, counting down.
AAATTCTGTGCTTTTTGTTTTCTCTTTCCACATAGTTTATCTTTATGAAATTTGTCATTTTCAGTCCTCCTTCGTTGAGTTATGCCTGTTCTAGAGTCTAGTGCTAGAGATGATTGCTGTGAATTTTCTGATCTCTCTGTCAGGGTTAAAGTTGCCCTTTGTTTTTCCCCTTCTCACTGTAGCCCCTGCGCGGGTGTAGCAGGCTCTGCTCTCTCTGTATCTGGTGGGGCACCAGCAACAGGTGGAAGAATCAGTCAGTTGTCATCCCTCAGAGGTAGATGAAAACCAGAAACAGGGAATTTCCAGCAGCTTATTAATTTGGAGCCTATAAAAGGGTCCCACAAAAAATGGAGGCAAGAGATATCACAGAAAAGAATGGAGATAGAGTCTACCCTTCCTGCCGCTTACCAGAGCCATAGCTGGGCTTCTGCACCCACCAAGAGGGGAGGGTGTACTGTAACCACTAAAATGTGACCACACATATAGTTCCTCTCTTGTGTGTATAATATTAAGTCAAAAAAGGTAAAACGTAGCACTGGGTTTTCAATTTGATATCAATTACATGAAGAGGCATGAAAAAACTGCCAAAATGTTTTCAGTTATTGGCTCTACTTGTAGATAATGTTTTTTCTTGTTTATATAAGTTTTTCTGCATTTCCCCAATGTCCTACAATGAACCTGTGTAGCTTTTGTAACCAGAATAGTACATTGTTTTAAATGTTCATACACATTTTTAAAAATGGAATTCAGTTGTTTTTTCCTGCAGGTAAAGGTTATTTAGTATAATAATTTGACAAATAAGAATTGAGTGTTTCTAATTGTTTATAATAAGGAATACACTTAACATGTTGTTTCATGACGGGCATGTTTTCATCTTCTGTAGGACCTCCTCAAAGGACTGAGGACGGTTAAGGATTCCCTTTTTGTTCTCCATGAGCTGGGAGAGCAACTCAAGCAACAAGTAGATGCGTCGGCAGCATCAGCCATTCAATCTGATCAACTCTGTTTGAGTCAACACTTATGTGCCCTAGAACAGGCTCTTTGCAAACAGCAGGCTATGTTACAGGTACAGAGCTCACATTCACCGGCTGTTATAAATTGGGCATTCTATAAAACCTGGGCATAAACACAGGAAAAGAAAAATTTTTCATCATCGAGGCAATGCCTCCTTCAAGACCAGAAAGTTAAAAAATAATCAAACTTGGAAGTTCCAGTGGGGTCAAGGGAACGTGGGAGTCTTGCACTTTTCTCTACAATGTACTTTTGCCCCCAAATCAGTGCTTCCTTCCACGGTAAAATATGTTCAATTAATAGACATTAAGTGGCTTTCATGTTAACAGTCATGTTTACCTGACAAGTCTTTGCAAGAATCAGAATATATTTCTGTTTGATAATGTAAAAACTAACTTTAATTGGTTAATTAATGGTATGTAGAAGTAATTCTAAGTGTTAAGCAAACTATATAAACGAAAAGAAGAAAATTTAAATTGTTGTAGCCTTGTCTTTTTAGGAATGGCATCTTGGGAATGGGAATTTGGCACAAGAATATGAAAAATAATTTTAATATCCACGTGCCCTTTCGCTAGATTTCTAAATACCAATTTTCTTTTGTGAAAAAAAGGCTGGAGTTCTTGACTATGAAACCTTTACCAAGAGTTTAGAAGCTTTGGAAGCCTGGATAGTAGAAGCTGAAGAAATACTACAAGGGCAGGACCCTAGCCACTCGTCTGACCTCTCGACCATCCAGGAAAGGATGGAGGAACTTAAGGTAAGTGTGTTCAAATCCTCATCCCAGATCTTCTATCTTCAAAATCCTAAAGAAAACTCAAAACTCCTGACATATGCCTACTTTCTGTTCCCAAGGAAACTCTTGCCAGCTCTGCTTTCCTCTTCTCTTGAGAGGAGTGATGGCACTGAGCTCAAGCTGATCTCGTGGTCCGTGTTGGGAGTCCCCCAGGAGCAGAGCTAAGATCCACCTCACTCCTCCTCCTGCCTCTGGTCCCTCCCTGCGCCCAATCCATCACCTCCTTCATAGCTCTTGAACCTCCCATGTCCATCACTACCATCATCCACTCCTACTTTACGCCGTCCGACCTTGCTCAGGGGCCAAGGCCACAGCCTCAGCCTCTGTGGACCTCTTTGCAGCAACCTCTGTCCCTCCAACCTGTAGCTGCCAGAATGATCTTTTTCTTTTTTCTTTTTTCTTTTGCACAGGCCTCTGACGGTCGCGGCCTCTCCTGCTGCGGAGCACAGGCTCCAGACGCGCAGGCTCAGCGGCCATGGCCCACGGGCCCAGCCGCTTCGCGGCATGTGGGATCTTCCCGGACTGGGGCACGAACCCGTGTCCCCTGCATCGGCAGGCGGACTCTCAACCACTGTGCCACCAGGGAAGCCCGATCTTTTTCTTTTAAAAGGTTTTACTTAATCATGAACGACTTTATAGTAAATAAAATAATACAATAGACATGCACATTTTATTACTATTATTCGTCTGCTTAAAACCCTCCATGGCTTCCCACTGCTTTCAGGATAAAGATCTATGTGAAGTATCAAGACCAGCAATAGCCGGCTTCCACCTCCCTAAGGGTCTCGCCTTCACCACCGTCTGTCTCCTTCTCCAGGCACTTGGGAGCTGCAGTGCTTCCCGGCGTCTGTGTGTAAGATGCCCATCTCCCGCTTTCTGAAATCCATTCCTTGTCCCCAAAAGGCATCAACTCCTGGTCATTTTATTCAGGGTCACTCTCAGAAAGCCTCCCCTTCTGTCCATGGTCAGGCCCCCCAGCGACACAGTTTCATAGCCCAGTGTTATTTTTCTTCAGACTTTCATCGTACCATCCAAGGATGTTCATGTGATAGGTGACTGCTGTTCTCTCTGCTATTGGAATAGTGTCTTACTCTTTCTGAGCACCAGGAGAGGGACCGTGGCATGTCAGTTTTGTTCACTGCTGATGTCCACCCGTGGAACTTCTGCCATCTAATAGTTTGCTTTTGGCTTCGACGGTTGGCAAGATTTATTCTCTCTTCAGGGTTACGAGCCTTTTGCAGAGCAGGCCAAGTGGACACACACACAGCCAAAGGTGTCCTGACCTTTTCTCCTGCCTGTAGCCGATTTCCTAGATGGAGTTACGAATGCCCACAGAACCAGGACAGGCACCTTTGTCCTGTGTGTGAAGGGAGGAAAGCGATCTGAAAGCATACACTGCTTTCTCAGTTGAGTCTCACTAACTTTGGGGTTGGGATCAAGGACCTAAAACTGAAGCTCTTAAGATAATGGGTGGTGATTTTGGAACTCAGGTGGGATTGCGTTCCATCCAAGGAGAACCCAATGAGTCGTGTTTACCTGGCTCTACCACTTACTAGCTGGGTGGCCTTGAGCAATTTACTTAGTGTCTGTGCCTCTTCTTCCTCATTGTAAATTGGGAATAGTAGTGGTTCTTACCTTATGGGATTGTTTTGAGGATAAAATGAGTTATACCTGTAAAGCTCTTATAACAATGCTTGGTTCATATGTGCTCAATAAATGTTAGTTAGCTATTACTATTAGAACTAATATTATTATTAAATAATAAAGGAGCAGACTAACATGGATAAATGAAATATAAAGGGTAAGAAATAAGTCCTTTCAGTCATCAGCACAATTTTCATCCTTTATCAGTTCAAGCAAGAATTACTGGGCTTCCCTGGTGGCGCAGTGGTTGAGAGTCCACCTGCCGATACAGGGGATATGGGTTCGTGCCCCGGTCCGGGAGGATCCCACATGCTGAAGAGCGGCTGGGCCCGTGAGCTGTGGCCGCTGAGCCTGTGCGTCCGGAGCCTGTGCTCCGCAACGGGAGAGGCCACGGCAGTGAGAGGCCCGCGTACGGCAAAAAAAAAAAAAAGAATTACTTATGAGTAAATAAATCAAGTAAATAATACATGTAAACTACTAAATGTTCAATAAGGGATAGTGAGTAGCTATAGCAGCAACAGCAGCAGTGGAAGCTGATGAGGAGATGCAGCTTTGCTTTCTTTGCAGCACTGGAGATTGCGAGGGGGTGACCTAGAAATGCAGGGGAGACCAAAGACCAGCTTCTTCCTGAAATCAGAAGATCGCTGTGCACTTTTGAAAGAGCTCTGCCTTTTCTGACCGTGGTGCTAAATCTAGTTTTGCATCTTGCTTTCAGGGACAGATGCTAAAATTCAGCAGCATGGTCCCAGATTTAGACCGGCTAAATGAGCTTGGATACAGGTTGCCGCTAAATGATAAAGAAATCAAAAGGATGCAGAATCTGAACCGGCACTGGTCTCTGATCTCCACCCAGACTACAGAAAGATTCAGGTAGAGTAACCCAGAGATGTTTTGGCCACTCTGAAATATCAGTAGAAATAAGTTCATGATTTGTGTATATTTATAAATTCTAGATCTTTGCAATGTTATTCACACAATTTGAACTAAAAGTGAGAAGCTCAAAATGTGAAGTGATTTCCCATGTTTAATGTACTGAATATTGTTTTAATCAAAAAATAAAACTTTTATATAAGAATATATTAAAGATACATAATTTTGTCATTTAAATTTCTTTTCTTCAATTTTCTTTTTATTTTTCACAAAATTTTACTACCTAACATGAAAGCTTTGTGGAGGTCAAATTAGAATTGGAACAGAGAATATTTAATCTAGTTTTATATGTTGAAGGTATAAGAAAAAAGCAACAGTATCACCATTATTCATTTTCCTTCTTCTGTCAGTAAGTTACAGTCATTTTTGCTACAACATCAAACTTTCTTGGAAAAATGTGAAACATGGATGGAATTCCTAGTTCAAACAGAACAGAAGTTAGCAGTAGAGATTTCAGGCAATTATCAGCATCTTTTGGAGCAGCAGAGAGCACATGAGGTAAGTTATGCCAGTACATTTTTGGGTGATAAAATTGTTTTAGGCCTTGTAAGATGCTGCAAAATGCCATGTGGAAGAATGAAAGCCCTATAATGTGTGCTGAATCTGCTGAAATGCATGCGATGTTTTTGCCTCTTCCTTAAGCTTGAAGTTTCGATATCTTAATCACAAAAATGCAGTCCAGTCTTTATTCCATAGTCGGTTATAAGCATGGGGCAGGCTTCAGTACCCTGCAAGGTATGGTGCCAGAATTGTGGTAAGATAATTTCCCAGTTGAATTACAGACTACACTAATATTGTCAAGGCTAGTTTCATTAAGAGATTATGCTTTGATCAAAAGTCTTTGATAAATAAAAATTGTGAGTTCTTTAAAAAACAGGTACATATTTTATACTAGGAAATCAAACTACCAAATATCTCCAGGTGTGCCTCTTGATCAAATTGCATAATAATCATTTCTCAAGAAACATCAAGAAAGAATTAGATACAAAAACAAATTAATTGGGCTTCCCTGGTGGCGCAGTGGTTGAGAGTCCGCCTGCCGATGCAGAGGATGCGGGTTCGTGCCCCGGTCCGGGAAGATCCCACATGCCGTGGAGCGGCTAGGCTCGTGAGCCATGGCCGCTGAGCCTGCGCGTCCGGGGCCTGTGCTCTGCAATGGGAGAGGCCACAACAGTGAGAGGCCCGCGTACCACAAAAAAAAACAAAAACAAATTAATCAATTTTCAATTAGTCTCTATTTTGCTATTTACTGGTGTAACTAAGTTGCTCCCGTGTTTATGAAATATACACAAATGGAGAGATAGGATGCAGCTAAAGCAGAGAAAAGCTTCATGCTGGATTTTAAAGAGAATGAAATTAATTTTAAGACATTTTGCTTAAATTTTTTAAAATAGAGAATTTAAATATGTGTAAGGGATTTTTAAGTCCAGTTTTATAGAGTTGACCAACAATGAAGTAATATACAGTGAATCAAAACTAAAATGAGATAGTACCTCACACACACTAGAATGGCTACAATAAAAAAGAAAACAAGTGTTGATGAGGGAATAGAGAAATTGGAATCCTCATACATTGCTGGTGGGAATGTAAAATGGTGAAGCTACTTTGGAAAACAATTTGGCAGCTCCTTAAAGTGTTAAACATAGAATTACCATGTGACCCAGTAATTCCACCCCTAGGTATACACCCAAGAGAAAGGAAAATATATGTCCATACAAAAGCTTGTACCAGAATTTTGTTCATTGCAGCAGCATTCATAATAGCCCAAAAGTGGAGGTGACCCAGATACCCACTAACTGATGATGAATACGATAAAATGTGGTATATCCATTTAATGGAATACTGTCCAGCAATAAAAAGGAACACAGTACTCATACATACTGCAGCATGGATCAACCTTGAAAACATTATGCTAAGAGGAAAGAAGCCAGTCACAAAAGACAGCAAATGACCTGATCTCATTTATATGAAACATCCAGAGTAGGTAAATCCATAGAGATCAGTGGCTACCTAGGGCTGGGGGGATTGAAAGGAGATGGGGAGTGATTGCTAATGAGTATGGAGCTTTTGGGGGGAGTTATGGCAATAGTCTAAAATTGATTGTGGTGATGATTGTATAACTCTGGAAATACAATAAAAATCATTAAATTGTAAATAGGTGAATTGTATGATATAGAATTCTATCCCAATAAAGCTGTTTAAAAAACAGTGAAAATCTGAAAGACTTTCTCTTGAGCTTTTTTAGTAGTGAAACAATTTTTTTTTTGCGGCACGCGGGCCTCTCACTGTTGTGGCCTCTCCCGTTGCGGAGCACAGGCTCCGGACGCGCAGGCTCAGCGGCCTTGGCTCATGGGCCCAGCCTCTCTGCGGCATGTGGGATCTTCCCGGACCGGGGCACGAACCCGCGTCCCCTACATCGGCAGGCGGACTCTCAACCACTGCGCCACCAGGGAAGCCCTAGTAGTGAAACAATTTTATTAACTGAGTTAAATTGAAAAACAGTGAGTTTATAAAAAGGGTGGATTTTTTTCCATTCTTCAACATTTTAAAAGGTCTTAAGTGATTCTCTGTCTGAAAATGGACCATATTCTGCATATTAAAAAAAACAGAATACAAATTATGTGTTAACTGACTTTATTAGGTGATTTTGAAAGGAAGAAGGGAGACATAATTCTACTTTTAGTCACTTAGTTTTAGTAAACAAAAACTAAACTGTATCTTTAAGTTTATCTTAATTGATGGTTTAAAAATATTCTTACATTGCAGGTTTTCATATACAGCCTGATTCAGCTGGAAATATTTTTCATAGTCTTGCTTGAACCAGAATTTTTGGAAAGTTATTGGAGAACTGGTCACTAAAATTAGGAACTCTAAATTATGTTTTTCTTTTTTAAAAATAACAGTTGTTTCAAGCAGAGATGTTCAGTCGTCAGCAGATTTTACACTCGATCATTGTTGATGGACAGCATCTTCTAGAACAAGGTCAAGTTGATGACAGGTAGGATCTTCGATATATTATTATGAAGAAAGGTTCCAGTAAATTAGCCATTTTCTTTTGAATGAGCAGGTTAGAGGGCATAGAGCCAATCTTCCTAAGGCAATTGTACTGGAGAGGAGCCTCAGAAATTGGAGGAAAGACTTGTCTGAATCTCTGAAGTGACTAAGTATTGAATCTTTTTAAAGAATTGCTATTATATTACATGAAGGACATAGAGTAATTGGAAATCACCTAGCCAACCTTCGCTAGTTGTCTGTAGGGGACTAGAATTAATGAATAGATCAGAATGAATTGTGTCAGTGATGTATCGGTGGTTTGTCAACAGATGCTTCTAATATTCTCATATGATTACAGAAATTTTATTCCTCAGAGGAGCATAGAGATCACTAGACCATCTCTCTTGTTTACAAATGAAAACTTGAGGCCCAGAAATGTGAACTGATTTGACCAAGGTCACATAACTAAGTAGCAATAGAATCAAGCCTAGCACTCGTGTACCTTGTCTTTAGTCAGGACCAGCCAGGTTTCCTATACCATGATAACACCTCCACATTTGAAAATGGTTTGCTGACTTAAGGCAGATTACACTCACCCTGAAACCCTGCTTCCTCTTTATTACTTAGCAGATTATCTCTGTATTAAAAATGCAGAGGGAAAATCTAGCTCCTCTTAAGATTTATGGCGTATGAATTGGCAATTTCGTCCTCCATTTACATTTCCTAGTAACAATGTTTACTCTACCCCATTACTTTCCGTGGTGATATTTGGCATACAAACCTCATTTATTTTATCACATATGTATGTCTTTTCCATATTTACAACAGTAGTTGTGATTATAATTAACTTAGTTTTTTTTCCCCAAAAAATAGAAAATAAGTCATTATTTTTATTAAGAGCTTTTTGAAAAAAAGTTTTGGAAACAATTTCAGTTTTAAGTGGATATTTCTTTGGAAGTACATGAAAGATTTTCATGATTAAGCTCGGAACAACAAAATGTGATGCCATATTTATTCTATTCTAAGGAAGCCAAACTTAAATGTGAGCTTTACTAAGAATTTAAGGCCTTCGAAATAAGACACATTCAAGTGCAATTAACTTATCTTTGGCTTTATCCTCCCTACTCTGTAACAATATTATAAAAGCTTGAGTCATTAAGTAAAATAAAATTTAAAATTCATGCTCAAGCCAACATCTATTAAATTTTAAATGTTAACAGGGAAAAACACCAAAGAGATGAAAATGGGAGGATGGGAACCAAGGGTAATTTTGAAAGCTGCCAGTGAAAAAAATTACAGATGAGAGCCTGTTGACAAATAGGAAGGTCCTAGATTACAGATGTATTGCGTTTTAAAAGTTCGTTTATACGTTTTGTTTTTGAAAGTTCAAGTTCAGCATTGAGCCCAGTGTCATGTTGTGAGTAGTTCCTCATGCTGACAGATAGCTCAGAGCAGCTTGGTTCTACAAAGTGAGGATGGAGGCTCCAAAGAGACCCTGGATGGCTAGCTGATAGTGAAGCAATATATAGGGTACTCTTCTCCAAGCCCTGGAGTTAGATGTTTTCAGAGATGATAGATGCTTGTAACTTTTAGGGATGTCTCATGAACCTAATTCATCATATTTGGTTCTACTGAAATTAGATTATAAATATCAGAATTTCCTCCCAAAACCAGAAGCACTTAATGACACATTTAGTTACAAAATCAAAGTTTAAAGTGGCCCTCGATAATAAGAGGTACCAAGAATATAGGAGCCCAGGACAGTAAATCCAACTCAGAGCAGAAGCCCCCCACAGGAGGGAAGAAAAGCAAGACTAGTAACCTAGAGAATAAGCAAGTAATGTTACACTTTAGTACTAAAATGTGTGAGTAACACTGTAATCTACAAAGAGACTCATGCTGTTTGATACTGGACAAACCAGTTCTAAAGCCACAGTCGGATGTTAAGGAAAACATAATAAAAAACTACCAACATTTTTTAAAGGTAGTAAACAGAGGTAGGAAGAACCAGCTACAAGATCTGAGTTGAGTTAGCCTAAAATTGAGAAAGCGTAAATAAAATTTAATATCTCTAAGTATATGCACAACCTTTATTCAGAAAATGATGACTAGATAGTTTTCATTTTGCTAAGAACAAGTGAACTGGGCTTAAAACGTTAGAAGGGATGATTTAGATGAGTTTGTGAAATCTGCTAAAGATTAGGACTGTCTACTGCGAGGGAATGCTGAGAATTTATGGAGCACAGTTTTTAAAAATATTTTTACGTAACATAGTTTTATTTAAATGGTTTATGATTCCAGCTGAAGTAACCCAGTCTTGTTCATCCAAAGTGACTTATAATTGTAGCTGAAGACAGAGGTCGTAAATAAGCTGGGCCCCTCCTTTCCTGCTGTTGCGTACACAGGGTGCTGCCACGTGCTGCATACATGCTACAGGCACGTTCGGGGGCCGTTCGCATCGTAGCTGCTGCCCTACACTCTGTCCCCTCTCATGCACTCTGAGAGAGGGTAAATGACAGTTGACCTTACAGATATGTCTTCCACCTGTGCTAAGATGTGAACACACTCACCATTTGCAAACACTGATAGCTTAACTGTTATTAATTTTTTAAATTACTTTCAGTAGACCTGGTAACAGATCATGGCATGATATATGAAAACCTCTGCCCTAGATCACCTCTTAGGGCTTAGGGTCATCAAGTATGTGTGTATGTATCTATGTATGTGTGTGTGTGTGTGTCGGTTGATTATGTAACTACATCCAGGATAACGGTGGTTTTCCTTATGTAATTATTTCTTCACCAGGGATGAGTTCAACCTCAAATTGACCCTTCTCAGTAATCAGTGGCAGGGAGTGATACGCAGAGCCCAGCAGAGGCGGGGCATCATTGACAGCCAGATCCGCCAGTGGCAGCGCTATCAGGAGATGGCGGAAAAGCTTCGTAAATGGTTGGTTGAAGTGTCCTATCTCCCCGTGAGTGGTCTCGGAAGTGTCCCAATACCACTGCAGCAAGCAAGGACCCTCTTTGATGAAGTGCAGGTAAGGTGCAAAACAGGCGGTTTTTAAACCTCTTCTGCATTTCCACTGCACGCTTTACCCTGGCCTCGGTTCCTCAGAAGGCTATTAGAGTGACGCTGGAATGAGGGCAAGCATTGTTCTCAAATGTCAGCAGAAATATGTAAAATGATGGCATTACAAAGTCCATATTTAACAGTGAAAGTAGGGCGAGTCCCAGCCTCTCACAAAGACTGACTCCATTTCACCCACCGAGGCCTCCCAGCAGCTCAGTGAATCCCAGCGTGGATGGAAAGGCAATGACAAAGAAAGGAAAACTTTGCACTGATTATACATATTTCACTCATGAGCAGTTTAACTGAAGTATTCCAGAAAAGATGAAAGACTCAGTCCTGTGTGAGCTGTTTGTCCATTCCCCTTACTTTCCCCAGCCTGGGAGTTTGGGAGTCCATCCTCTTAGATGGAGACCACCACACCCTCTCATCAGTCCCTCCCAGTATATTTCATAGGCTCCTTTTGTTTTGAAGGTCACTGTTCTCTGCTTCCTTTCTTCTCCTTGCTTCTCCGGGAAACCTCATCTATACACGTGGCTTCCACTACTCCCTACCGGCAGAGAAGGGTCAAGTTGGTATCTTCTGGTCACGTTCACCTCCTGAGCCTCCAACTCATGTATTCAGCCCCCTTTTAGCTTCATATCTATGTGTATCACAGACATAATATACTCCATGGTTCCAATAGAGCCTGTGATCTCTGGATCAACCATTCTCCACCAGTCCGTTCCACGTGTCCAAACCGAGGAAATATCACCAGCTATCTGGTCTATCAGTCAGCAACCCAAAGTCATTCTAGAGCTATACCCTTCATTTTATCTCCCTCCCCATATCTTATATCCCTCAAGTCTCCATCCCTACTGCCACTACCTTAGATTAGGTGCTCATGATTTCTTGCCTAGATAGACAATAGCTTCCTAACCTGTCTTAAAGTATCCAATATATGGCCTTCCATTCCATTTTCTACCCCACCGCTTAATACTCTTCCATGAATCTCAGTCACTTTTACTATAAAAACCAAACTCCTGTGCAAGGTGTGGTCTGGCGTCATCTTCTACCACCCTCTTACGGGAATCCTGTATTCCAGCCGCTAAAAACTAAGTCCAGTGTCCTGAATTCGTCACATTTATCCTGTATAGCAGATTTGCCCACCCTGTTTCTCTGTGTGGAAGATGTCTTCTCCCTGAGTCCTGGCTCTCATCACAGCAGATCCTTCTTAATCTGGTTGTGTTCCTGTGTCTTTCAAGACTCGTGAAGGCTTCACCATTTGAAGAAGCCTCCCTGTGCACCCAGCGTGGGTCACATGTCCCTCTGTGCCCCTGTGCGTCAGTGTCATAGAGCAGTTTTCCTATTGCATCGTGATTGCGTTTAACTTGGGAGCAGAAACTAAGCTTTCTGTGTGGAATTCTCATTTATTTATACATTGCTTCAATCAGGCCCAAAGTACTGGGTCAGTAAAGCTTTTTGGAAAAAAGAGGGCATGTTATGTATGCAAAATTTTAGGATTATTTAAAAATACTTATAATGGGGAAATGGTAAAGAGAAGGATGAGAAAGTAAAAATCTGTGGTTTCTTTCAGTTCAAAGAAAAAGTGTTCCTGCGACAGCAAGGCAGCTACATCCTCACCGTGGAGGCTGGCAAGCAGCTCCTGCTTTCTGCCGACGGTGCAGCTGAGGCTGCCTTGCAGGCTGAACTCGCTGAAATCCAAGAGAGATGGAGATCAGCCAGTGTGCATCTGGAGGAGCAGAAGAAAAAACTGGCCTTCTTGTTGCAGGTAAGTTCGGCTCTTTCCTCCTGTAGGCCTAATGCAGTTTTAAAAGCCCTTTATTACTCAGCCATAAAAGGAAACAAAATTGAGTTATTTGCAGTGAGGTGGATGGACCTAGAGTCTGTCATACAGAGTGAAGTAAGTCAGAAAGAGAAAAACAAATACCGTATGCTAAACAAAACAAAAGGAATATAAAAAAAAAAAAAAAGGTCTGAAGAACCTAGGGGCAGGACAGGAATAAAGACACAGATGTAGAGAATGGACTTGAGGACACGGAGAGAGGGAAGGGTAAGCTGGGATGAAGTGAGAGAGTGGCATGGACATATATACACTACCAAATGTAAAATAGCTAGCTAGTGGGAAACAGTCGCATAGCACAGGGAGATCAGCTTGGTGCTTTGTGACCACCTAGAGGGGTGGGATAGGGAGGGAGGGAGGGAGACACAAGAGGGAGGGGATACGAGGATATATGTATATGTATAGCCGATTCACTTTGTTATAAAACAGAAACTAACACACCATCGTAAAGCAATTCTACTCCAATAAAGATGTTAAAAAAAAAAAAGCCCTTTTAATAGTCGTGCTGCTTCCTCAGCGTTGTTATTCCTGCGAATCAAATAATGCAGATCGTTACGTCAGACCCTGAAGTATTTTGATCCCCTGTGTCCTGTTTAGGACGTTGTCCTGTCTTGCATGAACTAGAAAAGTTTCCCAATTTTCAGCAGGTGGTCTTTTAGGAAAATCCCCCAACAAACTAGTTTTAAGTCTAGTAAGACCATCCAAGCAATGAATTCTGATTCATGGCCAGTACTAAGCCAGAAACCATGAGATGACTTTATAAATCTAGACAAGAATGCAAAGAGTAGATTCCACTCCCTAATCTAAGACTCTAAAGTGGTTTTCAAGATTGATGTCTCTTCTTTTATAGCAGGGAAAAACCTATCCAAGAAGATACTCTTGATTTGATCTTAGCTTATCCAAGCAAGTTGCTATGAGATAAAATCTCCAGGAGGTATATTAAACCTTTAGTTGGATACAGATAGCAGGCTGATCACACAGCAAGTTTAGGGAAATTTAGATTTAGCAGACCTCCCACAATATGCTTTTCTCCCTCACTTTCCAATTCCTTGCATAAGACGCGATTAAAGCAGCAGTTGAATTAAGGCATAGACTCTAAACTCAGATAAACCCAAGTTAAAACCATTAAAAAACCAAGTAACCTGGTTAACTCAACCTATCAAAACCTCGGTTTCCTCATCTGTAGAGTGGGTATGACTACATTTCTTGCATAGGGCATTGTGAGGGTTTAATGAAATAATGGAAGTAAATCATGTATCAGAGTACCTGGTACATACTGAGTACTCAGTAAATGATGGTAATTATTATTGTTTATATTATTATCATTTTGAAATTGAACATGACTAAATACTGAAGTTTTATATGTGTTGATAATCACCAACACTTGAATAAGATTATTAAATTTGGACTGTCACTTTTTGGATCAAAGGTAATAACTAAAGCTAATGAAACACATTTTGCTTTTTTTAATGCTTAAAGTATGCACATTCATTGGGTTATTCTACTGAATTTTATTTAATAATATATGGGGATATATGTATACATGTGGCTGATTCACTTTGTTGTACGGTGGAAACTAACACAGCATTGTAAGGCGATTATACTCCAATAAAGACGTTAAAAAAAATAAAAATAAAATGCTGAAAAAAAAATAATATATCACCTTCTGTGTAGGAAGCAATCAATCAGAAATACCACCCAACATATGTTAGAGAACCATTTTTTTGCACACAGCACAATTCATCAGTAATACGACACGCCTGATTCTTTTTTCTTCTTTTTTTGCTTTCAGGAAAGGATTAAAAACATTGTAAATCATTCTGCAGAGAACATGTTAATCATATCTTTTTCTTTATTTGTGATTGATTTTTGGACACGTTTCTAAGACTTAATAAGGCGAGATGGCTGAGTCACTACATTTGCTTTTCTTGTTAGTCTATTTGTTGGTGTATAAAACATCCACTTTGATAGATGTTTGCAGACCGTAACATTTAGTTATTTCCTTATAATTCATGTAGTAAAAAGACTTGGTTATAGCTTCAGAACCTAAGCCATCCTTGGAAAGGGGAATCCCTATTCTCTTGTTAAAGTTTTATTTTCTTTTGGATCATACACTAGGTCCTGTTTGCCTAAAAAGGAATTTATGGAGCTAAATTCTAATGTTTATACAGCCTCATTTTACTGTATCTTTTCACCGTAACTATAAAGCTTACATATTTTTAGCTTTTAATTAAATGCTGAGTAAATATGCCAAAAACAGTCATTATAATTCTATGCCTTGCATGTTTACCCGCTTCACTATTGCCTCTTACTTTGGTTAGGAAGAATAAAAAGCTGACCTTTTCTCTTTTAGATCAGTGAACATTTCTTGCCTGCGTGTTCAGAGATTTCAGTGTGTGATGATTTAACTGAGAATGTTGTTCAGTTTAAGCAAAAGAGGATCTTTTGTCTATCCTCACTATGCTTAGCGTTGATGAACTAAGTGTAGCCTGGGAACACCGAGATCTCTTTTTTGTTTGTTTTTTGTTTTTGTTTTTGTTTTTGCGGTACGCGGGCCTCTCACTGTCGTGGCCTCTCCCGTTGCGGAGCACAGGCTCCGGACGCGCAGGCTCAGCGGCCATGGCTCACGGGCCCAGCCGCTCCGCGGCATGTGGGATCTTCCCGGACCGGGGCACGAACCCGCGTCCCCTGCATCGGCAGGTGGACTCTCAACCACTGCGCCACCAGGGAAGCCCCTGAGATCTTTTACTAAAGCAGAATTGGAACAAATCTGTCCAAAATAGACATTTGGGGCTTTTGTTTTTGGGGTCTTGTTTTTGTTCTTTCTGGTGAATGGGAAGAGGGAATGAGGTTATGTACTCTAGGAAGTTCCTCGAAGGAATTTTAAAGAGAAATGAGAACTTTGGGCCAAACTCTCAGTTTATTTAGAAACCAAAAGACATTATGAGCAGGGAGGCACTGTAGCCAGCACTTCTTAAAGAAGACAGTTGTAATAGCATCGTGCATTGCTGTGCTGAAAATAAGGCATCGGGAGAGAAGATAGGAAGAGCCGAGACAAGAAAAGACCAGTGACGAAAGATGATGAAAGGGAAAATGTGAAGGGAAATGCAGCAGGATTTGGCTCCAGGCTAACTACTAAAAGCAACTCAAGTTGTCTCTCTTTGGAGCTCAGTAATTTAAGTTGAAGGGAGGGTTACTGGGGAAGGGGAGGCCAGGAATGGGAGGTATTGGACAAAATGAAGGAGATTTGTTTAGTTGAATTTAATTGGCACTGAGACACCAAATGTGGGCTAATTTGTAGATAGGGTGCTGTAAAGAATAAAGTCTCCATCATGGTTCCTCTCATTTTTTTCTTTTCTAATTACTTAAGAAATACATGTGTCTGAAAAAGATGTAGATAATAATTGAAGCATAGAGAGTAAAAACTGAAATTTCCCCTACACCACCACCCAAATCCTAGAATCTTCCCCAGAGGGAACTCTTGTTACCTTTGGCGTGTAATCTTCCAAAACACAAGCACATCATGTATGTTTTCTTTTGTCAGTACATAGGGATCTCCACATTCCACACCACCATTCTATCCTTCAGAACACTTACCAGTAGCTGGCATATAAGGTTTACATTTAAAAAATTGTGCATTATTTTTCTTCCTCTACTTTTTTTCTTTGGATAGGTTTTATGTTTTACACATAGCCCTTTGTTACATATGTTTCAGTACCATCAAGAGAAAGCCAGTCAAATGCTATGCTTTTTAGAGCTATATGTTTCTACTTCTGTAACAATTCAAATCTAAGTGGCTTATACTATTTATATATTGAATTGAATCAGAGTCAGGGTTATATTATTTTTACATTTCATGTCACTTCTCTTACCTATATGTATTTTCACCCTGAAAGAGATTTCATATCCTCTTTTCTATCCTTTAGAGTGCATTGAGATAGTGTAGACATTAGCGCCATTATGGGTGGAGTTAGGAAAGAGGCAAAGTACTGTGTTCATACTCTCACCTCTGCAGATAGATTTGGATTCAAGTAACATTTTTGAGTACCCGTAGTATGCTGGGTGTCTAGTACTTGGTGTCTTGGCACCCATCTTTTCCTTTAATCCTTTAATACAATTATAGAGAGTTTGTGTATCATTTCAGTTTTCATAAGCAACACATAGTGCATTACCTGCTTGCAGTCACCCAGATGATGAGAACCGTCCAGTTTAGAACTCAGCTCTTCCCACGCTCCCCCCAGTAGCGTGGGTGTGGGCGCTTTCACAGTATTCATCGGTGTAACTTTAATTCTTTCTCTGGGAATCGAGAAGAGAGTTTTTCTTGTTTTCCAACTTCCTGCTCCTTAAAAATCCATGAAATTTCTTTTGCTTCCCATTATAGGACTGGGAAAAATGTGAGAACGGAATAGCTGATTCTCTGGAGAAACTACGAACCTTCAAAAAGAGGCTCTCCCCACCTCTGCCAGATCACCACGACGGGCTCCACGCGGAGCAGATGCGTGGCAAGGTAAATCGCTGGACTGAGCTTTTAACCGGCAACTACTTGTGCTTCCAGGGTAATAACGCCTTTGAAAGCATGCTTCAGTCAAGCTCCTACGAATGTCTGCATGTAGGTGCAAGTTTCTGGTATTTTGCATTAGGGCAGACAACTCTGGTGAAACTTGGTTGTTGATTTATTGCAGTCGATGAAATTATAGACTAGTTTATGGATTACCCTAAGTAAGTAAATGAAAATGTAAAACACAACATTAAAAGGTATTTAAAAACTAGGTTAAGAGCAACGAAGACAATCTTTTTAAAGTGTCCACACTGGAGAGTCATTCTAGAAGAGTGTAGCTCACAGAAAGAAGAGTGAGGCTCAGCAACCTGGAAATTCTGCAGCTGATGGCGCTTGGAGAAATACACGCTGCCCTCCAGGCTCTTTCCTGTAAGAAAAGTAGGAACTATGGACTTCCCTGGTGGCGCAGTGGTTAAGAGTCCGCTCAAAAAAAAAAAAAAAAAAAAAAAAAAGTAGGAACTATAAGTAGCTGCTTTCAGTTACTGCATGGAGACACACAATCCTTCAGATACTCAAGGCCCTAACTATTTAAAGGTTATGATCAACACTTCAAATGGCACTTAGAAGCAAATCAGAAGCTAATACAGACCACCCCCCCCCGCATGGGGAGCTCACTGAGACCAACATGATTTAGTGTCTGTAGGATTTGTTCCATTCACTCCTGTGTAGGCAAGTGCAGTGCCTGAATAGCAGTTCTCCGCTGAGCAGTATGCAGAGAAAATCACAACTACCCTTAAAAATGCTTTCTTCCCCGCAGATGACATGTCCTCATGTCCTCCAAGTCATTTGCAAATTACTGCACGGGAGTAATTCTGTTTAAACTTCACGCAGACTTAAACGACTTGGATTTTGATCAGGGGTTCTCTGCTGCTTTTTGGCTAAGAGGCTGTAAGCCTTTAAGAAAGATTAATTTTTAAAGAAGTCTGGAAATCATGAAAAGGGTGGATATAAGAAATTTTCTTCGCTATCAAAATGTAAGGATGATCTTTGAGATTTGAAAGAAGCAGATTTAGGAAAATGAAAAGGTAGTATACTTTATGTCATGGATGGCAAGAGAGAGAAATACTGTCTTGAGGTGTAAATTCAGTAGTATGCAAAGATTAAAAAGAATTTGTTTTAAGTCTGTGCCTGTGAATTTATGACAAATGATTAAAGAAAACTTTCAACAAGCAAGAATGGGAATTTACTGGGCTCCTCCTATATGCCAGTGGCTAACCAGTGTTATCTTAGTTGGCGTGAACGCAAGGTCACGAGCACAGTCTGCTGTTCCCTTCTACAGATGTGAAAAGTGAGGCAGCTAGAAGTTCAGTAACTTCTCAAACTTAGTAAATATCAGGGTTTCCTGAACCCAGAGGCTGTATTTTTACCACACAGATTCATCTAGAACAGAGTCTGTGAGTCTGAAACAGTTGGTTTCTGAAAGTGGTGTTTCTCTTTTAACCCATACACCAAATCTGATGTTTGAGTTGGGGGGCTGGGAGTTGAAAATTGGTATAAAAAGAGGAAAATCTTTACATTGATATAATTTAATATGTCTATGGTTATAAGCAGAAATGCTGCATATTTAGTACACCTGGATAGTTTGGTCTTTCAGCCAAATACTGTTACCATGGGACCTCATTTCCCGAAATACACAACAGTTACAAACACACCTGCTATTAAGTTTGGAGATTAGAAGGATGCATTTTGGTCCAGCTCTCTGCTACTCTTCCGCAAACCACCTTAGCAGCAAAACAAAGCAATTACCTAGAAAATTCAGGCTATAACCTAGTTTGCTTAAATTGCCTGAGAAGTTAGCCTCAGACGGTACCATTAATTGCCTTTGCCTTTGGAAACTTGTCTGCTGTATGAAGAGAGACGGTACCATTAATTGCCTTTGCCTTTGGAAACTTGTCTGCTGTATGAAGAGAGACGGTACCATTAATTGCCTTTGCCTTTGGAAACTTGTCTGCTGTATGAAGAGAAAAAAGAGAGGGGAAAAGCCATGTGAAATACTCTATTCATGTACCAAATTAGCTGGAATCTAAAAACGTCAACAGCTGGCAAAAAGCAAGAGCTGTACAAATTGTAAAACTAGTCATCTGTTCAAAGCATTGCAAAAACTATTGTCAACTCATTCAAATATTGGATTTTTCCTTAAATCGTTCCCCAAAAGGAGAAAGTACATATTTTTTCCAGTAACTTAAAGAAATCTCTTCTCCTGCAGAAAACGTATTCAGTCCATTATTTCAAATTGAGTAATAACAGCAACTGATCCTTTCAGCTACTACACTGTAAACCTGTATCACAGAATGTAGCAACTGATAGTCTTTGAACGTGAAAGTTAAATCTGGTAGTTTGGGTTTTTTTTTTTTTTAATATTTCATTAACATGAGCAGTCACTGGGGACAAAGGTAATGTTGGTTTAAAACTAAGGAAGATCAATGCAGTGATGAAACTTGAACTAGAAAAGACGATCAGAAAAGATCAATGAAATGGGAAATAGATTTCCATTTCCCATTAGGAAAGATTCTGCAAGCAACCTGGTATTATATAAGAAGACCTTGGCAAATTATCAGATTATGGAGGAAGCAAATAAAGTAGCTACTAAGTTGGATGTTCAAATAGAATGGGATGGAAATGTAATGACATCAAGAGGGGATTCCGAATACACCTCAGAAACTGTTGATGATAGATGCCCATGGGTATTCAAGTTTTGTGCTTTTTTTTAAATCTAGGAATTGGAAAATGCAGTTGGGAGCTGGACAGATGACCTGGCACGGCTGACGATGCTGAAGGATGCGGTCTGTGCCTACATCAGTGCAGACGATATCTCCATCCTTAACGAACGCATGGAGCTTCTGCAAAGGCAGTGGGAAGAACTATGCCACCAGGTGAGACAAACTCTGGTCTCAGTATCCGCTCAGAAAGGTAGAGAACTGGAAGACGATTTGGAATGTCTGTGGCTATGTCCACATTTGGATAGAGGAAGACACTGTGCTTATTATAAGAATGCTTCAGATTAAGACAATTATATCATAACACTATATTTTAAATGCATCCAAACTGGATTCTCTTGCCCTTTCTTTTACTGGCTGTCAAAATATTTTAAAGAGGAAATACAGTTTTGTGGTTCACAGATGTGGTTTTGCTAGGTAGATATTGGTGGTCTCTTTCTTACTTGAAATGTGAAAAAACAAGGTTTTATTTGCAGTCGTAGCTAATGCTGTGAGTGGTTTTGTACATTTAACATTTATTATTGCTGTTGATCTACCATAGTTGTTTCTTCATAATTCATGGGTGTATGGCATTTTTAGCCATACTTTATTTATTTAGTAAGTACGTTCTGTGTACACAGTACCTTAAAAGAGATCCCAGATTGGGTTTTGATTTGGAAATGAAAGGGAGAGATTGCTGGAGTAGCAAGGAGAGGACATTTGAGGCAAAGAGGAATAATAGATAGGCCCGCAAGTGAAGAATAGCTGCGACTCATAGCCTTGAGATCATAGCCTCCAGGAAGCAGGAACCGTGTTCCTGCTGTCGTGTTCCTTCCTGTACCTCGATTGCCTTATCTGGCACAAAATAGGTTATGACGCATATTTGTTAAGTGAATCATTCACATTAATTATTGTGAGTTTCACAAGCTACAGTAGATGTCCCTACAAACTAAGGGCAGTGTGGATTGCAGAGAATAAAGGAAATGCTTGTTGAACTGGATAAATCTTGAATCGAGTGCTGAGATCAGAGTGGAAGGGCCAGCTTGGTGTAGAGGGAGAACGTGGATGTGCTAGACAAGGTTGCAGCTTGAAAAAGGCACAGGAGTAGAGCAGAGAGAGGACCTGGCTGGGGAAAAGCAGGTGTTGGAAGGATGAACTAGAGAAAAACTCTGGAGCACAATTGGCAAATGTGTGAACAGTTTTGTGTGTGTGTGTGTGTATTTGTGTGTGTGTGTGCTTTTTAAAAAAATAATTGTAAGATGATTTTCATAAATATGTTAATGATTTGCATTCAAAATTAATTTAGCCACTTTCCCCAGAGTTCTATATTCTCAATGAACAGTGAGAGACTTACATGGAGTGTGGTGATGTTCATCACACTTTATTCTTTTCTGAGTTCTTCAATCCAAAATCAATACTACCCAGTAAATTAGTGTACACTTTGAGATGTAAAGATTTTATCACAGCATATATAAATGAAAGATATTCGGTGGGTACAGATATTGGAAAATGCCCACAGCAATGTTCAGTTACCCTTGTGAGCCTTGTTCATCTGTTTTTCTTAAAACTGGGAAAAGTCTAACACTACTTGCTGACTCAGTACTTTTTAGCATATTATGTGAAATGAGTTAGACTAGATCCATTTCTCTAGCTAACTGATGTCTCTAAAGCTTTCAGAGAGATAACACCTTAGATATTGGCTTCCATCTCCTTCCCAAACCTACCGTGAACCTCTCTATGCCAAGACCTTGCTCAGGCCATTGTTCCTGTCTAGACTTCCTGCGTAGACTATTCCTTCCTTTCTGATTTTCTAAACTATCCTCTTCTGTTGAATTCCAGTACTCTTGTGATGCCATTGTTTGAAATGCTCAGACCTCCGTTCCTCTGAACGCCCATTTCCCTTTTGGTCTATGCCATCATGTGACAGTGCCTTGCTCCTTTTTTCCTCTTCTCCTTCTTCTCCTTCTTTTTCTCCTTCTCCTTCTTTTTCTCCTTCTTCTTTTTTAATGCCTATGACATGAGTTCAAGATCGTGAAGCCCTTGAGGACAAACCCTTTCTTTGCATCTCCAGTGCCTAAAACGGCTGAGTGTTTCTACTGTTGATTATTAAGACAAGACTTTAGGATATTATTTTATATCTTACGTTCCTCTAAATGTATAAAATAATGACAAGGTTTCTGAATATTTAGGAGGGTAAGAAGATTATAATTATGTAATACTTTTTGATTTAGGGAAACTGATACTGTGTAAGAATGCCACCAGGTACAAAGGATACAAACTTCCAGTTACAAGATGAATAAGTTCCAGGGATCTAATGTACAGCATGGGGACTATTGTTAACAGACTGGATTATATATTTGAAAGTTGCTAAGAGAGTAGATCTTAAATGTTCTCACCACACAACATATAATGGTAATTATGTGAGGTGATAGAGATGTTAATTAACCTTGTGGTAATCATTTCACCATATATATGAATATCAAATCATCGTGTTGTACATCTTAAACTTACACAGTGTTATACGTCACTTATATCTCACTAAAGCTAGAAAAGGAGAAAAGCAAAGAAAAGTTTATATGTTGTAAAATTACTTACCAGACTTAAACATATCTAGGCGACAGTCTGTTTAGAAATACATTTTGAAAGCTTCTGTTGATCATATGGCATGCTGTAAAGAGATTAATACCTTGCACCTGTGAGTAGACTAGACAAGTAAAAAAAAAAAGAGGAAGCAGAAACATAGTGTTTCTAGAAACTTTCTATATTGAGTGTGTTAAGGCATGAAGCTAAAGCATACTTGTCTCACATTACTTCAGTCTAAACAGCATTATTTAAACCAGTGAGAGTTTAGTCATGTGATTCATACCAAAGGTGTCAGGGTATAATTGTAAGGAGAAATACAGACCAGTTACTACTTCTTGAGTTAGTGTTTCCGGAGAACTTCTGTCAAGTATGAAACCGCAAAAGGAAACGAGCTTGTGCCTATGTCTCATTTTCAAAGTTAAAAACTTTAGAGAAACATGGCATAATCCCTCTGTTAAAGACCAAGTAGTGCGTTCATATTCCAATAGAAGCAATCGGTCGGAGGTCCGGATTGATTGGGGCTGCAGGCAAGGAGGCGGCGGCCGCCCTGTTCATAAGCATCACAGACTAGAGGTAATGGAGGAAAGCATCCTGTCTTCAAATAGACTCACCAAATGGTTTGTCGTGCCTGTGTACAGCCGTGGCTTGTATTTGCTTTTAATTCCTGTTTTGGTTTGTAGAGCTGTGTGTAATTCCAGTTGAGATATAAATATATCATCATTGTAATTGCTCGGTGTTCTTTCAAATTGTCACGGGAAAAATATCTGAAGCAGAAGAGGATGTGTTTCCTGTTCAGCTGCCTCACGCTCTGGGGGTTTTAGCTGGTGTTTGTCAGCTGTTGGCAGTGCAGCGTGTTTATACCCTTGAGAAAACGTAAATATGTGCTAAACTGGTAAGTAATTTAAGGGTTTCCACTGAACTCAAAGACAGTGATGGTAAAGCTCACTTATCGTACAGCCTAAATATTAGTTTTACAAACCAAAAGGAAAATTCGGTCCCCGTTATTAATTTAAATCTTTTGAAAAGATTGGGGCGCCAGTTTGTAACCAGAGCTTGTGGCCTACCTGTTTCTTCCTTCAACTGTTGCTCTGCATAAGCAAATGAAACGAAAGCAACACTTGCATGGTATGTGAGAAAGACGAGAAATATATATTTAAGCCGCTTATTGAATACATGAGTGTCAGGAGAAAAAAATATTAAAAACTCAAGTGATGCCCTGTTGTCGTATATAGTTAAGTAGACTGAACTTTTGTTAAGTCTTCAGGATACACTGGTCACTTTCTAAAATTATTTTCCTGTTTGAAGAATATATTCTATTATGAGCTTACAGTATTCCGGTGCATAAGACAGTACATGGCACATAGTAGACACATGTTTACTGCAAACCAGAAACATTTGTTTAATGAATTTTGGAACAAATGAAAGATTAATTTACAAATGACAAGAATAAAGCTCAAGAAAGATGAGTGACCTTGCCCTGGTCATATCATTAGTAAGTGATGGAGATTGTTTTTGAACCACATCTGCCTCTGCGTATTTGATCATAATGTTATATTGCAAAAACCTGTATCAAAGTGTATCAGAGATTCAAGCTTTGCTGCTGCTGGTCCTTTTTTTTTTTTTTGGCCATGCCGTGCAGCTTGCAGGATCTTAGTTCCCCAACCAGGGATTGAACCCCGGCCCTCAGCAGTGAAAGCGTGGCGTCTTTCCAGTCTAACCACGGGACCGCCAGGGAATCCCTTTGCTGGTTCTATTTTGTATTGATATAAACAAATGCCTCAAATTTGTCTGACCTCCTCTCTCCCTGTCTCTGAAATCAGAGTAATACCTACCCCTCAAAGTAATAATATTTTTCTGTTATGTAGTCGTCTTCCCTGCAGATGTTGTTGAGAAAAGCCCTAGAATTTATTCTTGCTGATGGCCAAGATTTGGGGGAAGAGGCAGAGAGGCGACGCACATAGCAAGACTCGTTAGTCTGAAGTCGGAAAGGCAGGGGTTTCTAACCTTTGCATGGAAAACAGTTGCTTCAGGCAGTTTCAACTATGAAAATATAGTTTCAGCTTGGACATCAGTCGAAGCAGAATTTTACTACCAGCCTGACTCTGCTGCTCTGTGAATGAAAAAAGAAAAGTCATATCCACGAGAAAGTTCAAAATCTCAGCAGATCAGATGGCACTCTGCTATCAGAGATTGAGAGGAACATGGTGCTGGATGGATTGTACTCTTCAGTGCTGTCTTGGTAGAGCTTAACGTAGGTGAAATTTGTCTCCAAAACTTTTAATCTTGTTTTCTTGGTTTTTCACATTCCTGTCAATACCCACACCAAGTAAATGCACTGTTGTTCTGTATTTTTCTGCCTCAAAGAAAAATTCATGGTAAACTGAATTATACTAGTGGGGAAGTACTTAATGGATCAACCAGTGTCACTCTACCCAGAGAAATTTTTATTTTAAAAGATCATATTAACTCAAAAGAGTGAATTTCTAATGGTGGCATTTCAAAAATTATGGCAGGTTATGGGGTTCGCCATCTAAGCAGCTCACTAAGCTTGGCCCTGGTATAGGTATCCTGGGCTCATAGTCTGAATCCCAACACTTTTATTTTTTTTTTTGAGAGAACTTCTTCAGTATTTTTTTAACCATTTTTTAAATTGAAGTATAGTTAATTTACAATGTTGTGTTAGTTTCAGGTGTACAGTAAAGTGATTCAGAATATATATGTATTCTTTTTCAGGTTCTTTTCCATTATTGGTTACTGCAAGATATTGATTATAGGTCTGTGTGCTATACAGTAGGTCCTCGTTGGTTATCTATTTTATATATAGTAGTGTGTATATGTTAATCCCAACCTCCTAATTTATCCCGCCCCCCCCACCCGCTGTCCCCTTTGGTAACCATAAGTTTGTTTTCTATGTCTGTGAGTCTATTTCTGTTTTGTAAATAAGTTCATTTGTATCATTTTTTTAGAGTCCACATATAAGTGATATCATATGATATTTGTCTTTCTCTGTCTGACTTCACTTAATATGATCATCTCTAGATCCATCCATGTTGCTACAGATGGCATTATTTCATTATTTTTTATGGCTGAGTAATATCCCAGTGTGTGTGTGTGTGTGTGTGTGTGTGTGTGTGTGTATACACACACCACATCTTCTTTATTCATTCGTCTGTTGATGGACACTTAGGTTGCTTCCATGTCTTAGCTATTGTAAATAGTGCTGCTGTGAACATAGGGGTGCATTCATCTTTTCAAATTAGAGGTTTCTCAGGTATATGCCCAGGATTGGGGTTGCAGGATCATATAGTAACGCCATTTTTAGTTTTTTGGCTTGCACCACCAGGGAAGCCCCATTTTTAGTTTTTTAAGGAACCTCCGTACTGTTCTCCATAGTGGCTGCACCAATTTACATTCCCACCAACAGTGTAGGAGGGTTCCTTTTTCTCTACGCCCTCTCAAGCACTTATTATTTATAGACTTTTTGATGATGGCCATTCTGACCAGTGTCAGGTGATACCTCATTGTAGCTTTGATTTGCCTTTCTCTATAATTAGTGATGTTGAGCATTTTTTCATTGCCTGTTAGCCATCTGTATGTCTTCTTTGGAGAAATGTCTATTTAGATCTTCTGCCCATTTTTTGATTGGGTTGTTTGTTTCATATTGAGCTGTATGAGCTATTTGTATATTTTGGAAACTAATCCCTTGTCAGTCGCATCGTTTGCAATTATTTTCTCCCATTCTGTAGGTTGTCTTTTCATTTTGTTTATGGTTTCCTTTGCCATGCAAAAGCTTTTAAGTTTAATTAGGTCCCATCTGTTTATTTTTGTTTTTATTTCCATTACTCCAGGATATGGATCCAAAAAGATATTGCTGTGATTTATGTCATAAAGTGTCTGCCTATGTTTTCCTCTAGGTGTTTTTTAGTATCCAGTCTTATCTTTAGGTCTTTAATCCATTTTGAGTTTATTTTTGTGTATGGTATTAGAGAATGTTCTAATTTCATTCTTTTACATGTAGCTGTCCAGTTTTCCCAGCATCATTTATTGAAGAGACTCTCTTTTCTCCATTATATATTCTTGTCTTCTCTGTTGAAGATTAGTTGGCCATAGGTGCATGGGTTTATTTCTGGGCTTTCTATCCTGTTCCATTGATCTATGTGTCTGTTTTTTGTGCTAGTACCATACTGTTTTGGTTACTGTGGCTTTGTAGTATAGTCTGAAGTCAGGGATCCTGATTCCTCCAGCTCCCTTTTTCTTTTTCAAGATTGCTTTGGCTATTCAGAGTCTTTTGTGTTTCCATACACACTAAAAATTATTTTATTCTAGTTCTATGAAAAACGCCATTGGTAATTTGATAGAGATTGCATTGAATCTGTAGATTGCCTTAGGTAGTATGGTCATTTTAACAATATAGATTCTTCCAATCCAAGACCATGGTATTTCTTTTCATCTGTTTGTGTGATCTTCAATTTCTTTCATCAGCATCTTATAGTTTTCAGAGTATAGGTCTTTTGCCTGCTTAGGTAGGTTTATTCCTAGGTATTTTATTCTTTTTCATGTGATTAATTCCCACCCTTTTCTAGGATGTAGAATCACAGACATTTGGGGCTGTGAGGGACCTTGAATATTATTTACCTAATCATTGACAGAGCCAACCCTAGGCAGAATTGCTAACTAGGAAGTGTATAACACCTTAGAAATATTTTCATTTTCATTTAAAAAAAGGAAACTCGGGCTTCCCTGGTGACGCAGTGGTTGAGAGTCCGCCTGCCGATGCAGGGGACACGGGTTCGTGCCACGGTCTGGGAGGATCCCACATGCCGCGGAGCAGCTGGGCCCGTGAGCCATGGCCGCTGAGCCTGCGCGTCCGGAGACTGTGCTCCGCAAGGGGAGAGGCCACATCAGTGAGAGGCCCACATACCGCTAAAAAAAAAAAAAAAAGGAAATTAATTCAAAATGCATTGAAGAGTAAAATAGATCCATGGATAAAGGAATGTATGTGTTAAAGCAAAATGTAGCAAAATGTTAACAATTTTAGAGTCTAGGGAATACATCATAGCTGTTTACCATACAATTCCTTCAACTTTTCGGTATGTCTGATGTTTTTCATAATAAAGTATTGCCGGAAAAAGGAAAATTGAAAGGTAGGTGTTTAATGTGGTGGGATATATGGCAGAATGTCTAGCATTATCAACATGACTGTTTAGAATGTCTGCAAAAGTGGATCATCTTCTTACCACTCAGATCGCATTTTATTTTGCTAACATGCAGTTTAGCTCAACTAGAAACATTTCTTAGTATCTCAACCAGCACTGCAAAGACAAGAGTATTATGATGTCAGAAAGTTTTAGAATTCTGGAAAGGATCATTCTAGACCTAGAGATAAGAAAACAGGCGTACTGTATCTATATTGTATAAAGAGCTATTAAAACTCAATAATAAAAAACAATCCAATTAAGAAATGGGCAAGAAATTTGACCAGATAGTTCTCCAAAGAAGACATACAAATGGCCAAGAATATGAAAAGATTCTCAACATCATTAGCCATCAGGGAAATGCAAATCAGAACCACAATGAGATAGCACTTTATATCCAGTAGGATGACTGCAATCCAGAAGACAGATAATAACAGGTGTTGGTGAGGATGTGGAGAAATTGGAACCCTACTACTGGTGGGAATGTAAAATGTCACAGGCACTTCACAAAACAATCTGTACTGTTGCCATATAACCCAGCAAGTCTACTCCTGGGAATGTGCCCCAAGAGAAGTGAAACATATGTCCACACAAACACTTGTACTCAAATGTTCATAGCAGCATTATTCATAATAGCTAAAAAGTGGACACGACTCAAATGTCCATCAATAGATGAATTGATAAATAAAATGTGGTATATCTATGTGGAAACATATCTTCAGCAATAAAAAGGAATGAAGTACTGACACATGCTCCAACATGGATGAACCTTAAAAACATTATGCTAAGTGAAAGGAGCCCATCACAAAAGATAGCACATCGAATGATTCCATTTACGTGAAATGTCCAGAATAGACAAATTCACAGAGATAGAGAGTAGGTTAAGGTTGGGAGGAGGGTGCAGGGGTAGGCAAAGGAGTGAGTACTGATGGGTACAGGGGGTTTGGGGTTTTTTTTAATATTGATGAACATGTTATAGCATTGATGGTGGTGGTGGCTTTGAAACTGTGAACATGCTGAAAAGAGCTGAGTCGCACACTTTAAACAGGAAATGGTGTGGAAACTACATCTCAGCAAAACTGTTACAGGGGAAAAGAAACAAAGATACAAAAATCAAAATAGAAAGCAGGCAGGGAAATAAAAGAACTTGCTCAAAGTGAAGTGATCAAGATAGAGCTGATCAGGGAATGTGCCTCTTCCACTGGCACTCCACTCTCTCCTGACACCTGACGCTCAATTAATTCTCCCCTCCTTCCCTATTTTTCTTTCATTTTTTTTCTTTCCTTTTTCCCTTTTCCTTCCTTCTTTTGTATTTCTTTCCTTCTTTTCTTTTTTTCTGCCTTTTACCTTCCTCCTTTTCTTATTCCTTCTTTTCTTTCCTGTTTCTTTCCTTTTTAGTAAAAGTACATTCCATGATCCTGTATCATAGCTGCACAGAACCAACTGTAGTGAGAAGCTAGATTTTTTTTAAATAAATTTATTTATTTATTTATTTTTGGCTGCGTTGGGTCTTCATTGCCATGCATGGGCTTTCTCTAGTTGCAGCGAGTGGGGGCTACTCTTCATTGCAGTGTGTGGACTTCTCATTGCGGTGGCTTCTCTTGTTGCGGAGCACAGGCTCTAGGAGCGCGGGCTTCAGTAGTTGTGGCTTGCGGGCTCCGTAGTTGTGGCTTACAGGCTCTAGGCGCGTGGGCTTCAGTAGCTGTGGCACGTGGGCTCAGTTGCTCTGCAGCATGTGGGATCTTCCAGGACCAGGGTTCGAACGCATGTCCCCTGCACTGGCAGGTGGATTCTTAACCACTGCACCACCAGGGAAGTCCCGAGAAGCTAGATTGTTCAGAACCTTTAATAAGTGAATGTGCATGTGGCTCTTCAGGAGGGAAGTAGCGGATTCAGTGTCTCCCACTTGTGAAACTCGCTAGGCTGGAGCAGAACTCCTGGGACTGGGCCTCAGGGAACAGTGGCCTAAAGAGATGCACAACTACTGCTCATCTTAGTCGACCCAACAGAGTTTATTTGCTCTTTTCCTCAGGGTATGAGCTCCACTCTGATTATGCTTTTGCATTTTCTCCCATTTTAAACTTTTCAGCTCTCTTTAAGGCAGCAGCAAGTAAGTGAGAGACTGAATGAATGGGCCGTCTTCAGTGAAAAGAACAAGGAGCTTTGCGAATGGTTGACTCAGATGGAAAGCAAAATTTCTCAGAATGGAGACATTCTCATTGAAGAAATGATTGAGAAGCTCAGGAAGGTATGGGATGTGTGGCTACATGTGCTTAGATGATCTTTTAATGGGTACAGAAGACAACCTTGCTCCTAGTTACTTTCTTGAGAAAGGAGCACTCTATTATAAGCATTTTATCTTTTTAATATAAAATAAACTTGACTGAAAAGACCTCCTTTACATACAGAATATATAGAATATTTTCAATTCGCGATGAAATAGATTATCTACTGATAGATAATGTTCAGTATTTTTAGATTTTATCTACCTGTTCAGCAGGAATTATTTATGTGTGTTGGTTGTCTTTGTTTTTAATTGAAGTATAGTTGATTTATTGTTTGTTTTTCAAGAGGTAAAATCACCAAAGAGGAACTAAAAGAAAAAATTCCTAGGATCAATTAAACTGACATTTTCTCTGTAAGTCATGATTTATAGACAGTTACAGGAATGAGGACTTTCCTGAGAATTTTAGCTTCATATTAATTTCAAGTTATGTATGATTATTAAACTATTTTATATGCTCAAATAGATCTAGATCATTTTTCATGTCTATACAGGACTGGTCAAATTTACTAGCATTTAAAAATGTTTTTGATGGTTTCAGTGGTGTTTCCACACTGTTTTTGAACAGCTAATCATTTAAATTTTATCTCCCTTCTAAGTACATATCACTATCTGAAGTACAATGCATTTTCCCAATTTACTTGTTTATTATCTGTCTACAGTGAAGCCCCACTGGACTGTAAGCCTCACGGGAGCAGGGACGTTGTCTGTTTTGTTCATTGCTGTATCTCCTGCAACCAGAGCAGTGCCTGACTTTTCATAAGTACTCAGTCATTACTTACTGAATAAATGAATTATAGCTTCATTCATTATGAAAAGAAATATAGCTAATTATTAGGAAAAATATATTTACCTACAAAGTTATTAATACTACATCTTGGCTTTGGAGTTTATTTTTCTCTCATGTATGTGCTTGGGCATATACACGGAAAAACAGAAACTCCAGAGCCCGTATGTGATATGGATAACTCTATAGGTTTACTTAAAATTGCAAGTTCTCAGCATCAGCATTTGTGTATTTGTTATTGTAAGCCTTTAAAATGTGGGCAGAGATGGTACAGACTTCATTTCAGCATCTGCTAAAAGCTCTGCCCTTTGCTGGTTTCTGGGTGTCAGATAATGTTCTACCAGACATGATTAATGTATAATAGGTACTATAGTGAAGTTTGCTACAGAATAAATTTTAATTAAATGTATTTATACTCTGATTGATTTTATCATGAAATTTAAGATGCATAGTTTGGGGGCTTGACACACATAATTTTGTTATACTCTTTGGTAACATTTGGAATAATTTTTAAAATATCAACTATACCATTCTGTATATATAATAAGTTATGGACTTTAAAATAAAGTCTTTATGAGCTTACCCCATGTGGTATCTCTTTTGTAAAGAAAAATAACATGGAGGCTTGGTAATTTTGACAACTTAGAAAAAAGAAATTAATAAACAGACTGTAACCATGGTATGGGTACCTACTGGCATTAACACTCAACATGGTACTTTAAAAGACAACCTAAGAGTATTATTTTACTATAAATACTATTTTAAGCTTGGCATAATTCCTTTGAAATAAACATTTCTCAGTAATATCATCTCAAATTTGTAATAACACATTATAACTATTAAGAAATACACCTGGTATGTTGGTCTTTGACTCCCATGGGATTGAAGTAACATAGAAAGGAGAGTAGGTGGAGGTGCTGGGCCTGAGGGAGCATTCAAAACCGCAGTAGAATAAAATTTCACCGGCTCCGTCCGTTCTCTGGGGCCCTTTTTACTTAGATAACTGGTTTGAGAGGGTAGCCCTGTTACCAAGGTAACTTGAGAGCAATAGAAGGTGAAGATACCCATATTCCTATAATATCTGTCTGGGTATATTATTTTGCTGAGGAAATATTTGCTGCCTAACAGGAGCTTAAGCCAGAAATAAAAAACGTGATTCTAAAGTTTGGATGCTGTCACTATGACAAGAAATTAAGAGGATCAATTGGTCCAGAGGCTGGGGGGAGGGTGGGGGGACAGGTAGGGGTCAAGGGGAGATGTCCTTTCATCATCATTTAAATCATACTGTTCAGTGGCCTTTCTGTTACTATAGACCACATTGAGAGCCTGTCCTTCTTACCTAAAACAATCTTTAAGAGGAGCTGCTACAGAAACTGGATAGATGAGGAAGGTTTGAGACCCATTGATCCTCTAAGACCAATGGTTATTGTTCTTGAGAGTTAATTTGCCAATGATTTATGTGCTGTAAAATATTGACGCTGTATAGAGGACAGCTCTTTAAAATGAAAGTAGTCTTTTAAATCATTCTGCACAAGTAACAGTTGACATACACATACATATATACATTTACATATACACACATAGTCACACATCTTATTAGCGTCTTGTCAGCTATTTGTATGAGGATTGATTCTAAATATAACATGTGGTTGGTGATTAGAGCAACAAGGTATAACTTCCCAGCATTGAAATCCTTCAAGCTTTGTCTTTTGTTTCTATGTATATACGTTTATTGCTTTTTTTAATGCCCATTTTAAGTAAATGGAAAGCACCCCCATTTCCTTTAAGAACATCTGTATAAAAATTCAATCTGGACTTTGTCTACATACCGAAAATAACAGGTACCACTAATTCTTGTGTACTGGGACTCATATTCACACAGTGTTCCTTATGCCTGAACTATTTCCAAGCAGTAGAAAACTGTAATTATCATGTTTCTAGTAGAGCCAGACTGAATGCATCAAGGATATGCTTTCTGACCTCTGTGATTGCCATTTATTGTACAGGATTATCAAGAGGAAATTGCTATTGCCCAAGAGAACAAAATACAGCTCCAGCAAATGGGAGAACGACTTGCCCGAGCCAGCCATGAAAGCAAAGCATCTGAGATTGAATACAAGCTCGGGAAGATCAATGACCGATGGCAGCACCTCCTGGACCTCATGGCAGCCAGGTAAAAAGGACCTTAGTCAATAGGACACACATGCAGAATCTCAAAGCTTTCAGGCTGCCTTCCATTTCAGCTAAAGATGGTCCAATAAATCTCTGTGTTCTTTATCCCACCATTTTAGTTCATGCTTGTCTCATAAATGTAACTTTCGTTAACTTTAAAATTCTCCTTCTTATTTCATAAATTCAGTGGTGTTTGCATTTAACTGAAAGAGGGAAAGTCATATCCAGACAAAATCCATTCCCAAGAGAAAATTCTTTATTCTGGGGCTTCAGAATACTCAACTTCCTATAAGGAAGAAAGTGAAACTGCTGACCAGTGTCTGTGGAGGTGTGTTTGTCTGAAGTGGCAAAATATATATATATTGTATATATATAATTATATAAATATAGTATAGTTAATTAATATATATATATAATCACATTCCTACTGTCTTTTTGATTAGCAAGGTGTGGGAATAAATCTAATTATTGCCATTCTGCTTAGACGTAAAAATAATCTGCTGCGTTACTGTAATTTTGTATTTGACGCTAGTGATAACTGTATGTGTCTACCACATATCTGAGAGGAATGTTACATTCAGTTTCTGTTACGGAAGGGCAGGGTGAGCGAAAGGGATAAAAGTCAAAAAGAAAAAGTATCTAAGGATCTTTACTAGCAATATAGAAATCTGATATGATTGAATGAAGCACTGTGTCACTTGACATAAGGGTTATTTTTTAAAGGGAAGGGCTAGGTAGATGCTTTATTTGAGGTGAACTTTGCTTCTTGTTGGAATGTAGCCTCCATGAGGGCAGGCATCCTTGTCCATTCTATTCACTGTATATCACAAGCACCAAGAGTATACCTGAATGCAGTTGGGGCTCAATAAATATTTGAATGAATGTATGAATGAATAATATGTGAATGGATAGTCTTCTTTATGGCAGTTAGGAGAGTTGGAATGTTTACACGTGCTTCTGATTCACAGCCATTTGGGAGCTATCCGAAAATACACTTTTTAAAAAATCCGGATTCTTTTCCTTAGCCATGCTGCATGAAGGTGGACATGAAATAGTGCCTTTTGAATACTGTGTACCCACAAAGACTTCATATGGGCATGGCAAGTCCATGTGTTGATTTTAAAAACATTTAGTATATTTCTTTTTCTATAAGGGAGTTATCAAAGAGGGTCTCCTTTAAGAAGGTGAGATTATAATTTGTTTTAGTGAGAATGAAACAAAAATGGAATAGATGTTGACCGATTTTTAAAATGTTTAACGGTAGTATTATAATAGCTAACATTTACTAAACCCTTAGTTTGTAGCAATGACCACGCTAAAGACTTCATGTACATCTTCTCGTGTGCTGTTCACAACATTCTCTGAGGTGGGTATTAGTATTATACCCATTTTCCAGATGTGAAATGCTGAGGCTCAGGTTTGCCCCGGTCATGCACGTGCTGAGTGGCAGAGTGCCCTAGAATACTGCACTCTCCTACCTGCCAAGCTTATGACTTCTTTGTCCCTGTTCTAGAGAATACAATTAAAAGGAAGTTAGGTTCTGTTATTTATTTCTACAATCTAATTTCCCAGTCCTTTGTGAAGTACTGACAGCGACTATGAGAGATATAGGAGGTACAAAGACTGAAGCCCTTTCTTCAAGGAGTTCATAGTGGGAATTTAGACATGTGAAGAAATCAACTAAAATGATGTGCTAAATGCCTTAGTAAAAGTACCATAAAGAGATGGAAACTTAACGGTGCAGCTTAAACTACTGTAAGTATTTAGGCATTGGTAGATTTTAGAACCCCAGTGCTATGTTTAGCCTCACTTCTCCGTCACTGATATCCAAATCTTATTTCAGAGGGAGGAACTGAAGCCCTTTGTGCTATAAATACCCTTCTTAGGGAAGCCGCCCACTTGGTAAACATCCCTGGATTTTTTTCAGTCAGATTATGACTCATGGATTGGCTTTCATTTCCATGTAATCCAGTTAAACTAGTTAATATCCTTTTCTAATTTCTAGTTGGTTCAGTGGTGTGGAATATGGGGTTGCACTAAGTCAAAGTGTTTTAAATTTAATTTAATTTAATCACAAGCAGCTAGTTTGGTGTATGCCCAGCTGGTAGCCAGCGTTACATACAATGAGTTAGTTGTTTACTCCTCAAAGCCATGTTGATTTGTAACTTCCCTATCTAGTTTTTCTATCAAGAATTTTGTAGGTGTCATTTAGTTTATTTTTCCAAAGACACATTAGTAAATTTGAATCAATTAAATATAGGGTACACAGGCTTGCATTTAGTCACTAAAATGCTCATATGTTCCTACTTTTGTAGAATCTCATTATACACAGATGTAATATATATATTGTCCATTTCTAATTGTCTCCTTCCAACGTAGACCAGATGACATTTTGACCATTCATTTGTCCTGAGGTTTAATGCCACACTGGATTCATAGTTCCTTGAAGCCTTTCCTAAATGACACTTAGCCCTCACGTTTGCTTTCCACTTTTTGGTTTATTGCCTGTGCTAATGCACAGGCAAGATGACTGTCTTCCACACCCATCTTCAACTATGACCTGCCAGCTGAAATACTAAGTTTCTATGATTCAGTCTCATTCACTACTCTTCCCTCTTCCAAATTTTTTTAACATTGATTAATTGAAGCAGAACGTAACTGATGCCTTTGGGTATTTTCATGTTGTTTTGATGCTCTTGGGAATGGAGAGGTTATTTTTGAAGATGATCATATTTTCAGGTGAACAGCTTCCCAGCTAACAGAAAGATGGAAAAAAGAAAGAAGATTCACTGATAATAACCTGTTATATACAAATAGAATGCATAACTTTGAGTCAGATTCCTGTTACTAGTGGATTAGCTTAGACCATTCTAAGTACAAAGTAGATATGTTTTGCTTTGAATTTTTAAACTGACTGTCACCAAGCATTGTCAGTTTTTTAGGATAACAAAAAAATTTGCTCAGTTATTTTTACGGCTCAGTGGATAATGTTATAGTATACTTTCTAGACCTACTCAGTTCAATATAGCAGTCACTAGCTACATGTGGCAATTTAAATGAGTTGAAATGGAATACAATTAAATTAGAATTTTTTTTAAACAATCTGATTTTATTTTTATTTTATCTTATTTATTTTTGGCTGTGTTGGGTTTCGTTGCGGTGCGCCGGCTTTCTCTAGTTGCAGTGAGCGGGGGCTACTCTTCATTGCAGTGAGTGGGCTTCTCGTTGTGGTGGCTTCTCTTGTTGTGGAGCACGGGCTCTAGGTGCGTGGGCTTCAGTAGTTGTGGCACGTGTGCTCAGTAGTTGTGGCTCTCGGGCTCTTAGAGCACACGCTCAGTAGTTGTGGCGCACGGGCTTATTTGCTCCGCGGTATGTGGGATCTTGTCGGACCAGAGATCGAACGGGTGTCCCCTGCATTGGCAGGCGGATTCTTAACCACTGAGCCACCAGGGAAGCCCCCAATTAAATTAGAATTCAATTTTAATTACAGTCAGTTGCACTAGGCACATTTCCAGTGCTCAATAAGCACACGAGGATACTGTCTACCTTATTGGATACTGCAGACACAGAACATTCTCATCATCTCAGAAAGTTCTGTTGATCAATGCTGGCCTAGATAATTAAAAGCATTTCTGAGCCTTTAGCTTTCATTAAGAGTCAATATAATTTGACTGTAACTATAATTTATGTAAAAACAAATTGGTGTAACTATAATTTCTGTAAAACTGTCTTCAAGGACTCTAGCTCTCATTTTATCAGTGGACCTTATGCAAAAACCCACATGGGAATTTTTCTAGCGCCTAGCACTAACAGAAAATGTCTTTTAGCATCAGTAGTTCAGAGCTTCTAATGATAGAGAATACATTATTAAACATTTCCCATCTTGGTATCTAGGAACGTCAGACTCAAGTTGTTTGCCCTGCTGTAATGACTTTTTTTTTAGTTAACTGGACTCTCTAATATAAGGATATTTTTCTTTCCTCTACCAAACCGAAATACCCATCACCAAAACAAAGCACACATTAGTTATTTGGTTCTTTTTTTTTAATAATAGTTTTATTGAGATACAATTCACATACCATACAACTCATATATCAAAAGTATACAATTCAGTGATTTTTAGTATATTTACAGAGCTGTGCATCCATCACCATAATCAATTTTAAAACATTTTCGCCACCCCCAAATAAAAACTTTAACCCCTTTTTTCCTTTCTGCCCTCCCTCCTTTTCCTCCAGTCCCAGGCAACTACTAATCCACTTCCTGCCTGTTTAGATTTACCGATTCTGGACAGTTCATATACACGATATCATACAGTATGTGGTCCCTTATGACTGGTTGTTTTTAATCTGTGTTTTAATTATAATTCCCTTAAACATTGTATAGAAGTAAAAACAAATATAATTTTTTAGAGCTATGGAATGCCTCCTGTTTATGAAGTACTTCCTCTGCATGTTGCTACAGGGCAGAAGCTGGCGAACTCTCTGCTTGGGGCCATATGGTAGATAATCTAGGCTGTGTGGGCTGGACAGTCCCTGACAAAGCCCTCTTCCATTGAATCACAAAAGCAGACAGTGTGTAGAGAAGCAACAGGTTTCAGTAACATTTTATTACCGAAACAGGTGGCCAGACATAGTTTGCAGACAGCCCTCTGGGATGAAAAAGAAAATGGTTCCCATCCAAATAAGGGTAAAAGGTAAAGTGAGGATACACGTGGTTCCTCACCTCAGGGCCTTCCCCTTTCTGTTACTTCTTCCTGCTCTCTCTCCTCTGTCTGGCCAGGCCAGCCCCTAATTCTTCTCCATGCTCCTCCTTTTCTCTAGATGAGATTAGATTCTTCTCATCTGCTCAGTAGGCTTTCTGTACAGAGTCCATAGCATTTCTCTTGATTATAATAAATATCTCGTGTGATAGACTGTTTAAAGTTTCTTTCCTCTATTGAAATGTAAGTATCTAACTTGATCACCACAGTAATTCCAGAACCTAACATAGTTCTTTGCATATAATTGTCACTCCAGTATTTGTTGAGTTTCTCAATCTGAGACATAGTGTTTGAAATGTGCCCTACATACAGATAAGAATATAGCAGAGCCTGGGCTTAGGGCTTTTGCCTGAATTATAAGGTGTTTCTGCTTCACCTACACTGTGATGTTTGCCAAATTACTTATCTTCTCAGTGCTTCAATTACACGGTGTCAAAGGTTATCAGGGGGATTAAATGAGGTGGTACCTGTAAACCACTTAGCACAGTGAAGCGCTCAATCAACAAATGTCAGCTGTCATCCCAGAGGGAGTTTAGAGGCTTGTGCAGTACAAGGAAGGCTTTGCAAAGTTGTAGCAGCTGCCCTCAGAAGGGGTTTCAGTCTAATGGGAGTCCTGCCCAAACAAGAGGAAAAAGAAAACTTAATTCTTGGAATTTGTGGCTGGTATTACC
Organism: Neophocaena asiaeorientalis asiaeorientalis; assembly: GCF_003031525.2. Classification (NCBI taxonomy): domain Eukaryota; kingdom Metazoa; phylum Chordata; class Mammalia; order Artiodactyla; family Phocoenidae; genus Neophocaena; species Neophocaena asiaeorientalis. Next base: position 7,448,489 of record NW_020173666.1, on the reverse strand, counting down.
TCATGGTGATCCATTCAGAAAAGTCAAGGCAGGATCAGGAATTCTTTGATGCAGCAAGCAAGGAAATGACCAAGAACTAATCAAGAGTCCTAGGTTTAGCTCACCTTGTTCCAGCTGTGTGACCTAGGGCTTAACTGTATAACCTCTCTGAGCCCTCTCATTTTCAAAGTGTTCATCAAAACAACTGCCACATCTCTGATGAGACAACATAGCGGAAAGGACCGTGTATACTATAAAATGCTATATGTGCCAGTCTTATTCTTTTAGACGGCTGCAGGGCATTCCACAGTTCATTCCACAGAACAGTCCACGTTCCATTTATACAACGTGATTTATCCAGTATGTTCCCTATTGATGGAAATTGATATTATTGCCATTTTTTCGGTACTACAATAATTGTGTCTTTAAAGCCTTGCCTTATGTTTAATTCATTAGAATAAATATATTGTGCTAAGGATAATGAACATGGAAAAAAAAATTAACCCATGGGAAAAACTATATAAAGTAAAAGGGAATTAAACTAACGAAATAATGGCAATAAAAAATTTTAAAGATCTAAGTTTTTTTAATGCTAGCCATAATCAAGAAAAAGCAAATTTGTCTACTGTTATGGAATTATGACCAATATATTCCTGTAACCAAATTTACATATTTACATTCCTGATAAAAATAATATATCAGTGGAGTGATTGTTTTATAAAGAATTCATAATAGTATATCTTTAAGTAGCAGGATTTTAAAAATAATTTTATTTATAACCAAGTTTTCAGGAATTTTTTAAATGTAAAATGCAGGTTTGTTTCTTTTATAAAGAAAATGTATTACTATTTTAAAAGCAGTCAACTCACACAACCAGAACCAAATGCTTTGTTTTATTTTAGTTGCAATTCATCATATTGGCCTTAAAAAAAAAAAAACTTAGCAAATGTTCATTATCTATTTATTTATTTGTAAGTTATTCGTGTGTATGTATGTTAAAATCCAAAAAGGATTTAAAGCAGACAGCATTAGTCATTTTTTATTAAATTACCAGTAATGAGTAATTTGGGAGTTTATTTTCTTTACAAGCTTAAATTATGAAATTTATATAGAGTCAGTGCAGAAAATTTAGAAACTCTTGAAATTCACAAAAGAAAAGTTATCTGAGATTCCACCAAGCAAATGAACAGATCCTTTTTAAAATTACCTTAAAGTGAACATGTTATTTTTGTCACTTTATATCATTTTTTTTTTTTTTTTGCGGTACGTGGCCTCTCATTGTTGTGGCCTCTCCCATTGCGGAGCACAGGCTCCGGACGCGCAGGCTCAGCGGCCATGGCTCACGGGCCCAGCCGCTCCGCGGCATGTGGGATCTTCCCGGACCGGGGCACGAACCTGCGTCCCCCTGCATCGGCAGGCGGACTCTCAACCACTGCGCCAGCAGGGAAGCCCTATCATTATTTTTAAAAAGACAAAGGTTTATGTAAGGGGAGAATAGTATTTCTTCATTACTTTTCATTTTCAAATAGTCTATTTAAAGGTGAAGAGCAAGCACTTTGCCACAGAATATCTTGTCCATCCCATCTTCCCAAACAGCCCCTAAAACTCCTACTTAACACGACTTAACTGGCAAATCAGACTGAAGGAAAAAAGCAGTTGCTCCTTTTTGCTACTACAGTTTGCCGCTGTACTTGCAGAGGTTTTGCTTGTTTGCATTTGGTACATTTATCTTTGCAAATATCTTTTCCAACTTAAACTGCCTGCGAGAAAAGTCGAAGGTCCTTCCAGAATGGCAGAGTGTCTGCAGCCGGTCTTATTTTTGATCCCCTTCTTTCTTTAGACCTGGAGCCTCCCCCTCCCAGCAGATTACCCTGAGCCTTTTCCCTTCTTACACTCGTGGCCTACATTCCAGGAGATCAAGCCTGGCACATGTCAATGAATGTAGGTTTTATTTAGAAACATGACCACTTGTCACTCACTGCTCAGTGTCATATTGTCCGGCAGAGACTTACCAACATTTGTCTGGAGTGAGCATTTTCATACTTCCATACACAGACTGGGGAAACTCTCATCCCCACGCAGGATTTAGCCTTTTGCTCTGCAAACCTGACTTTTGCAAGTGGAAACTTCATGGTGGTGGCGGAAGATCCGTGTGCCCTGAGGATGGCAGAGGACGGCTGTGTGGACGCAGAGCTCCCCGATTGTAACTGCAGTGTCACAAGGCAGGCATCTCCTTGAGTTTCTTCCCTTGGGCATAGCTTTCATGTTACATGGGGGATGGATGCTGGAGCTTTAATCCATAATTGTGTTGGCCAGTGTTACATGGAGATGACTGGTGTGGGGAGATAGTTGGCCGTGGACTCCTCAGACTTATCTGTCGGTTTGTTTTCTTGTCTCCTGCTGGGCCTGCGGAGCTGGATGAAAAGGTCAATGGACTTTTTTATGGTTCAGTATCTACTTGTCTTGGGACTGGATGCATCATACGAGGAGTATGGTTACAGTAGAGAGCCTGAGACACAGGAAAGAGATTCAGAAAAAGATTCAGTGGAAAGATCCTGTTAGTCCATCATCTGCTATTTAAAGGATGGGCTCCTTCTGAAACTGAAATTCAGTCATGGCCAGTTCACAGCTTTGTAGCTGAAAGCGTTCCTTTAATAAGTAAAAATCTACTCATGTTTCAGGGGCCGGGAGGGTTTTGTGTGTGAGAGAAGGTTGTTTCTGTTTTATGTATGTCAGTAGGTTTTGGTCACTGACTAGTATAAAGGTTTTCAATAGTATGTGCAAAATATAGAAGGTTATGTCTAAAATGGCAACTTAGTGCATTATACAAATGTTTACTTCATGATTTTTTTTCAGTTAGAATAACATTACATCAGGAATTTTCATTTTGTTTTTAAAAAATATTTTTCTTATACCATAACATCCCCCAAACAAATCCCTTACTGACGAATAGAACTTATTAATGGTACTTTGGGTTCTTTTATATTGAGAATATGAATTTTTTGGTTTTGGTTTATGGATCTACTAAATTTGTTTGAAGGGAAGTAGTGAGGTATATATATGAAATACGTAGATATATATGTGTATATGTACGTATTCATGTGACAATATTAAGAAGCTGGACAACTGGGTTTCATAGTAGAATCCTTCTCAAGAAAGGTCAAGTGTGCAGGAAACACACTGGACTCTGAAAGGGGAACCAGAGTGTAGGGACTTCAGATTCACTGGGCTTGCTAAACTTACCCAGACGTGTGACGTCTGTAAACACCTACTTTGAATTATAACCCTGTGTGCTACCAAAAGGAGTATTGCTCAGACTTCTTACAGTGATAAATAAAACTATTGTGATGCTTCACCCAAGGATTTCCTTTAAAGAAATGAAAAAAAATGTGGGACGTTTCTCTTAGAGAAGAATGATCCTCGTCCTGCAAATACCAAGTTTAATAGCTCAGGGATGATGTATGGGGGCCTTATGCCACACCTTCTCTCCGTCCACATCTGCTCCCCCCAACACACACACAGTGTATTTTGCTATTTGTAGTCAAATACATTTTTTAAAAAATGAGAAAGGAGAACCACTTAAGCATTCACCCTCCCTGACTTTACTAAGATTTACACGTTCATTTGAAAGAGGAACTTGCCCCTAATAGACGGTATGAACAAGCATTTCCACGTCACGATGCCCTTGACATATTGCACTAACTGCTCTGACTATTGGAATTCCTTCAATGTTATACAAGATTACTAATCCAGTAAAATATTTGGCTACTGTAGACAATATCCAATGGAACAGTGTTTACTTATATCCCTTTGTGCCTTGGATCTTTTGATCAGTTTGTCAGTGCATTCTGAACCAAGAAAGTGAATGAATTTTAGTCCTTAGCAAACAGACCATTTGCAAATGTTGGACCTAGAGGAAAATTTAAGTATACATTTAATATCAAATAAATTAAAATACGTGAACAAAATAAGCAGTATTTTAGTTAGAACACTAATTATTAATGTTTAGCAGGCATTTAAATAGTACCCGACTTTGTGCAAGGCAACAAGCTCAGTCTGGCAACCAAAAGTGGAAAGGGAAAACCCGAAGTGGAAATTCACAGTTCCAGCTTTCCAGGGAACTTCCCATGAGGAGCAGGAAGGTGAGCATTTATAATACCAGGAAGTTCGAACAAGGGCAAGAAGGAAGCAGGCACTGAGTGAAGTACCCTCCCAGCCTCCAGGTCCACACAAAACCCTGATGATGTCATGGGCTTTCTTTAAAACCCCATCCCGAAGCATAGTCAGCATTCAAATCCTATCAGACCTGAAGACAGGAAGCTGGTCAAGTGGGAGAGCTTCCTGAGAGGATATTCTTATTGGGGTAAAACCAAGATGGACAGCAGTGCAGTGAGCCATTCTTCAGTCCTATTCCAATGGGTTTATTGATTGTAGACTGTCCTTTCCATCTGGGACACTAAAGCAGGATGGCCAAGGTCATGTTAAATCCTAAGCCCGCACCATGGTCGTTGGTAGAATGTGTACCCCGAACTTTATACCCAGTAGCTGCTCAAAAACTGTCATTCAGTGACTGACGCTCAAGTGAATTTTGTCTGACATATGAGATACATGTAAGTGGGTTGTATGTAACAGTTCTTGGAATTATTTTTCAAGGCTAATGCCTTGAAATGCCCTAGAGACAGAGTACAAATTGTACTTATAAAGCTAATTAGAAAAGTATTATCTTGAATGGAATTATGAATTATGATAACATATTGCAATGCATGTTTTCTGTTCCCTTTCAATCCTATATATTGTGGAACGTGAACATAATTTTTTAAATACACATTTTTTAAAACAATATAAGGTAATGCACCTCAGCATGCCTTTATACACTGATCAAATATAGGGATTTTTATTATAATTATTGAAATACAGATATTATTATCAAGAACCAACCATCGTGAAAATACTTTTAAGCATTTGTATGACAGAGGAAAAGTGATGGTGTCATGTCTAGATTTTCATTGGAGAGAGAAACATTGATTTATAGAAACTGTAATAGAAGTGATGATATCCATTTTAAGCAATTGAAAATGAATAAAGGGGCTTCCCTGGTGGCGCAGTGGTTGAGAGTCCGCCTGCCGATGCAGGGGACACGGGTTCGTGCCCTGGTCCGGGAAGATCCCACATGCCACGGAGGGGCTGGGCCCGTGAGCCATGGCCGCTGAGCCTGCGCGTCCGGAACCTGTGCTCTGCAACGGGAGAGGCCACAGCAGTGAGAGGCCCGCGTACCACAAAAAAAAAGAATAAAAATTCTCAGAATACTTTGGTTATGAGACAGTTTCTTCAGAGAGGTGGCTCCTGACCAGAGAAGCCTATCATAATCATCTGGGGAGGCACGGAGGGCGGGGAGAAGGTGGGAAGAGAGTTAGCAGTGGCACGTGTGGATGGAAAGCACCCCTAAGTGGTCCAGTACCGGTCCCAGCTTGAGAATCACTTTTTTACTCTCTGGAAGTAATAGAGTTGAGAAATAGTAGGTGATTCTGAGTGCGAGTTCTCTGTCTTTGAGAACATTCTATCGCAGATCCCTGCCTTGAAATATATCACATCCTTAGAGTTTTGGGGGGGCGGTGGTTTTGTTTTGTTTTGTTTCTTGGCTGCACTGTGCAGCATGTGGGATCTTAGTTCCCCGACAAGGGATCCAACCTGTGCCCCTTGCAGTGGAAGCTCAGAGTTTAACCACTGGACCGCCAGGGAACTCCCTATCACATCCCTTTGTGGGTTTATCTCTGGGCTTCCTATCATGTTCCATTGATCTATATTTTTTTGTGTGCCAGTACCATACTGTCTTGATTACTGTAGCTTTGTAGTATAGTCCAAAGTCAGGGAGCCTGATTCCTCCAGCTCTGTTTTTCTTTCTCAAGATTGCTTTGGCTGTTCGGGGTCTTTTGTGTTTCCATACAAATTGTGAAATTTTTTGTTCTAGTTCTGTGAAAAATGCCAGTGGTAGTTTGATAGGGATTGCATTGAATGTGTAGATTGCTTTGGGTAGTATAGTCATTTTCACAATGTTGATTCTTCCAATCCAAGAACATGGTATATCTCTCCATCTGTTTGTATCATCTTTAATTTCTTTCATCAGTGTCTTATAATTTTCTGCATACAGGACTTTTGTCTCCTTAGGTAGGTTTATTCCTAGGTATTTTATTTTTTTTGTTGCAATGATAAATGGGAGTGTTTTCTTGATTTCACTTTCAGATTTTTCATCATTAGTGTATAGGAATGCAAGAGATTTCTGTACATTAATTTTGTATCCTTCTACTTTACCAAATTCATTGATTAGCTCTAGTAGTATTCTGGTAGCATCTTTAGGATTCTCTATGTATAGTATCATGTCATCTGCAAACAGTGACAGCTTTACCTCTTCTTTTCCGATTTGGATTCCTTTTATTTCTTTTTCTTCTCTGATTGCTGTGGATAAAACATCCAAAACTATGTTGAATATTAGTGGTGAGAGTGGGCAACCTTGTCTTGTTCCTGATCTTAGTGGAAATGCTTTCAGTTTTTCACCATTGAGGATGATGTTGGCTGTGGGATTGTCATATATGGCCTTTATTATGTTGAGGTGAGTTTCCTCTGTGCCTACTTTCTGGAGGGTTTTTATCATAAATGGGTGTTGATGTTTGTCGAAAGCTTTCTCTGCATGTATTGCGATGATCATATGGTTTTTCTCCTTCGATTTGTTAATATGGTTTATCACATTGATTGATTTGTGTATATTGAAGAATCCTTGCATTCCTGGGGTAAACCCCACTTGATCATGGTGTATGATCCTTTTAATGTGCTGTTGGATTCTGTTTGCTAGTATTTTGTTGAGGATTTTTGCATCTACGTTCATCAGTGATAATTGGTCTGTAGTTTCCTTTTTTTGTGACATCTTTGTCTGGTTTTGGTATCAGGGTGATGGTGGCCTCGTAGATTGAGTCTGGGAGTGTTCCTCCCTCTCCTATATTTTGGAAGAGTTTGAGAAGGATAGGTGTTAGCTCTTCTCTAAATGTTTGATAGAATTCTCCTGTGAAGCCATCTGGTCCTGGGCTTTTGTTTGTTGGAAGATTTTTAATCACAGTTTCAATTTCAGTGCTTGTGATTGGTCTGTTCATATTTTCTATTTCTTCCTGGTTCAGTCTTGTAAGATTCCTAGAGTTTTAAAAGACATGTTGTTCTTGACATGTTTTCCAAGCAGATACCTCTTTATTTGAACCAAGTTTTCAACTCGGAGATGGAGATATTTTGCTTATCTGCCATTCATTTCTATTAGGAGCAGTGTCAGTAAGGTGACCACATGTCCTGAACCAAAAGGTGGAAAGTATAAAAAAACTTACGGTCTAAAAGCAGAATTGAATTTTAAGTAAGGGTTGTACCAGAAATCATTGATCGTGTGCTCCTCCTCCACATCGCCTTTCGTTTTAGAGCCATCTATGTACATACATCCAGTCAGCCATGTCAGGCCCTCAACAGGGACTCAGTAGTCGATTTTTGCTACTATTACTTGGTAATAATAGAGTTGAGAAGTACTATCTGTGTCCCTCCCAAATTCCTGCTGACACCCTGCCCTCACTGGGAAATAACTTTTCAAATCTAATTTATCTACCCCTGCTCTACGCCCTGGATCCTGCCTCCTGTGCGTCCTCACTCCATCATCTGTATTCATCTGTAATTTCTCTCCTTTTTCTTCTGTCTTTGGCTCCTTCCTCATGAGTTCCTTTTTCTCTGCCTAAAAGCATTCTAAACGATTCCAAAACATTAAACTACATTAAACAAAACACACAAACAAAAAATCAGTTTTTTCTTGTAGCCAGATAGATCATTCTACAGGATTCATACTGTATTTACTTACCTTCGCTGCCTACTTTTTTAAAATAATTAACAATCCTCTTTCATTATAAGTGTATTTCTCTCAAATGCATCCTGTTTTCTGTTTCCATAGCCCTTGCTGAACTATTCACTTAGGGTCAGCAGACCTCTTCTAATGAATGTCTCTTTTTAGGCCTCATCAACTACCTTGCTCTGCCTTTGACAAAGTAGACCCATGATTCCAAACTTAAGCATGCCTAGGGCTTACTTGGAGTGCTTGTTAAGTGTAAATTCCCTGGCCACACCCCCAGAGGTTCTGACTCAGTAGGACTGGGTTGGGGCCTAAGAATCTGCATTTATGTGAGGCAAACCAGGTGAAATCTAATGAAGAAGGCATTCAAATCACACTGTGACCAACACTTTCTTCTTTTTTTAAATTATTTTTAATTGAATGTATTTGACACACAACATTGTGTAAATTTAAGGTAAAATTAAGGTAAATTTAAGCTTGTTACTTTGATACATTGATATAATGTAATATGATTGCCATTGTAGCGATATTTATCACATTAAAAATTAGAGTACAGTATTGTTGTTTATACTCACTTTACTGTGCATTAGATCTCTAGGGTTTATTTACTACTCGTTGCAAGTTTGTACCCTAAACTACCATCAGTCCTATCCCCCGCCCACCACCAATTCTTTCTTGAAACATTTCCTGCCTTTAGTTTTATGCTACACTTCCCTGCTTCACCTGCTTCCTTTCTGATTATTTTTTCTTCAACTGTGATTCCTCCTTCTTTAACCTTTTTAAACTCATTCTTCTTAGTCCAACCCCTTTCAGGATGAAACACATCCTTTCACAGGGCTTCAACTCTATGCCAGCAGTATGTAAACCAATGCAATAAACTTCGTCGTCTCTTCTGGACCTAAGAACTATATTTCCATACATGTCTAGCTGATCCCACAGACTCATCATACCCCAAACTTAATGCACCATTAATCCCAAGAACTTGCTCCTCATTCCTGTGTCCTCTGAGGCAGCAGCATCTATCTAGTCACCCAACTGGAAAAGACATCATTTCTTAACTCCTTCTGCCTCACGTCATGTCGGTTCGTGAATTTAGCAATCCACTCCTCAACTCTATCCCCACTGTTTCCAGGTGTAGGCTTTTGATGCAAACTGCTTGGACTGTGTACTTCCTGAATGAGCTCTTACCACAGCCTTGCCTCAGACTTACGCACTCAGAATCAAAACTCATCTTAACATTCCTCTGCTAATAGATCTTGGGAAAGTTCTTATTTATCTCTGAAACTACATACAAATCCATTGTCATGTCACTGTGGGAGTGTTATAATCTTGCTCCCATCCACCCATCAGTCTTACCTCTTCCTCTGACCACTTCTTCTGTCTTTCCTGTTTCTCTTCCCCGTGCGTCCACCACTGATCTCCTTGGCATTGTGACACTATTTATCTTCACAATCTCTGCTCTTCTTCATTGTTTCCTAGGCCAGAAATGTTCTGCTTGGCTTGTATCCACCTCTCAAGATGCAGCTCACATGTCATTTCTTCACTTTCCTTCTTTCCTCAAAGTCTAAGCTCCTCAAAGGCAAGGATGAAGCTTTAGTCATCACTGTTTATCTGTCACCTAGCACCATACATGTTGGTAGGAGGAATAAAGAAATGAACAAATGGTAAATGAATGAATGATCACTGAACATGGCCAGACAGAATTGATCACTCTTTATTTATTAGCCAGAGACTTTTCACTTCTTTAGTTTAGTTCTTACCACACTTTGTTATATTTCATTTTTTCCATGTTCAGATTTCTGGTCAGATTGTACATTTTATTAAGAAAATAATCACATCTGATTTCTTTTGTCTTTCTGGCATCTTAACATTTAAAGTGTCCACGGATGATTGTTAGAGAAATGACTATTCTTAAAGGAATGAGTTTTTACTCCTTCCTGGCGAGAATGGGAGAATAGTTATTTGTCGTTATTTTTTAAGCATGCTATGTAGTGAATACTATACTGAATTAGGCTCTTCAGGTGGAAGATTGGGTACCTGCCCTCTGCCACTTACAATCCAACAGGTTCTTAGTTACCTTTAACGTGATATGGCATCATTAAAGCTCAAATTGCTTAAGTGCATGTGATATCTCACTGACAGTTTTATCTTCAGTATGCTTTCTTCTTTTGACTGAGTTTCTGCCACAATATTGCTGAAATATATCCCACAGGGGGTGAAGTGATTAGAACCATGGATGTGTAATCTGTTTGGTGACAATCCATTGGAAAGGTTAACATTTTCCTCCCAGTTATTCTTCATAGTAGTATAAATTATATTATTTGCAAAAGTCAAGTAGTATAGATTATATTATTTGTGAAAGTAATAATTTCTATGACAGCCATGAGGCTTCTATCACTGTTATATTAGTATAGCTGTGCTGAGTTTAACCATGGTTGATATTTTTTTAATGTTTCCCATGTACTGGCACCCTCTGTCATTCACCTCATTTAAATCTCACAAGTACTCTTACTTCATTTCCATTTTATAGACAAAGAAACAGAGACACAGGAGGGGTGTACAGCTGCCCACAGTCACACAGCCAGTAGGTGGCTGAGCCAGGCTGGACTCTGGCTTTAGACCCAGTGCTGGCTTCTGCTCATGAGGGAAACATGAGTGAAGCCTCTCACTGAAGTTGATGTCTCTCCTTCTCTGCCCACAGGGTAAAGAAGCTGAAGGAGACCCTGGTCGCCGTACAGCAGCTGGATAAAAACATGAGCAGCCTGAGAACGTGGCTGGTCCACATAGAGTCAGAGCTGGCCAAGCCGATCGTCTACGATTCCTGTGACTCAGAAGAAATACAGAAAAAGCTTAACAAGCAGCAGGTAAAATGTAAAACAATGGAAGGAAACTTAATAGGTTCTTGAAAATCTGTCCTCCTGGCCAGAATAGAGACATGATTGTGAGATGGTGAATTGGGATGGAAAATCTGGAGGAAGCTGGGCAGGACTGGTGAGAAAGGGAAGGCATTGGCTAGAGAGGTGTTTGGGGTAAATAGGTTCCATCTCCTCACGAAGTTGACTCTTAAGAAGGTCTGCCATCGTAGGGTTAATGTCACTGGTCTGCCAAGAAGCCATCCTAAGATGGTAGGTTAGGTTGAGCTGCAATAATGTATCCAGACCAGTGCTGACAGTTTTGTTTATTTATTTGTGGGTCGCTAACTCACAACCATGGACTTAGAAACGAGCCTTTTTCTTTTTTCTGCATACAGCCTTTGGAGAAAGATCACAGTGCATACTTAGAGTTTTTAGAGTCTAACATAATTTTCTTTTGCAAGGAGGATTGCATGACCTGCAGACCATATACTGTAATGTCATCTTCACGTGTGTAGCAAATAAAGCACAATACACAACCCAGCAAAGCAAAAGAAGGTGACCCTGAAAAATACGTACAGAAGGGATTTTCACTTCCCACTCCCCTTGCTTATTCTTACTCAGCACAGTAGACTCCAGCTGTCAGTAATAAACACCATAAATCCCCCATAAGAAGTATTGCTACTTCATGCCTTTAGATTGTCCTTGAAAATTTGGCCTGTGCTCTGGTTACTTCCATTACATTAAGCCATTATATTCAAGTTGCTTAACTTTAAAAAAATGTATAAACAGACCTATTTCTTTAGTCCTATGAAGTAGTTTATGTATTTTATTTTACAAAGAGAACAGTTATTAAAATACAGTTTTTAGGTGTTGGATGTTTAAATTAGCATTTATTTTTAAAGAAATAGTTAGCAGGACATTTTTCAATTTTCTGTAAGATTAAAACCCTCTGATGGACTCTCTGATGTTTGAAATTCTGATGATTAACTCTGGGGGTTGTGGTTGACCTCCAGCTCCCCCACATTCTCCTGGAGAACATGGTAATGATATCTACATGTGACAAGAGTTAAAATGCTAATGACCAGTATTGTAATTTGGCAAATGTAAGAAAATCAAAACAGTATCCAGTTAAGTATGGGAAATTGATTATACACATCCGTAGTTGCAGCCGCTACTAAAACCCTCATCAAATAAAAGGTCAAAACCTACGATGGCAAAAAGAACAGAAGAGAAGATGATAGAGCTGCCAGACATCCGAGAGAATTTGGAAGGTGGAAAGCAGACAGATGAACAGTGATGGTGTTAGCAGAGTGGAGGATGGAGAAAGCTGATTCACGCCGCAGAGTTCCCAAAACGCTCACCCAGGAAGTGGGGCTATCAAGTCTGTGGGACTTTAAAGGGAAAATGGCATGAAAGTCTGAGAAAGGAGTGGTGAGATGAGCAGATTTCCCCTAAGCCCAGCTAGTCAGGCAGCTCTGCTTTGTTGACTCTCTGGAGAAGGCCATCCAGAGGGACTTGGGATTCGATGACACAGGGCGCCATCTGTGCTGGAGCCACTCTGTTAAAAACAGAGGGATTAAGGGAAAGACTGTGCCAAACCCCGCAGCATCGCCTCTCATGAGGTCACTAGCCAGGCTTATGCTGCAGCCAGGATTTACACGTGAGTTTCAAAATCCAATTCAGTTACTCTGTAAAAGTCCCCCTGCCCCCAAAATAAAGTGGAAAGGAAGAAATTACCAAAGGAGTAATGCAGAAAAAGCATTCCCAAATTGAAAATTTACACACTTCTAGAACACAAACCCTACAGGTGCCCAGGAAAATTAAAAACAAAGCTATAATGAAATTTCAGAACATGGGGGATAAAAGAAGATTTTAAGCTTCCAAGATGAAAAAGTTGGATTTCTCCAAAACAAGGATGGAAGCTAGTAGACAATGACGGAATGCCTTCAAAAAGCTGAGAAAATTTTTTATGATTTAGAATAATATATCTGCCATTTCATATATAAAATATTTACCTTCTGTGCACACATTCACAAGAAGCTAATGAAAGATATGCTCCATATACTGAAATGAGAGGAAAAATAATATTCAACCCAGGAGAAGGAAGTCCCCAGGATGATGGTTAAAGGGAAGTCCCAAATGACAATGGTACTGCAACCTAGGAAGAGCCTGTCCAGACAGGAGCAGGGAGTCTGGGTGCTCTAAGAGGAATATCTCCAAGGAAGAAATAGTTGAACCAGATGACCTGATGGGCTTAACCATACTGGAAGGAGCTTTATTAGCACCATACGAGAAAGAATAGCAGTTAGCAATATAAATTTTTTTTTATTAGAGTATAGTTGCTGTACAGTATTCCATTAGTTCATACTGTACAGCAAAGTGAATCAGCTATACGTATACATCTATCCCCTCCTTTTTGGATTTCCTTCTCATTTAGGTCACCACAAGAGCATAGAGTAGAGTTCCCTGAGCTATACAGTATATTCTCATTAGTTATCTATTTTATGCATAGTATCAATAGTGTACATATGTCAATCCCAATCTCCCAATTCCTCCTTCACACCCCCTCTTCCACCCTGGTATCCATACGTTTTTGTTCTCTACATCTGTGTCTCTATTGCTGCTTTGTAAATAAGATCATCCATAACCATATTTTCAGATTCCACATATATGCATTAATATATGATATTTGTTTTTCTCTTCTGACTTACTTAACTCTGTATGACCGTCTCTAGGTCCAGCCATGTCTCTACAAATGACCCAATTTTGTTCTTTTTTTATGACTGAGTAATATTCCATCGTATATATGTACCACATCTTCTTTATCCATTTCTCTATTGATGGACATTTAGGTTGCTTCCATGACCTGGCTGTTGTAAACAGTGCTGCAGTGAACATTAGGGTGCATGTGTCTTTTTGAATCATGGTTTTCTCTGGGTATATGCCCAGTAGTGGAATTGCTGGGTCATATTTTAAAGAGAAAAAGAGAGCGAGGGAGAGAGAGAGAGATAGAGAACTATTGATTTTAGAAAAACAAAAAGTTATGTAAGAGAAGAAATATAACCATAGCATATTTTGTTGCTTAAATGTGAAAAGTATTAAAACACCATAATCATGCAAAGACGTGATTATTGCTCTAGCTATAAGAGGTGCTAAAATAGTCATTGGAGCCCCGTGAGTCATGTAGAAGTTTATTCCTTCTCTGCTGTAGAAGCACTGATAATGTCTAACATTTAAAAATCAAGAAATAGCAATATAAACATGTTACTTAGAAAAACAGAAGTAAAAACCAGAAGACAGAGCTACAAGAGATGGAAATGGTTGTTTCTGGAGAAGAATCAGGAGTGAAATGAAAAGGGTACTACTTCACTGGAAGCTTAGTAGTCGTTTTTGACTTTTTAATATATTAATAAATGTTCATATAGCCTTTTAATTAAAATTTAAAGGTTAAAAAAAAACCTGTACACCAGTAGTTAAAATTGAAGACTTTCTGGATTCCAGTCCTGGCCTCACCACTTTTCTGTGTGAACCAGAGCCAAGTAATGAACTCTTAACCCTCAGCTTCCTAACATATAGGTTGCTGATAATGAGTACAAGGCTCCCCGAGTTATTGTAAAAGGTTAACAAGAAAAGCACTTAGCACAGTGCCCAGCATAAAGTGGGCACTTAGCAAATTTTATTTTAATCATATTATATTTACTAGTTTCCTTTATGGAAATTGTTTGACCATGATTTTGTAAAAATTGTAGCATTTGGGGATCCATGTTTGAAAAGACAGATAAACAGTAATCTGTCTCCAAAAGGGAAAAATTCTGACAAATATTTAAATGGACAGATTAAATTGGTAAAAAATACATCGTCTTCTATTTCCCTATGTGGAGTTTCTGTATGTCTCTCTTGCCAATGTACTTAATTCTTATAGATTTAATTGGGCAGAAGTATATATAGACTTGAGATGGCTTCAGAGAATGTTTTGTCAGATTTCTTTATGGTATAAATGAAAAAGAATGAATCCAGTGACACTATGTGACAATTTGAGGCCATCACCAATGGAAGTTAAAGCTGAGACTAAAATTGTGATCTGTATTTGTGTACTTATATAATTATAAGACCCCCTCAAGCCTTATTTTATATATTGATCTGAACAAAAACTTCTGAGCAGCAGAAGCACAGGGAGGGGGACTTTTCTCCAGTGTTTACTGTGTTAACCTGGTCAAGCTCCTGGAGGTAAATCTCACCAAACTGGGGGGCCCCCATGACTGGGTCGGTCAGAGGTGTCCACACTGAGCCTCCAACAGTCCATCAATTAGAGTTCTGGGTTTCACACGCCATCGCTGGTTTCCACAGTGGTTTCCCCTTATGAGTCTCCCCTCTGAGAGAGATTCAAAAGTATATGGAGGAGTGATGTCACCAAGACGGTGGCATAAGCCATTCCTGACTTAAGTCCCCATCACAAGAAGACCAACAAGCAACTATCCATAGACAGGACACCATTGTGAAAATCCCAGAACCCAGGGTGAGGCTGCAGCAGCCCTTGGACATCAGAGACCGGGAAGGACCACGTTAGAAGGTGAGAGGAGTGGCTGCACTCTGCCCACATCGCCTGCCCCAGGCTGGCACAGCACCGCACCAGAGCTCTCCAGCCTGTGGTTTCTCCAGTTGGAAAAGAGAGGCCAAGGTGGGGAATTCCCTGGCCGTCCAGTAGTTAGGACTCCATACTCTCACTGCCAGGGACCCAGGTTCAATCCCTAGTCAGGGAACTAAGATCCTGCAAGCCGTGGGGCACGGCCGAAAATTAAAAAAAAAGAGAGAGGCCAAAGTGGACACCCAGCTCCCCCAGTATCGTATGACGCTTCCCACGAGGCCCACTTGGGTCTCTCTTCATGGGGATCACTAAGGAAATCGATGAGGCTCAGTCACAGGGGATCAGATAGAGATGGAGAAGGGGTGTGGGGCTTCCAGCACCTGCACTCAGATCTTGGTGGGCTGCATTCCTGCTTGCAGCTGCACCCAAGCGGAGATGCCAGCCAGCGTCTCTGCTCATCAGCAGAGACCAGCCAGTGGCCCCGTCCAGCCTGCAAACTCAGCAGCTCTGCTTCATTTGGGTCCCCGGACAACTGGCATTACAGGCCTTGGAGCTCTTTCTACCCCCCGGCCTGGGCAGGGAGGCAGATTCCCAGCCCCACCCAACAGCTGAGCACAGCCTCCGTACCCCCCCACCAGGAAGCCTGGCCAGAGAATCCAGGCAGCCATGGAGCGCATCCAACAGCCCTGCTTGGGCGGGGAGCCAAGCCAGAAGCCCTACCAACTGTTGAGCATAGCCTCTGGCCTTGCATAACCAAGGAGCCTGAACAGTGACCGTAGGCATCCTCAGAGCCCAGCCTACAACCACACCCAGCCATGGAGCCCAGACTACAACTCTGCTCAGTGGTGGAGTCCACCCAAGGGCCTTGTCTGATTACTGAACATAGCCTGCAACCTTGCCTGGTCAGGAAGCCCAGCCAGTGACCCCGTCCAATTACCAAGCATAGCCTGCGACCCCACCCAAGAAGAAAGCTTAGACGACAACCCAGCTAGACCATGGAGCACAGTCTCTAGGCCCACTCACCGTGGGATTCAGCTGGCAGGCTCTCCTAACCAGAGAGCCTGACCAGTAATCTTGCCCAACGGGGGAGCACAGCCAGTGGTCTACCTGATGGCAAAGCCTAGACTGTGGCCCTGCCCAACTCCAAGGCACAGCCTGCAGCCCTGCATGATCACAGAGCACAGCCTGAGGCCTCACCTGAACACAGAGTCCAGCCAGCAGCACCTTCTGGTCTGGAAGCACAGCCTGAGACCCCATCAAGAGCAATTTCAGTGAGACGTCCCTGGTGGTCCAGTGGTAAAGCATCTGCCTTCCAATGCAGGGGACGCGAGTTCGACCCCTGGTCAGGGAACTAAGATCCCACATGCCGCAGGGCAACTAAGCCCGCGCTCCACAGCTACTGAGCTTGCGCACCTCAGCTAGAGAGCCCACGTGCCACAAACTACAGAGCCCACGTGCTCTGGATCCTGTGCGCCACAACCAGAGAGAAGCCCACACACCACAACAAAAGATCCCGCGTGCCGCAGCTAAGACCCGACACAGCCAAAAAGAAATTAAATAAATAAAATTTTTAAAAAAGGCCAATTGCAGAGACCAGCTTGTAGCCTTGCCCAATCACAGGGTCCAACCAGTGTCACTGCCCTGCCAGGGGACGTACCCTGTGAGCTCCCAGTCAGAGGTGACTGTAGGGCCCAGCCAGCAGCACCCCCAGGCCCACCCCAACCTCAGAGCACGGAACGTTTTCCAGGAGAGATTATATGTTAGATCACAAAACTAGTCTTAATAAATGCAAGAAAATGGACGTTACATCAAGTATCTTTTCCAGCCACAATGATGTGAGACTAGAAATCAATAACAGGAAGAAAGCTGGAAAATTAACAAATACATGGAAATTAAACAACACACTCCTGAACAACCAGTGGATCCAAGAAGAAATCAAAAGAGAAATAAAAAAATATCTGGAGATAAACAAAAAAAGGAACCCAACATACCAAAACGTATGGGATGCAGCAAAAGCAGTTCTAGGAGAAAAGTTTATAGTGATAAATGCTTCCATTAAGAAAAAATAAGGATCTCAAATAAACAACCTAACTTTATACCTCAAGGAACTAGAAAAAAAAATGAAAAAACTAAGCCCAAAGTTGGCAAAAGGAAGGAAATCATAAAGAGTAGAGCAGAAATAATGAAATACAGAATAGGAAAACAACAGAAAAGATGAACGAAACTGAGTTGGTTCTTTGAATTATAAACAAAATTGACAAACTTTTAGCTAGAGTAATCAATTAAAAAAGAGAGAGGACCAAAATAAATTAAAATTATAAATGAAAATGGGCACATTACAAGAAATACCAAGGATCATAAGAGACTACTCTGAACAATTATAAGCCAACAATTTGGACAACCTAGGAGAAGTGGATAATTCCTAGAAGCATACAACCTACCAATATTGAATCATGAAGAAACATAAAATCTGAGCAGATCAATAATGGAAGGAGGTGGAATCAATAATTAAAAACCTCCCAACAAAGAAAAGTCCAAGACCAGATGGTTTCATAGGTGAACTCTACCAAACATTTACAGCCAACTCATCTCACTCTTCCAACAAATTGAAGGGAAAAGAACATTCTCAAACTCGTTTTATGAGGCCAACATTACCCTGATACTGAAGCCAGATAAGGACACCATAGGAAAAGAAAACTATCAACCAATATGCCTGAAGAATATCGATGCAAAAATTCTCAACAAAGTACTGGCAAACCAAATTCATCAGCACATTAAAAGGATTATACACTGTGATTAAGTTGGATTCATTCTGGAATGTAAGAATGATTCAACATGTGCAAATCAGTAAATGTAATACATTACATTACTAAAATGAAAGATAAAAATCATACGATCATCACAATAGATGCAGAGAAAGCATTTGACAAAATTCAAATGATAATAACTCTCAACAAATTGGGTGCAGAAGGAATGGACCCCAACATAATAAAGGACATATGTGACACACCCACAGCTAACATACTCAGTGGTGAAAGATTGAAATCTTTTCCTCTAAGATCAGAAACAAGACAAGGGTACCCACTCTCACCAATTCTATTCAGCATAGCACTAGAAGGCCCAGCCAGAGAACTCAGACAAGAAAAAGAAATAAAAGACATCCAGCTCAGAAAGGAAGATGTAAAAATTGTCTCTGTTTGCAGGTGACATGGTCTTATATATAGAAAAATCCTAAAGACTCCACCAGAAGACTTTTATAACTAATAAATTCAGGAAAGTTGTAGCATACAAATTTAACATACAAACATCACTGTGTTTCCATACACTAACAATGAAGTATCTGGAAAATAAACAAAGAAAACAATCCTATTTACAATAACAGTAAAAACAGTAAAATACTTAGGAATAAATTCAACCAAGGAGGTGAAAAATCTGTACTCTTGACACTATAAGACATTGATGAAAGACATTGAATAAAACACAAATAAATGGAAAGATATTCCATGTATTGGAAGAATTAATATTGTTAAAATGTGCATACAACCAAAGCAATGTATAGATTCAATTCAATCCCTGTCAAGATTCCAATGGCACTTTTTACAGAAATAGAAAAAAATCCTAAAAGTCATATGGAACCAAAAAAGACCCCTAATAGCCAAAGCAGTCCTGAGAAAGAAGAACAAAGCTGGAGGCATCATACTTTATGCTTTCAAATTATATTTCAAAACTATAGTAATCAAAACAATATGGTACTGGCATAAAAACAGACACATAGACCAGTGGAACAGAATAGAGAGCCCAGAAATAAACCCACACATACACAGTCAAGTAATATTTGACTAATAAGAATACTCGATGGGGAAAAGGTAGTTTTTTCAAAATATTGTGTTGGAAAAACTGGATATTCACATGCAAAAGAGTTAAACTAGACCTCTATTTTACACAGCTTAGAAAAATTAACTTGAAATGGATTAAAGACTTAAATTTAAGACCTGAAACCTAGAGCAAAACATAGGGAAAAGGCTTCTTGACATTGGTCTTGGGCAGTGATTTTTGAAAGCACAACCAACAAAAACAAAAATGAATAGGTGGGACTAAATCAAACTATAAAGCTTCTGCACAGCAAAAGTAATGATCAACCAAATGCAAAGGCAAACTAGGAATGAGAGAAAATGTTTGCAAACCACATATCTGATCGGGGTTAATATCTAAAATATACAAAGAATTCCTACAAATGAATAGCAAAAAATAAATTATCCAATTTAAAAATGGGCAAACGACCTGAATAGACAATTTTTTTTTTTTTTTTTGCGGTACGTGGGCCTCTCACTGTTGTGGCCTCTCCCGTTGCGGAGCACAGGCTCAGCAGCCATGGCTCATGGGCCCAGCCGCTCCACGGCATGTGGGATCTTCCCGGACTGGGGCACGAACCCGTGTCCCCTGCATCGGCAGGCAGACTCTCAACCACTGCGCCATCAGGGAAGCCCTGAATAGACATCTTTACAAAGAAGATAGTCAAATTGCCAACAGGTACATGAAAAGATGCTCAGCATCACTAATCATCATGGAAATGCAAATAAAAACCATAATAATATATCACCTCACACCTGTTAAAATGGCTATTATCAAAAGACAAGAGATAAAAAGTACTGACAGGGATTTGGAGAAAATGGAACCCTTGTACACTGTTGGTGGGAATGTAAGTTGGTGCAGCCACTATGGAAAAGAGTATGGACTTTCTTCAAAAAACTAAAAATAGAGCTACCATATGTTCCAGCAATTCCACTTTTGTATGTATCTGAGGGAAATGAAATCACTATCTTGAAGAAGATATCTCCACCCCCATGTTCATTGCAGCATTATTTACAAGTGAATACATGTAAACAACCAAGTGTTCATCAACAGGTGAATGATAAACAAGGCATTGAATTTGCCCAGAGTTCTACCATGTGAAATCTTCATATTAACCGCATAGAATATAAATGCAAAATGTGCATTATTTTTTCTGTTGAGCTTTTAACTCAATTTACTCAGAGTATTCCATTATTAAAAAGGAGGCCTGTTGGTGTCATGTTTTGCTTGCCCTATTCATCAAGGTCCTCAATGTATTTTCCTTTTCTTTTATACAGTTCTCGAATTTGCGTAGCTTTTCTCTTGATAATTCCTCAACTTACTCAGGTAGCTGGGATTTATATTCTTGTATGTATATTCTTCTTCCTGTTTTTCTCCTTAACACCGTGTTCTAATATCTTCTATACAAACTCTAGCTTATTGTTGAATGCAATAACGGTGCCTTTGATTAATTTTGGAGATTTCATAAACTCCGTAGACACAAGAAAATAAATTCTGTGCAATATTTCTATTTCACTAAACTGTCGTTTCAAATCTCTTGCATAACCTCTCAGTTATATGGAAGTTATCACAGGAATTGCTGGTCTACAAATAGAAAATAAAAATATTACAAAAATTGAACTTTATTATCATATTTCATATCTTCCTATTTCTGTCCTACATTTAAATTTGCTCACTGAGGAGGCTGCTGCTGATAACGATGCCATACATGACGGAAGACCTAGGTCCCTTCAACCATGGTCCCTTTTAACGATGGGGGCATTAACTGTTTAAAACAGTTTGTAGATCTTTGGATATCAAATCGCAGTTTTTGAGTGCCAGCTCTTAACAGGAACACATGTATTCCTTTGACTGATTGATCTGTGGATTGGAATGGAAGGGATATATCTGTGAAGTAGAGACTGGGGCAAGATTCATTTTTCTATCACTAAAGAAGCTCATTTTACTCAATACAGTTGACGTAGTCGCTTTTATTTGTTCAGTTGATATTTTGGCTTTGCTCACATAGCTAAAATATTTCTAGGTTCATTTTCTCATACTTCTGAGGTTGCGGTATTTTGTAAAGGAACTTGACGAAACTTCATGCGTTCAAGCAAATGAAATATTTGTCGAGGTTTTGCCTGACCATTTCTGAGTCAGTGAATATACTGCTGCGGTCTCTCCCATCTGTATGCAAGCGTTTGAATGAAGCATGTCTCCTTCCCTGCAGGAGCTTCAGAGAGACATAGAGAAACACAGCACGGGTGTGGCCTCTGTCCTCAACCTGTGCGAGGTTCTCCTGCATGACTGTGATGCCTGTGCCACAGATGCCGAGTGCGGTTCCATCCAGCAGGCTACGCGCAACCTGGACCGGCGATGGAGAAATATCTGTGCTGTGTCCATGGAAAGAAGGCTAAAGTAAGCCGGGCTGTGCAAACAGTTGCGAAAAAGGAAGGACCAAAAAAACAAAAAATTTACCCAGAGTGTCTACGGTTCACTATTTGCTTTTGGTTGCAGTGTCCAAAAATAGCCTTGGTTTCCCAAAGTTACCGTCATCTCCATTTACTTGGGAAAATAAGTACGTATAAAGGTCATATATAAATATAACAAGCCAAGTTACACCTGACCTAACAGTTTAAATATAATTCAGAGAAATTAAAATACGCCCTTGCTGAACAAATATAATGTTACAGAATTGGTGCTCTGGAAAACTAACATTCTTTCATGAAAAAGGAAATAATAAAACAAAGGACATATCTTTAAGCCCTTTGAAATTCAAGGTGGTAAAAAAAATAGTGATTATGTTAGAAAATTATCACAGTGACTTCAGGCACATAATCTTTGTGCTCTCTGGGGAACGCTTGAAAGGATACTGTTTATCTTGCCATCATCGGTAGATTTTGATTAGGGTAAATTTGACATTGAACTTAAATGGATTTTCAAACCTTAGTATAAGTTCAGCAGAAGCTTGGTATGCATGTGCACTGCAGGCATGGTGTTGCACTTTTTTTTGGGCGGTACGCGGGCCTCTCACTGTTGTGGCCTCTCCCGTTGCGGAGCACAGGCTCCGGACGCGCAGGCTCAGCGGCCATGGCTCACGGGCCCAGCCGCTCCGCGGCATGTGGGATCTTCCCGGACCGGGGCACGAACCCGTGTCCCCTGCATCGGCAGGCGGACTCTCAGCCACTGCGCCACCAGGGAAGCCCACGGTGTTGCACTTTTAAACTTCCTTGCGTGAACCCAGAACAGTTCACACCATGTGCTTGTCTTACTCAGTTTGACTAATTCCAAATCCAGAGCTGCAGGATGTGTGTTTAAACACACACACACACACACACACACACACACACACACACACACATGCCCGCACGCACAGCTGTTTCATCTTAGCTCAAACAGTTGTTTCTTTTTCAGTCTGGGCAAGTTTGGCTCAAGGAACGGTTATTTTTTGGCACCCGGTTGCTTGTTTTGGGCACTCTTAGTCCTGTTGCAGGTACCAGACAGGGTTCTGGAGCACAAACAGCCTCAAGCGATCAGATTCTCTTCTTTCATTTCTGTCTTAGAATTGAAGAGACGTGGAGATTGTGGCAGAAGTTTCTGGATGACTTTTCTCGTTTTGAAGATTGGCTGAAATGCTCGGAAAGGGTAGCTGCCTTCCCCAGCTCTTCTGGGGTGCTCTATACAGTTGCCAAGGACGAACTAAAGAAATTTGAGGTGATTTTCAGTTTCAAATATTTCATCTTTATTTTGCTACGAGAGTAGCCAGCTGGTAGTTGGTGTCCCAAGACCTAAATCTGTTCACCTACATATTATTTGTTCAAACAGCTAGGTGCTGACTTTCTGGCCATCTTTATTATTACCTCATAAGTAGGCAAAGAAGAAGAGAAAGGAAGTTTTTACTTTAAGATTGTCAAGAATTACAAATAAAGTAGTAACGCTCTTCATTACATTATAGAATTATTCAATTCTGTTAGAAAACACGAATCATGATTCCCCCCCAAAAGATCTTGGCATTCTTTTGATTTCATAATTTTTTACAGTCAACCTTCTAAGATTCAGATATGATGGTTTTCCATACCAAAAAAAAAAATGGTCATGAAGAACCTAGGGGCAAGACAGGAACAAAGACACAGACCTCCTAGAGAATGGACTTGAGGATATGGGGAGGGGGAAGGGTAAGCTGGGACAAAGTGAGAGAGTGGCATGATCATATATATAACTACCAAACATAAAATAGCTAGCTAGTGGGAAGCAGCCGCATAGCACAGGGAGATCAGCTCGGTGCTCTGTGACCACCGAGAGGGCTGGGATAGGGAGGGTGGGAGGGAGGGAGACACAAGAGGGAAGAGATATGGGGACATATCTGAATCAATAACTGATTCACTTTGTTATGAAGCAGAAACTAACACACCCTTGTAAAGCAATTATACTCCAATAAAGATGTTCAAAAAACAAAACCAAAAACATCTATCTGTCTTTCAATGTATTTTCTTGATTTTTTTTTAACCTAACTGGAGCATAGATGTATATGTATTTTTTTTTTTTTTTTTTTTTTTTTTTTTTTTTTGAGGGGCCCCTCACTTGT
>NW_020173666.1:7356301-7424762 GCF_003031525.2 Neophocaena asiaeorientalis asiaeorientalis | reverse complement strand
CACTGCTGTGGCCTCTCGCGCTGCGGAGCACAGGCTCTGGACGCACAGGCTCAGCGGCCATGGCTCACGGGCCCAGCCGCTCCACGGCATGTGGGATCTTCCCGGACCGGGGCACGAACCCGTGTCCCCTGCATCGGCAGGTGGACTCTCAACCACTGTGCCACCAGGGAAGCCCGTATATGTATTTTTTAATCATTGATCAAATAGAATTGGCTCCAGAATTGATCAAATATTTTAAATCATAAACCATCTCTAATTATAAATGAAGAGCAGCGCCATTCTTGAGTCACCAAGATTTTTCAATTTTATAGAGACAAAAATGGCAGCAGTATAGTTGTATTCGTAAACAAAGGAATCATTCAGTAACAGATCCTAGTTCCGTGCCGTTCTGCGCAGTCTCGAGGCTTGCTCTGTCACTGTGACAGGATGAAATCCCAACTTCTCAGCCTCTCATTTTCACAGAGGACCTGACGTAGCCTTAAGCTGACCATTTTTTGATTTGAAGTTTCTTTTCCCATCAGTGCCCACCGATCGGCAGTTGTGTTCTCAGATACGCTGACAGAGAGCAGTTCTGATGCATGGATCTTACAAAAATCATTCTTGGTTGCTAAGTCTGCCCCAAGCTCCCTGAGATATTTTAAACTAAGACTAAAAAAATCCAAGCAAATTCAGCTGGATTTATTTTTACCTTGTGATGCCAGTTAACCAGACATTTTTTGAGGCCTGTTATGAACTAAACGTGAAGTTTAGTTTTTGTTCTTGTGGAGTTTAAAATCTACGAATCGTAGATGGGCAAGTCATGAATCTATAAAAGTGTTCAAATACTATGTGAAATAAATAAGTTATTCTGATGTCTGAATATGCACTTATATGTAACTATACCACTAAATTCCAGGGGGAAAAAAATCCTATGTAAAAGGTTTTCCCTTAGAAAAGTTCTAGTAAAAAGCCACAGTAAATTCTGCAGTAGATTTCAGATCATCCCAGTGTGAACCAATGCTAGTGGAAATATTCTTGTACTGCATCTTATTACACGCAGCTTCATAAAGGTTAAACCTTCTATAGTTGTCTTACACTACAAAGCAGATTAAGTAAGATCCTTGTTGATGCTATTTTAGACCCTCAGATTTTATAGCAAAGGTCAGCCATGTAGTTAAGCTTATAATGCTATATAGTTATATAGCTAGTTAAAATGAATGGTTTTATCACTTATCTTTGTAGTTAATTTTCTTAAGAGACAGAAATAAATTACAAAAACAAAATTTTGTTTACGGTGATCTTTGCCTGTTCAATTGCACAAATATTGGGGACAGATCTGGGTGTGCTGGGGTACCCAACCATGGTGCCCGCGTTCACGCCAGTGAGAAAACATATTCTGTGACTTCCAGTAATGGCAAAAGCTGAACTTTCCTCACCACTTCCTTTTCTGGGGAAATAATTTAAAGTTTGTAGAATACAAGGTTGGATTTACTTGGATAAAGGTTCTTAAAGCAACTCTCAGAAGAAAAACCATTTCAGAGGCAGAAGTGTGGTGGCATGTAAATAGTGTGACAAGCCAAAGGAAGCAAAACTTGGGGATTTGAGTACAGTCCAATCAGTTATACAATTTTCTGTCCAGTGCCAGGATGAAAATCAGTCATAAATCATACACATAAGTTTGAAATAAAACCAAATGATTCTTATGCTAGGCTTATGCTACATTACAGAGAAAAAGAAGAGAGAGTATTTTACCTGTGGAAACTCTAAGCTGTGCTTGGGGTAACCTCCGAAGTAAATAGCTACTACTATGTAAGGTGTCACATCAGCTCTAAAACGTTTTATGAAAACTGAGTCATTCAGGAGGGCAACAAAAAAGAAATAGAGCATGTTCCACACTTTTTTTACTAAGCTGTCTTTCTTAAAAGTTAATAATAGCTTGCATTTAGAAGACCTTCAGCAAAAGGTAGTTTTATTTTTTTTAACGGATGCCAGAATTGAGGCAATTTCTGGATTTCTTAGGAAAGAACATATTTTACAAATTAAAGAGACAGTTCTATGATATCTTTTCTCAGTGTGGACATCAGAAATTTTGAACATTTTAAACTCACATTTCAGCATACATACATATTTATGTAATCAGTTTGCTTTATGGGAAAGTTTTTTCAGGCTGTTAATTATTTTAAAAACTATATTATATATGTGTATGTGTATGTTCTGATGTATATATTATATATGTGTACATGTTATATGTGTATGTGTGTATTCTATATATATGTATATGTCATATGTATGCGTGTATGTTCTCTATGTATGTGCATATATTATATATTTATATTGTATATATATATTTGTGTATATACATATATTTACTACTGTTTGCCATTTTCTTTCATATTTTTGTTTGATCAACTCCCTTTCCTTAAGCCACACCGATTACATTACTTTACTTTAACAAGTGGAAGTATATGCTGGTTAGAAATTGTCTTTTCCCATTTTGGGGGAAGAGTTGACTTCCTGTTCTGCCTGACATCACAATGTGAAGCCCAGACACCCTTGCTGAGAGCCCTCCGCTGATCTCCCTGTCTGATGTGCCTCTTTGTGGTCTTAGGGTTTCCAGCGACAGGTCCATGAGACCCTGACCCAGCTGGAACTGATCAACAAGCAGTACCGCCGCCTGGCCAGAGAGAACCGCACCGACTCGGCGTGCAGCCTGAAACATATGATCCACGAAGGCAACCAGAGATGGGACAACCTGCAGAAGCGCGTCACCTCCATCTTGCGCAGACTCAAGGTCTATACTACGCCTCCTCTGTAGCCTAGAGGCCCGGAGGACAGGATTGGGCCGTTTGTACACAATATTAGGACATAGTCTCAGTGACTTTGTAAGACTGGGATGGCAAGAGATTGAGGTATCTAGCATGAATTTATATGGCAAAAAATTGCAGGGTTCTGGTAGCTCGTTGAGAGAATGACTTTCCAGGAGAATGTTGGAATTGGCGGTTCCATCTCAGCACGTGTTTGTGGGCTTTTCACTTTTATTCTTTTCTTTTCACATCCAGCATTTCATTGGCCAGCGGGAGGAGTTTGAGACTGCACGGGACAGCATCCTGGTGTGGCTGACAGAGATGGATTTGCAGCTCACTAACATTGAGCATTTTTCCGAGTGTGATGTTGAAGCTAAAATAAAGCAACTCAAGGTGATAAATTAGGGGTTTTTTTCAAATTATCAGTGCTAAGAGTCTGAAGAGGAAAGGATTTTTAAGATACTTTTGTGAAGAACATACTAAAGAACTGTTCTTTTTTTGTTTTATAAATTTATTTATTTATATTTTTTTATTTTGGGCTGCATCGGATCTTTGTTGCTGCGAGTGGGTTTTCTGTAGTTGCGGCAAGTGGGGGCTACTCTTCATTGCACTGCACGGGCTCTAGGCACGCGGGCTTCAGTAGTTGTGGCACGTGGGTTCAGTAGTTGTGGTGCATGGGCTTAGCCACTCTGTGATCTTCCCAGACCAGGGCTTGAACCCATGTCTCCTGCATTGGCAGGTGAACTCCCAACCACTGCGCCACCAGGGAAGCCCAGAAAATTAGTTCTTCTTGTTTGAAAACAAATTCAGAAAATAAGAAAGGTATTAAAAATGAAATGAAGAGCATTACCCAGAGATACAACTCCCGTTAACATATACACTTTAATTATTAACTTGATCACCAGGATTGTTGTTTTTAGTTCTTGTTGTTTTTTCTGATTTGTTTCTAGCACCTTCAAATTGTTTGACTGACATGATCCAGAGCAGTTCAACTTTCTCGTGTTGGGATTTCATTCCACATAGTCTACATTCTTAGGTGCCAAGTTAGTTTTTAAGCATGTTTGGTGTGTTTCAGTATATAACTCAAACACAGTGGCTAGTTAAACATTTTAAATGGGGAGGGATATATATTAGATGTAAGGATTCCCTGAAAGGAAGAGTGTTTAACATCTTGAATAATATGCAGTGCAGCTTGTGAAATTTTCCTCCTAAGATAAGGTAGTTTTTTTTTTTTAAAGAATAGTCATGATGCCCATAACTTTAAGGTTGTTATAATAAAACAAGGAAGTTACTTTTAATCAGTGATTCTCAGGATTAAAAAAATCATAAAATAGCCCTGGCATTCTGCCCAGCCTCTCTCTCTCCATCCCTCCCTTCACCTCAATTCTTGCAAGTCATTTCACAGGTAAATCAATATTTAAAAGCTTCGTTTTCTACCAAGTGGTAGTTGGATCTTTTCTCTTTGGACTCTGACAGGGTCACGGCACTTATTAACACCCTCCTTCTCCCCTGGCAGTCTTTTTATTGTTGTACAATTTCAACTATTCCAGAGTTTATTCATTTTTTTTGGGGGGGGGGTTGCGTAGGACCTTAGTTATGACAGGTGGGCTCCTTGGTTGCGGCTCGTCAGCTCCTTAGTTTTGTCATGCGAACCCTTAGTTGCCGCACGCTTGTGGGATCTAGTTTCCTGACCAGGGATCGAACCCGGGCCCCCTGCTTTGGGAGCACGGAGTCTTAACCACCACGCCACCAGGGAAGTTTCTCCAGAGTTTATTCTTGTGTTGAATTAAAATTTATCCCCTGAAACTTGTCCCCTGTAGCTGAACTGTTTTGAATCATATAGAATGAGTCTAAATAATCCTCCAGAATTACCTTTTTTTCAAATAATTATAATCATGCCTACTTATGTCCTGAAACAATTTAAAAAAATCATCTGAGAAGAATTTGTGACAGTGTCATTTGGATGGCTTTCCTTCGTCACGTTTGACGTGTCAGGAAATCTAAAATTAAAATATCCAATATAATTCTTCAAAATGCTGAATTTATTTCAGTGGCACTGTTACCATTGCTTTTCATCAGGGGCCCCCAGTGCTCTCAACTTTATGATGGGCTTGAATGTTTGTTCCTATGATTCTCTTACCCACACCGTCTGTGGTGGTACATTTTATTAGCGAAAGGCACCTCTCTGGTCATGGAAGGCTAACAATGCCATTTCTGCCTCCCGTTCTGATTTAAAATTTTTATGTTTTACTTTAGAAAGCCATAGCCTCTTGGCTTGTCATTGTCTATGGTAAATTTAATATCCCCTACATGGTTTTTCTAAATATGTATTTTAGAATTACTTCATGTCCAACTGAGCAATAAAAAATGACGTGCAATATGTGCTCCCTAGGCCTTCCAGCAGGAAATCTCATTGAACCACAATAAGATTGAGCAGATAATTGCCCAAGGAGAACAGCTGATAGAAAAGAGTGAACCCCTGGATGCCACGTTCATTGAAGAAGAGTTGGATGAACTCCGACGTTACTGTCAGGAGGTCTTCGGGCGCGTGGAAAGATACCATAAGAAACTGATTCGCCTGCCTGTATGTGACATTGTTTTTTCATTATCATGAAATCTAAAGAGAATTAATAATGTGGACTTAGGTAACGTCGTTGAGTGGGCAAGAGCCTGGACTCTGGAGTCAGAGTGCCTGGGTTCCAGCCCCAGCTCTGGCTGCGTCACCTTGGGCAAGTTACTTCACGTCACTTGCCTTGGTTTCCTCAGTTGTAAAGCTGGTTTACTAACAGTACCTACCTTGTAGAAAGGATTGCTTTGGGCATGATGAGTTAACATATATACATACAAAGAGCTTAGAAGTGTACTTGGTACACATCTTCCATGGAAGATAAAGAAGCTTCTAGAAGAAACAAGGGAATGAAAGTGAGCAATGTAAACAGTGGCTCAATTGATGAGGTTGTTTAGTTGAATTTCTTTTTTCTCTTCCATTTCCCTAATTGCTACCATAATCACATCTCATGGTCAAGATGCTATTATTAGAATATTTGGAATTTTCTGTGATAAAATATATTTTGTATCTGGACTATAAGGTATAAAAGGACCAGCTAAGGTTTTATTAGTAATTCCCTTTTGTTCCTGATATGTGCCATTCTGTACTTACTGTGTTGCAGATTAGGTACTAGGTTGCCTTTATTTACATTTTATTTAATCTTATATCAAATCTTTGAAGTAGGTCTTAATATAATAATAACTAATAACTAAAATAACTAAAATATGTTTTGTCATGTATTAACTAAAAATAATAACTAAAAATGTTTCCATTTTTCCATGATAAAACTGAGAATTTACTAGATTCATGTATAAGACATTTTAAAAAGTTATCAGAAGATACTTATTTATTTGATGATACGAAGTTTAAAATTACCCCCAGCAAGGTAGGAATGTGGTCCCGATAAGCTTGAGCGCTGAGATTTGGTGAAAGGCAGAGCACAGAGTGGGAAGGGGGTCAGCTGAGCGCTGCGGTAACAGGGCTGGCTTGACTGCGTTTCTAGCTCCCAGATGACGAGCACGACCTCTCTGACCGGGAGCTGGAGCTGGAGGAGGCTGCAGCTCTGTCGGACCTCCACTGGCGCGACACCTCCGCGGACAGCGCGCTCTCCCCCCAGCCCGCCTCCAACCCCTCCCTCTCACTCGCCCAGCCCCTCCAGGGCGAGAGGTCCGGGCGAGACACCCCCGCCAGTGTGGACTCCATCCCTCTGGAGTGGGACCATGACTATGACCTCAGTCGTGACCTGGAGTCTGCTGTGTCCAGAACTCTGCCCTCTGAGGATGAAGAGGGTCAGGAAAATAAAGATTTCTACCTCAGGGGAGCTGTTGGTCTGTCAGGTAAGAAAGAGCTCCTCCTATATGCTAGCTTGAAAGAAAATAAAAAGGAGTGGATACTGTACTGGAAATCCATGTGCCGAGCAGAATCATCTGCCTTCTCCCGTTAGGGGAACTTATACACAAATGAATAATTGGATATTAACATGATTCGCAAACATAAAATTGGCGTTGTGGCCACTGATTTATCCCACATATACTTATGTTCTTACTACACGACAGGCACTTTATAAGTACTGGCAATACACAGTTCCTTTTCTTCTCAAAGAGCTCACACTCTAGTGTGGAACACAGACAAGTAAGAAACGGCTGTGTGAAATGTTTGGCACTAGGATAGCAACGTACACGTGGTGGCGTAGAAGCACAGCCCGGGGATGACTAAGCTGGCGCTTTGGGGAGAGGCTTTAGGGAAGAGACTTGAGCTGAGACCTGAAGGATGAATAGGAGTTGGTCAGGAGGACACAGCAATGTTCAGAGCAAGAAAGGAAAGCGTGCCCATCTTGGGTTTATGATTAGCCTCAGCGCTTTTGGTCACCTGGAGTTTGTCCAGAATGACAAGCCTGTAGACTGGGAGGCATGGAATGAACAAAGAGGAGGTGGAAAGGCAAACCAGGACCTGGTCATAAAGCAATCTGTTCATCATGGAAAGGAGTTTGGTTTTTATCATGAAGGCCATGGAGAGCCACAACAGGGCTCTAAGGAGGGAGGCAATGTGATCAAATGCATATTTTCTTTTTTTTTCTTTTTTTTTTTGTTAATACATTTATTTATTTTATTTATTTATTTTTGGCTGCGTTGGGTCTTCGTTGCTGCACGCGGGCTTTCTCTAGTTGCAGAGAGCGGGGGCTACTCTTCGTTGCGGTGCGCGGGCTTCTCATTGCGGTGGCTTCTCTTATTGCGGTGCACGGGCTCTAGGCACGTGGGCTTCAGTAGTTGTGGCACGCTGCCTTAGTAGTTGTGGCGCACGGGCTTAGTTGCTCCGTGGCATGTGGGATCTTCCCCGGCCAGGGATCGAACCCATGTCCCCTGCATTGGTAGGTGGATTCTTAACCACTGCGCCACCAGGGAAGTCCCGATGCATATTTCCAAAGAACCTGTCTCAATACTATCTAGAGAAGGGCACATTGAAAGAGAGTCCAGAAGGAATTGTTTTACAATCCAGGACACAGATGTGATGGTGGCCTGAACTGAGGAAGCAGCACCGGGAATAGGAAGAATGGAAGAGCTATGAGAAATCATAAGACGGCTCCTCTGTAACTGATGGTTGATTGAATCGGGATTGAAGTGATTTTCTGGCTTGGGCATCTTGGTGAAAGATGCAGGTGGTCCTAGACTCGGAGGGCCATGAGCAGGAGAGAATGTTCTGGGTGTCTGTGAAGCCACGGGGGCAGGGCAGTGAGAAAGGGGGAGGTTGTGCACATCCTGAACTTGAGATGCTGTAGACTATCCCAGGGGAAAAAGCTAGCAGTAGATGGATGCATGGATCTGAATTTCAGGAACCGGAAATGCCAGTTAGGTAGTTTTCCACATAGTGGTCACCAAGGGAAGGAAGGAGATCACGCAGGAAGAGTGTATGAAGGGATACAAGAAGTATGAAAGTTCAAGAAACACATATAGTGAAGGGATGGACAGAGGAAGAGGAGCATTGTAAGGAAGGTGAGTAAAAATAGAATAAGTAATCAGAGGCCAATTTGTAGCGCTTGTAAACGCATCTCACACATTCTCTAAAAGAGAATTTCTGCTTGTTTCTGATGGTTCACATTTGGATCCCCAAGGGTATGACACTGTCTAAAAGGAAGATGATTTCTCTCGTTTCTATTTTGTTTTTATGGTACAACCTCATAGTTAGGCATTTTGCATCTAAAGCAGAACTGTCCAATATGTAGCCCTCAGCCACGTGTGACAGCTGAACACTGAAATGTGACCATGCAGACTGAGATTTGCTGTGTCAAATGCACTTGCACGAATACACAAAATTCAAAAACTTAGCACAAAGGAAAGCATGTAAAATATGCATAATATTTATGTTGATTACATGTTAGAATTAGGGTAAATCGGTTTAGTAAAATTAAGTATTAAAATTATTTTCATCCCTTTCTCGTTACTTTTTCATTGTGGCCCTTAGACTCTTTAAAATAATATATGTGGCTCATGTTATTTCTGTTGGACAGCGCTGCTCTAGAACCTGACTGTCTCAGTTGAAATCCCAGTTATGTCACTACTAGCTGTTGAAACTTGGATAAGTAACTTCATTCCCCTGAACCTCAGTTTTCTCATCAATAAAATGAGAATAACACTTCCATGCGCCCTGTAGGGTTTCTGTGAGGATAAATGAGTGCTTAGAACAGCACCTGGCTCATAAAATAATCAACGTGAGCCCTTATTATGATTTATTTCAGGAACCCTTTGGTGATCGTACTCAGACTTCTCTGTATGTTCAAGAGTTATCTGCCAAGGATGACTAACTTCCTTTTTTTCCCTAAGAAAGTTATTTTCTTGCCATCAGCGAATCAAGGTTTCCAGACCTTAGCTGTCAACTTAGACTGTGTGCTCTTTTTGCAGATGTAACGATCCCCGAAAGTCCCGAGGCCTATGTTAAACTCACAGAAAGTGCAATCAGAAATCCCTCTGGTAGGCACCAAAAGCTAAAGTGCACCTCTGTCCCTCACCTGTAACAAGCCTCCTTCTCTCCCAG
The DNA here is from genome assembly GCF_003031525.2 of Neophocaena asiaeorientalis asiaeorientalis. NCBI lineage: Eukaryota > Metazoa > Chordata > Mammalia > Artiodactyla > Phocoenidae > Neophocaena > Neophocaena asiaeorientalis. The sequence goes on along the minus strand of NW_020173666.1, from coordinate 7,415,402 downwards.
CACATCTACTGTACCTCTCACAGCTCTGTGCAAAAGCATGTTAAGGCAGAACTTCCTCTCTGACTGCTGTCTCAGAAACGAAAACCAAAACATTTGGTTGATCGACACCAAGAATAACATTCCAATAATCAAGTGCAATGAAGCAACTGCTCAGCTTGCTAAATGGTAATCACTCTCAGTAAGTGTAACCTATGATGCCCGTTAATGGCAGAAAATAGGAGATGGAAGCACTAGTCTTAGCACTGGTGCTTTAGTGCCCTGCTTGGTTGTAGCAGGTCTGGCTGCGTGACTTCGAGGAGGGCTTGCAGACCCACCTCTGGCTGAGGAATCAGGGCTCAAGGATCTGGTCCCAAGTCCACCAGCCTATATGTGTGACCTCAGGCCCACCATTCATCCTCCTGATCTCAGGGGTCCCATATGAGACAAGGGGTGAAATCAGATATTCAGCTCTAAAAAATTATACTTTTAGTTTAATAAGTCTTACTACCCCATAAAGCAATTTGACATGAGAATGTGTTCCACAGTATCTTAAGACTTAGATTTTCAAAAAAAAAAAAAGAATTAGATTTTCCTTTAAGGACAGAACTATTCCTGAAACAAGAAGGCTTAAAGAAAGGAAAATGGAACTCGTTTTGCTTAATGTTGCTCTAGACCAACTGTAGCTCAGGGTCAGTAATTTGGAGGACATTGGAGAGAATAGGGTTTGACCACAGTGATAGGATATTGAATTGTGAGTTTATTAGTTTACACTTTGGTTTTTGCAGAAAAACAAAGGACAGGAAGTAAGGTAGCATTACTGAAATGGTTACTGCCTGAGTGATTTCCAGTGAGAAACCTCTTCCAGGTGTATTTAGAAGGTCTTTTTTCCAAAAAAGAATTAATAAAGCTTACTAATATTTATTCTGCTTTCACCCTGTGCTAGCTTCACTCTGATGATCAATGCTCTTGTTGAATTCAAAGACTGTAATACACACACACACAATAATTTTGCAAAAGGCTGTCACATCTCTCAAAGGAGATGAGCTAGAAGTTCTAAGCTGTGAGTGAGAACATACCTGGATGGAAATGGTAAAATCTTAGCTTTCTCCTGATTTTTTTTTTTCATTATTAATCTTCTTTTATTTTGCATAATTTTATTTCTTAAAAGCAGTTTAAGTTTTAGAACAAATTTGAGAGGGAGGTACAGAGATTTCCCATACAAAAGCAAGCCGTTGCTAGTTTGGTACCTCCACACATACCCATCCTGAGCTAGTCTTTTCTTGGTTCCCTTGAAGTCCCACCTTAAGTGCATGATGCAGCCACCTGGGACTTAAGAGGCACTCTCTTCTACTGAGATGCAGAAAGGAAAATTAGAGGGTGTGTCTTTTTCTGTTTGATAAGTGACTGCAGAGGGAGCCTGAGATGTAACTGCCTCCTAGTTACTGGGGAGCAGAAGCCACCACCTGAGGTCTTTAGAAAGCTAACAACACGCAGTTTTCAGGGGATGAGCCAGAAGAGCAGAAGCACGGGCTGTTAGAACCCCCCACAGGCCCCTTTTGCAACACCCAGTCTGCTTGGACTCTTGGTCAAGCACATTCATTGGTCTGGTAATTCGAACTCCTAACCCACCAACATGTCGGTACTAAATGTGCTTTATGATTACCCACACACATACCATCTCTCTACTGCCTTAGCTGTAGAATTTCTTAACCATCTCCTTGAATGCCAAGCTTGTAAAGATTCTTATGGTCGACACTGCAGGGGATCCTAGCACCTTGGAGTCACAGATCCAACAACTGGGCCAAGCCCTGGATGACAGCCACTTTCAGATGCAGCAAATGGAGAATATTATCCACAGCAAAACTCCCGCAGGAACAGAGCTAGACTCCAGCTACAGAGGCTATGTGAGTATCCGGACCCTCGTGATCCTGACACATACCTGGTAATCACAATCGTGTGACAAAGAACAGTCCATCTGTGGCACGAGGGTTGTGTCGGCTCTCCATGTACCAAGCTGCCCTTGAACTCGTGTGTGCAAAACAAAGCCCTGTTAGTCGATTACCTTTTGAGCAAAACTGGTCTGTGCTCAGACCCACTGATCCACACTAATGACCAGCCTGGTCCTTTACACGGAGAACTGAGTGAAATCCATTTAATTGAAAGCAACAAAATGCTTTGGCTCTGGAAAGGGATTCAGCATTTTTCCAAATTCAGCTAGTGATTTTCTGACCAAGGATATCCTTGAAGCAGCAGATTTTAGCTGGTAGATTACTAACACGGAATTGTTTTAGTTCTCTTCCTAGGTGTCTTGATTCACTTGATGATCTTGGGACTTTTTAAATGCTCTGTTATTTGTATGTTCATTCTGGAGAAAACGGTTCTGACTAACAAGAGAGATTTGGGGAAAAGATGGCAAGAGATTGTGTGTATTACCAGTTCCATTGTCGAAGCTTTTTGTAAAGTAATAACTTCATTTGCTCTGCTTAGGTTACTGACCGAATAACGTTTCTCAGAGAATTACCTGTTTTCCTACACATACTTACGCAAGAGGATTTGAAAGTAAATCTCTTCTATGCCTCATATCATTTCTTCTCATACCCAAAAGACCGCTTTGTAAAAGGAAAGAAAAATTAATTTCCTTAAGCCTAATGACAACACCCATGTACTGCTTTTTTGAAACCAGGAGAGAGAATCATTCTAGTTATATCCGCTAACGTTAATATCCTCACAATCACAGAAGACTAATTAATCGTGAGCTTACTTCCTGTCCAGTTTGGCCTATTTTACTGACTTCTATCAGAGTGAAACCTGTTTTTTAAAAATCTAATTTCGCAATGAGCATGCTGGCATCACTGAGGTTATACTTAACACCAATCAAAAGCGATCAAAGTAATTTAACAGCAGTGTAATTGGTTAAAGGCTTTGAAAGAAAACGTTCCGATCAGTATAGCAGGAGTGTCTTGAAATGATTTGTTCTTTTAGCCTTTGAATACTGTGCGTGATATTAAACACGGAGTTGGAAGCTTTTCTTCTGATGTTAGAATTTATTCCCTTAGTATCTATTAACCATTGCTTAAATTTTCTCATGAAACAGCTGGCTTTAATACTGTTTTATTCTTTTAAGTATTTTAATACAAATAAATGTCCCTTTGAGATGTGTGGTAATATTACTCTTCCCGCCCTTCAGTTGAAGAAAAAGGGAGCAGCTTGCCAAGAACTATATATTGTATTGCCAGCTGGGGACTCTGAGTGTTAAATCCCAGATCGGTTTAGTCTATTTTGATTCATAGATTTTCAAAGAAATTTTGGAGACTTATGCAAAACCACGTGTGCCAAGTATATCTTCAAGGCATTGCTTTATGTAAACATGAATATGTCACATGTTTAAGAAGCATGTGTTTGAACCTGACTTTTTTGTTTTCAGCAGAGCGGCTTACTCTTTATAGAGAAGTAGCGCACAGCTACTGCCCTTTTTGAGGAGCTCCAAAGATATTTTCTCCAGGAGTTCTTGCACTCATGACAATTTGAGTATTTTGTGACGGGGGACCTCTTTTCTGTATCTAAACAGATGAAACTGCTGGGTGAATGCAGCGGCAGTATAGACTCAGTGAAAAGACTGGAACACAAACTGACAGAGGAAGAGGAGCATTTTCCAGGCTTTGTTAACCTGAATAGCACCGAAACCCAAACAGCTGGTGAGTGGATTGTGCTCAATTCAAGACAGAGTGAAGCAGAAGATCTTGAAGCACCTCGTTGCCCCCGAGTTCCACTGTGCCACTGACCTCATTCTACACTGGTCTATCCTGAGAACTTTCCTCCATGTTACAATGATCTCTGGGGACAGAGGGGGAGGTGAAAATAATCCCAGTGGTTTCTTTCCCATGTCCCATGTATTTTAAGGCGCCGTCTCTAATCACTAGTCAGGAATCTTCTGTGTGTGCTCTGTACACTCTCAGAGCTTTCCTGCAGAAGGAAACCAAGAGTTGAATGTTATCTTCACCCACTTTCATGTTTATTACTTCTTAAAGCTCCTTACAATGTTAAATCTTATGTAGTTAATATCTTTTCTCCATTATCATTAAAAATGCAGATAGAAAAAACACAGCCACCATACTGTTCTTTTTGTTTGTTTTTTGGGGTTTTTTTTGCGGTATGTGGGCCTCTCACTGTGGTGGCCTCTCCCGTTGCGGAGCACAGGCTCCGGACGCGCAGGCCCAGCGGCCATGGCTCACGGGCCCAGCCGCTCCGCAGCACGTGGGATCTTCCCGGACCGGGGCACGAACCCGCGTCCCCTGCATCGGCAGGCGGACTCTCAACCACTGCGCCACCAGGGAAGCCCCACCATACTGTTATTTACAGCTGACGGTAACAGAAATGCCCAGAGGCATTACTTTCTTTCTGTTGCTGTTTTAAAGTTAGCCACCCATGTAGGTTTCAGACATTTCCTAAACGTTCTCCATGGAGGACGATCCCTCGCCATCCTGTGCGTGTGCTGTCTTGCCAGGTGTGATTGACCGCTGGGAGCTCCTCCAGGCGCAGGCCCTGAGCAAGGAGCTGAGGATGAAACAGAATCCCCAGAGGCGGCAGCGGTTTCACTCGGACCTGGGCCGCGTTCTGACCTGGCTGCAGGAGACAGAGGACGACCTGGAACAGCTGCAGCGGCGGCAGCGCAGCACTGATATCCAGCCCATCGCGCTTCAGATCAAAAAACTCAAGGTAGCTACCCTTGGCCTTTCTCGCCGCGCAGGCCAGAGCGCTGCCACGTGGCGTGCCCGGTCAGATGAAACCACTAGCCCTGGCCTGTTGTGCAGTCACACAGCAGCGGGGGAATGGTCAGCACAACCGGACACGAACGCTTCCCCAGCCATCCCAGATCAGAGTGTTTATAGGAAGGCTTGGAAGGGTTGAGAGCTGGACTGCGTTGCAGAACCAGCCCCATGAAAATAATCATGATTTAATGAATTGGTAGCTAACAAATGACCAATTAAAGTTTCATGAAACATCCAGGTACCTCTGGGACGTAATTAACCTCTTTTAAAGGAAATACAGCTATGTCCAGGGTCCTACAAGTCTATATTTAGAGCTGGAGAGGAGTCCCCTCCCAGATCGTATACGTGTGAGTTTATGGAGACCTAAGGAAGCCACTTGACATTCTGGAATCAGCAGAACTTCTGAAATAGATTATAATAGTGGCAGAAGCAATTTTCGGTGAAATGAATCCAAGCAAACAAAACCCGTGGAGTAATCGCAGTAAAACACCTGACGTTTACATTTGATTTTGACCTGGATGGCAGTAGTGCACAAGATAACCTCTTTTAACTCCCTGTCTAGATCTTAAAAATCCTTCTCAGCCCAGCTATTGAAATGCATTGATACGTGGAGACTTTTGTAAACATACTGTGGATGGAGAGCTCACTTTCTTCTTAATAGGTCTCTTGGTCCTGCCTTTTTGTTTGGAGAGCGTCAAGCTGTGCTCTTCCTCAGAAGAGGAGGGCTACCGGGCCCTCCAGGCTCAAGGATTAACTGCCTTTGTTTCTCCCTGGTTTCTCTGTATGCTGTTTCTTTTGCGGTGCTGTATTTCTGGCTTGTTTTAGTTGTTTTGTTTTAAATTTTCAAACAGTGAAATGAGTCTTCCCCACAGATGCTCAAACTTCTTTTTTTGCCATACGCGGGCCTCTCACTGTTGTGGCCTCTCCCGTTGCGGAGCACAGGCTCCGGACGCGCAGGCTCAGCGGCCATGGCTCACGGGCCCAGCCGCTCCGTGGCATGTGGGATCTTCCCGGACCGCGGCACAAACCCGCATCCCCTGCATCGGCAGGCAGACTCTCAACCACTGCGCCACCAAGGAAGCCCTCCCCCACTGTTTCTTAATCCCAATTCCTCAAACCCATGGCAACAATTCTGAAATTTTAACACATATTCTTTTTCCATATATATTCATGAAAAATGTGGATTTGTGTGTGCACATGTATTTTAAATTACATAAATGCTGTTTTGTCACCCATATAAATCTGTTTCTCTTTCACTTTATACCGTATTTTCTGAAGATTCATTCGCATCGTCAAGTACACATCTGATCCATCTCTTTTAACAGTGTGGTTCCCAGTGGTGTGCACCCACTGTATCATCCAGCCATCCTGCTAAGGCCAGTGTTAATGAATGTATCTTTTAATCTGGGTGAAGCACGTCCAAAGGTCTTGGACTATTTTTCTTTAGTATTTTTATCTTCCTTGTTTGATTGTTCTCCTTTCTCTTTGCAGGAGCTCCAGAAAGCTGTGGACCACCACAAGGCCATCATCCTCTCCATCAATCTTTGCAGCTCCGAGTTCACTCAGCCTGGCAGTGAGGAGAGCCAGGACCTGCAGGGCCGCTTGTCCCAGATGAATGGCCGCTGGGACCGCGTGTGCTCCCTGCTGGAGGAATGGCGGGGCCTGCTCCAGGACGCACTGATGCAGTGTCAGGTCTGTGGGGCTTTGGGCCGGCCATGCTCTGAAGTCAAACATTTCCAGTGTAGCTGAGTCTGTGACTTGATTTATCAAGATCACTAGGGGGATGCAGTTATTCTCCAAAGTCAGTATTTGAGTGAGATAACTTTGTGCCCAAAGTTTTCATTTTACTGGAGAATTTGTACATGTGACCAGGAGTTCAAAGACCCTACTTCTTTACAGCTAACAAGAGACTATTCCCACACGTTTATCTCAGCCTCACCATTCCTCCTTCGACTCATTCTTTATTCAGTATTTCCTGAGCACATAGAAAGACATTTCTTGGACATCCAAGCGAGCATTACAAATATTTACTCATCCATTCAGACCACAGTTATTTGCCAGGTGTTTACAGATACTGCACTAGGCAGGCAGGATACAGCCCAGCCTCTGCTTTTGTTGGGGAAGACAGACAATAAAAATGCAAATAAATGTTTAACCAAGCTACTCACAGATGTTGATGACAAGAGTAACCGAAAAAGGCACTTTGCGAAGGTGATTGGGGAAGTTCTATGGATGTTTGAGCTGATTCTTGGAAAGATGTTGCCATGAAGGAGGTCAAGCAGATGGCAAGTCCCAGAAGCAGGAAAGGACTTAGTGTCTTCAAAGACAGAAAAAAGGCCAGTGTGATCAGAGAGCAGTCAGAGAGGAAGGAAGGGATGAGAAACATCTGGGAGGTGGTCAGGAAGCACATCGTGCAGGGCTTGGTGGGTCCTGGCCAGGAGTTTGGGTTATAATCTGAGCAGGATGGGAAGCCTGTTTCCCAGGATTATAGGTGCCCCGGGAGTAATAATAGCTCCTTGAAAGCAGGTACCCAAGCTGTGGTTTCACCCCTGCACTGCCTCCCAGTACAGCACCTCCCACGTTGGAGATCTTCTGTAACTATACCTTGAATAAATGAACACATGGCCTTCAAAGATGGGAAGATTTGAATACAGGAGGAAGATAAAGGAGCAGAGCTGCTTCCCTCCACATAGTATTATAGCCCTAGAAATTAAGCATTTTGATGCCAATTTTCCTTGTGTCTAGTTTTTCCCTTGAGTAATAAATTAGATGCTCTTGGTAAGAGCATGAACTCAGATAATTACGAGAGCTCTAGTGCCTTCCTTAGAAAGGAGTTGTGTATAAGATCTCAAAACCAACGGTAGGAATTGTAAAGCATGGATATTTAAGCTATGAGGGAAAGAAAAATATCTCATTCAAAATGATTTTATGCTCCATGTTTTTTTTAGGATTTCCATGAAATGAGTCATGGTTTGCTTCTCATGCTTGAGAACATTGACAGAAGGAAAAATGAAATTGTGCCGGTTGATTCTAACCTTGATGCAGAGATACTTCAGGACCATCTCAAACAGCTTACGGTAAGATGTGTGGACTTGGACAGCATCTGGTTATGTTATAGTTGGTACTACTTATTTACTTTTTACGTTATAATCTCTTAGTCTTTCTTCACCCCTCATGATTTCCCATCTCTGTGAAGCAAACGTGTACATAGAAGATGATATCTATTAGCTTTAGAATCTGGTTCTAAAGCCATTTGCTCATCTAAAAGTCTCAGACGGTCTTCATCTTAATTAGCTTGTTTTTATCAAGGCAGCTCTTTGGCAGATTACACTTGTTTTTGTTTGTTTGTTTGTTTTTCTGCGGTACGCAGGCCTCTCACTGTTGTGGCCTCTCCCGTTGCGGAGCACAGGCTCCGGACACGCAGGCTCAGCGGCCATGGCTTACGGGCCCAGCCGCTCCGCGGCATGTGGGATCTTCCCGGATCGGGGCACGAACCTGTGTCCCCTACATCGGCAGGCGGACTCTTAACCACTGCGCCACCAGGGAAGCCCTACATTTGTTTTTAATTTTAACTGTATGTGTTGAATCTACATCCCAAGAATATATTGGGTAGCTGATAATTAAAGGAATTAGAATAGAGACCGCTAAGACTTCTTAAGAAAAATTAAGTACACGGATTCAACACTAACCTGAACACCAAGTTTTCTGAAAGCTAAGACAACAAGGGAAACATGATAAGTTAAATGATTTTTATTACCTGACAAAAAGGAAACAAACCAATTCTCAAGGAGCAAGAAACTTTTTCTAGTATTAAATTCAAAAGGAAATTTACAGGATTTCTGTATAGATTCTTATAAAAAGAACTTTGGACAATATAATGTACAGTGTACTTAAGTGATTTTATAGAAGATAAAGAAGCATATTTGAGTTCCATTAGGAGAAAACGATTTGCATTTTGTCACTTTCTGTATTTTTAAAATGCTGTTTCTTAACATTTAGCACTCGCACAAACCTAACAGAATTGTCAGCCTTTTAGTTCAGTATCATAAAGGTCTTAGAAACCAGGAGGAAATAGCTCTGCAGCTGAATTTTTACTAGACTTTTGACCTCAGACCTTAAGTTGTGAGTGATGAATCACCCATATATCTTTTTAAAAATCTTGAATAGATACCTGAGTATACCTCCACATACTTGAGTTTTTCTATATTTATATGTTAATGTTTTACTTCTCTTTTTAAAAGAATAGTTTATGTCTCATTTGCATAACACTTTATATTTTAAATACTTCAACATACATTCACCAGTTTGAACCTCCCAGTAGTACTTACTGTGGACCCGGCAGGAATTAATGTCATCACTTTACCAAATGAGAAAACTGAGATCAGAAAGATTCAGGGGTCTTCTAGGATACATTTTGGCAGAGGCAGGATTAGAACAGAGGCCCCTGATTCCCAAACGTCACGGGCTGCTGTGTCCGTCCTTGAGTGAGCACAGCATTCTGAAGCTCAGATCTGATTGTCCACTAAGTTAAAGTGATGTCACTGTGCACCTTTGGAACTTCCTCGAATTATTGAAAATTCTTAGAAAAATATTTCTTATGATATTCGTAGCAAATAAGGCATGAGCTCTTGGAATCCCAGCTCAAAGTGGCCTCACTGCAAGACATGTCTCGCCAACTATTGGTGAACGCTGAAGGCACAGACTGTTTAGAAGCCAAAGAAAAAGTGCATGTGATTGGAAATCGGCTCAAACTTCTCCTGAAGGAGGTCAGTCGTCATATCAAGGAGCTGGAGAAGTTATTAGACATGTCAAGCAGTCAGCAGGTAAGCTCTCAACAGACGTCATTGTGTAGCATGTCCTACAGGAGACCAAACAAGCATCATCTTTATCCATTTTAGAGACTCTGAATGCAGTACTTGTGAGACTAGAGTGTCCCCTCTCAATCACTGCTCTTATAAGTCTGGCTCAAAATTAAAAAGTAACTCAAAAACTTTTATAATAGGACACTACTTTTGATTCTGTTACATCCAGAAAACCTCCTGTAATTGTTACTGCTAACACTATTACCACCACTACTGTGGCATTTTATTTTACCCAGTTTAAGAATTCATGTGCTTTCAGCAACACTGCGAGAGTAGGTCACAACCAATTGTTGCATATGAGTTTCATATTCAAACCTTAGAAGGTATGAAGTCTCCTTAGCTGGCGGTTAAATCATACAAAATGTTCAGTGTTCACTTTTATTTGTTTATCTATTTATTTGTTTATCTGTTATTTATTTTTAAATGTACTGCATCGTGGTAATATTGTTGGTTTTAAGAAATGCATTTGCAGGTAAGATTTCAAACATTCAATTGTGAGATCCTGTTACGAACACACAAACGTGTTGCAGGCAAAAGAATCACCTACTCACAATAACAGCGGTGCCAGCAACAATAGTTTCTCTGATGCTACAAGGCAGGCTCCTGGGTGACTGACAGTCTTTCGTTTCTAACTCAAATGATTTGGGTTAGCTCTCCCGCCTGAGCACCCTGCAGCTGTAAGGCAGATTCCTTTACCCCCTTCACTTCAACCCATTCTCCCGTCCATGTCATTAAGAAATAATAAAGCTCCAAGCGGCCCAGTGATAACAAATCTCCACCTGTATTTTCCAGAAGGGCCAAACTCACAACCTGGAAAGCCCAACACACTAGAAGTATTAGGCTCTGTTCTTCCTGCGGTCATCTGATTCTGTTTTTCCCAGGGAATGGGTTGAGGGATAGATAGGGACGGGGTGGGAAGCACTTGCAGATCACAAAGCCATCGTGGCTCTGGGACATGGAATCATTAAGAGAATCTATTTCCCACGTAGGATTTGTCTTCCTGGTCTTCTGCTGATGAACTGGACACCTCAGGATCTGTGAGTCCTACATCAGGAAGAAGTAGCCCAAACAGGCAGAAAACGGTAACTTTCCACTGGTCATTTTCAGTTGGCCCACGGGAGGGACCACTGGGGCGTGACAGTCTTGGTACCTCACGCAGCGTCCACGGGCTCTCCCCTTGCAAAGCAGGAGTCCCCCTACAACGTGGGGTTGTCACACAGTGACGCAGAGAAGCTCTGTTTCCTCAGCCCTGCCTCAAACCCTCCCCACACGCACTCAGGAATGGAAAGAGCAGTTCTGTTTTTCAAAAGAATCAGGTTCAACGTTTGGTTGGTATGCAGGGAGGCAGATTATTTTTCGTGCTCACAGGGCCATCTCTAGAGCAGTGCTCCCTTGTCCCTTTGGTGGCCCCTCCCTTCAAACCCCCTCCGCCACAGTCCACCCAAAAAAAAGTAGGCTCCACTTAAAAGGGTGCCTCAGCCAGAGGTGGACAAAACTGTGAGCATCTCATGAGACCATTGAGTTTATAGGACAAATGGAGGTTCTGTTGACCCTCAAGCAGAGATACTCCTGAAGGTGGTCTTGAAGGTTTGGGGGCGATCGCATTGCCCCCAGAGTGGCAACAACTCAAGGTGACTCACCCGCCAGGCCTGTCGGGGGGCTGTCTCACTGGCACACAATGAGGAGAAAAAGACCAATTTGACCCCTGCTACCCTCTCTACCTTGATTTCTCTGTGTAATTAGAAGCTTGTTTTCCGTTTTGTTACTTTTTTTGGTCTGGCTTTATGATTATATTCATTTTTATTATCATTCCATTTTCCTTAGTTTTTAGAAGTATTGGTTTCATTTGTACTTTTCTTGTTATAAACACTTAAGTTCTATGCTGGTAAATGTTATTATCTTTTTAGGATTGTTTTTTACTACATTCACTAGTTTCCTATAGATCCTAGTTTAAGAATGTGAAGGAATACTGGCTTTTCGAGTCAAATTTTAGGTTTAAGTTAAATAAAACTTGAGTACTTAACTTGTTGGGTCTTCATCACTCTCCACAGAATAATCTCACACTGCCATTATTTTTAATCTACCAAGAATTTTAATATTGTTCTAAAAGATGAAAAATATGTAAGGTATATTTGAAATACATGGCACGGCGTATTGAATTTTTTATTTATTATAAGTAAATATACAGAGATCTTTGGCTAGTGTGGAGCCATTTGTGTTTCTACCATGAAAAGTGAGGGAAATATACCCATTGTGGTGTGAATGCGTAAACCGCCGTGTTTCTTCAATGATGTATAATATAGATGTAAATTGATTTCACTTCTTCAACAAAAGAAAAGCCAGTTTCCTTGATTCATGGGTACTGATCATTTCATTTGATTTGTATTTCCTTTGCTGAACTTTTAGTTCAATTTTCATCAGTAGCTTGTCTTTATTTGCCTGGACTGAACATTCTTCTTTCTTTACCCCTGTTCATTGCAAACAGCCACGAGGCAAATGTAGTCTCTCACAGCCTGGACCCTCTGTCAACAGTCCACATAGCAGGTACCTTATTCTCCTGGTTTCCACACTGTTCTAGAACTCCAAGAGGATGATGAAAATTGTCCAGAATTTAGGTAGGCCTATATCTGGTCTGCCTCAGGGTAGTTGAGAAACTACTCATTTAGGTCCACACCCTTGCCTAACAAATTGGAAGAGACTTTTCTAAGTGGGACGTACAAGAAAATCTCAGCGCGTAAAATATTTGGACCCCATCAAAATTTTGTTTAACTGTACCTAGGCCATCTGGGACTCTTCATCCAATGTTTTTTTATTCTGTGTGCTCGTAAAGATTCGATATCACTGATGTCACAGCTCAATTTGATTCATGGCAGAATTTTATCATCCTCTTTATTTCTAGATTTTACAATAAGTCAGGTAATAGATCAGTGAATTATTTTACCATTCCCAGAACCCACACATCTGAATAAAATATACTAACACCCCCAGCTTTTTATTTTATTTTTGTGTTTTATCCAGATTGTGGGTTTTGGATTCTCAAAATGGCAAGTCCTAATTTGGTATTACTTAAAATTTATAAGCCCCTTCTCTCTTCTGCTTATCCTAAAATTTCTCTCCGGCCAGCACACTCAGTCACTCACCTTCCTGACACTTGGCGAGCTCTTTCACTCTGGAAACGAGAGCAGTCAGTGCCCCCGCCCCCTCGGGGACCTCCAGAGAGCCTCACAGCTGCCACTCTGCTTTCTGCCTGGCTTCCAACAATCCCTGTCTCTGCAGTTAGCAGTGCTTTGCCTTCTTCGTTGTCGGTGTGATGTCTGTGCTCCCTGGCCCTTCCACTAATCAGTTCATGTTTCCCCAGACAACTTTCTAAAAATGGAAATACTGTCCTTGGAAGCAGCTTCCTTGCTCCAATCATGAGCAGTTCACTGTTAAAATAGTTTGCCCCTCTGGAAACTTACCACCACTGAGCCGGAATCCCAATTCCTGGAAGGAGGGTGGGGCATGAGGAAGCGTAAACAAGCCCTGAGTAATAGTTTTAGCTTTCCAGCTGTGTGAGGAAGGGGCTGGCCTTTGCATCTGGTTTCCACCCAGCTGCAGTAATGCAGAACGGATTTTGATGTGATTTCTGGTTTTAAGCTTCCCTCCGCTATGTTTTGCTTTTTTTTTTTTTCTTTCCCTTTGGTTTGGTTTGAGGACAATTTTGTGGGGCTTTTTTTTTTTTTGTCCATAACAAAATACCAGTAATGAAACATGAATGGAGAAAAACTCACAGGGGTTTTTGAAGGTAATGATGGGCTTCTCCAGGTGCTCTGATTTTTTCTTAGCCCCCGACGAGAAAAGGCATCGTGTACTAGAGGCAGATCACTGCTTTATGTAGTACGTCTGCTCACCACAAATTGCTGATGTGCCGTGAACAGAGATGGGGCACGTCCCCATAGCGTTCCTTCAAGGACACCAGAGAGCCATTCTGTGGTTGGCATAAATGATGGTGATGAGAAGGGAGAAAGCTCTTATGTTATTATGCGACGTCAATAGCAACCACAGCTCGGTTCCCAGATTTCCCCGATTCTTTCAGACAGTCACACGGCCTTCTGAAATGTCAAAGGCCTCGTTTCTCAGGGCAGCAACTGCTTCAATATTGTCTCTTACTGGGGCTTTGCAGCTCGGACAGCTACGTTCTCACTGTGACGTCCGCAAGGCGCCTTTCAGCTCCGCTCTGTCCAGCACTGGTTCTGAGCATCTTTCTGAGCACACAGCATGATGTTTACTTTGCTGCTTCCAGGACCTGGAATACAAACGATCTTCACCTGAATGGCCAACTTCGGCAAACAGCTTGGCAGACGGGTTGTGGTTGAACGTTCTTGGACTTCTTAACTCCTTGGCACCTCTGTTTGGGGTGCGCCCACGTGGGCAATGACACGGAGAGTCTGCTGGGAAAGAATTAACTTCACTCACAATCCAGGCTGTCACGGTGTTCCTTTACATTGAGACTTGAGATGACCTTGCGTTTGATCTTGCACTGGTCCGGCAAACTTGAAAGGTTATTGCAAAAGCACAGTTTAGAATGTTGGCCCCAGCAATCTGCAATGGGAACATTTTAGGCATATATTCTTCCTGAGAGGAAAGAGGCTGGGTTGAAAGAAACTGGGTATTAGGTTGAAGGGAGGGTTCTTATATTTTTTTTGTGGTTTAAAGTCAAATATTAATCATATCAGTTACTTGCCTGCTGTATATTTCATATTGATTCTACAGCTGCCGTTCTGTGTTCTCTTACATAATATTCTAAGCCTACGTATGGACTGATGCCAGTGTTTACAGAACACCTACTATGTTTAGGCCCTCGGCCCACAAAACTAATACAGTATGGTTCCTGTCATAAAAAACTTGCAATATGTCATAATCTAGAGATCCCCTAAATCAATTACAAGGAGCTTCCCAAGACTCCTTAAAATTCTAAACATTTGAAAAACATAAAGTATACGTTCATAATAACAATCCACAATTTTTTTTTTTGGCGATACGCGGGCCTCTCCCTGTTGTGGCCTCTCCCGTTGCGGAGCACAGGCTCCGGACGCGCAGGCTCAGCGGCCATGGCTCACGGGCCCAGCCGCCCCGCGGCATGTGGGATCTTCCGGGACCGGGGCACGAACCCGTGTCCCCTGCATCGGCAGGCGGACTCTCAACCACTGCGCCACCAGGGAAGCCCCACAGTGGGGCTTTTGCGTGTACACCAGGGCCTAACGCTAAACACCATTCAGTTTCTTGTGGAATTTTTTTTCCAAGTCTTTTCTGTCGAACTCCACCCTGGGGATTTATTTATTCAAAGCTCTCAAAGCACCTCAGCCTAAAACAGCCTTGCCCCTGGGGCAGGCTGGACACCCAGGCTGAGGACAGGTATAGCGTAAGGCTCCACTATGTTTCTTTTATATTTTGAGGTCTGCATTCCCAGTGTTTCCCGGGACCAAGTCAGACACTTTAGAAAATGCATCACCTCTTTGAAAGCACTGCTATAAATCAGGAATATTTCCTTGGAAGGAAAGGCTGAATCCAGCAAAATCCCTAAGGCTATGTGTCATCACACCTTGCTTTAATAATACAGATAAATAAGAATGATAAGTTGCCGACGTTTATTTAGCACTTAGCGTGTTCTAAGCACCATGCTAAGCGTTGTATATCTGTTACCTCATTTAACCCTCCCAACGTGTTCATTCCCAATTTTACAGACAAGGACACCAGGGATTAGAGGCATGAAGATGTAGAATTTTTTTTTAATTCAATTTTATTTATTTTTTTATACAGCAGGTTCTTATTAGTCATCCATTTTATACACATCAGTGTATACATGTCAATCCCAGTCTCCCAGTTCATCCCACCACCACCACCACCCGCCACCGCTTTCCCCCCTTGGTGTCCATACGTTTGTTCTCTAGATCTGTGTGAAGATGTAGAATTGGAAACCAGGTCTCTCTGACTCTGGATCCTAGCTTGTTAACCACTCCTCCTCCATTAGGGCTCCTAATGGGTGGGGTACTTTAAACAACAGTTCCAGGGCTTGGGCTACCGTGGGTTGCCTGAGATAGCTTAGGACCAGCCAGAATGTTCATCTTGGAATAAAGAGAGGCAAATCCTAAGTTGACCCTGGGAATTTGTCTTCTGAACCACATATCCAGGGAATAAAGACCATTCACACAGGAACAGGCAACACGATCGTAGACAACCTGATATTTCCTGACAAAAAATTTCTGTTCTTCTACTGCCAGTGTTTGCTAACAAGTAGCAAAATGAATTGAAAGTGTCTTTTCATTTGTATAAATGATGTACGCACACAATTAACTCATTTTATTTCCTTGATGATGTAAAATTTTTGAGATGAGTCACACTCCACGTGCACACTCTAGACTTCTCACAACCCTTGGCCAGACTTTCTTTCCTGTGGTGTGTTCGTATGTGCGGCCCCCTCCCCTATAGCCATCTTCTCCCACAGCTGTACGTATTTTAGGAAAGAGATGAAACAACACCTGGGCAATTATTTACCCCCAGATTTGAATGAGTGAGGGGAGTGAGAAAGATAATAAAATAAATATTCACTCGTAGAGAATAAGCATGTTTTTGCTGGACAGGATTATCTGAAATATCTCCATTGATTAAGTTCCTTAAGGAAGTTCACACATTTAGTTTTCTCTATCAACACCATCTCTACCGCATCTATTTGTGGAATAAGGCCATTGGAAAGTGATGAGTGGCGGCTCAGTGAGATGTCTTTGTTCTTCCCCTTGTCAAATTTCCCAAGACTTGAAACTTACGTGATTTTAGGTCAGTAGATTAAATAGTAAAAGTACCCTTTTACTTAGTATCATTAACCTGTTAGTACTAGAAACTCTAGAACAGGTTTACCCTAAGCGGAAGCAACTTTGGGCTTATTGAAACCTTGGTAATTGCCCCAGGCGGGTGGCATTTTTTTTCAGTAGAACAGTTGGACATTTCCAAGACCAGTCAACTGCATGGAAGCTCACTAAGGACTGTGTGTTCTCTTTGTCTCTATCTCAGCCCATTATTTCTCCCCAGGTAGGCATTCTTCAACATTAGAAAGCACACGCTAATTAAATTTTAATACGGAATGCTCTGATGCTGTTAAATGTGCCATGTCCTTCAGCAGACTCCGCAGCCTCTGAGCCCGTATTCCAAAGATGGTGACCTTTCTAGCTTTTCTCAGGAGTGGACTAGTCAGTGTGTAGCCCTTGATCTTCGGCTTTATTGTTCAAAGAAGCTAATAATTGACAAAGAGGGGCTATTCAGCTCTGTCAGTCAGATTGTTACTATCAATTATATGCATAACTCTGCCCATCACTAATGTCCTTAAGTGTCTCCTAAAGAAAAAGAGTCAGTTAGAAATCTCCCTTATTTTATTTAAACACCAAATAATAAACGTGGAGCTCTCTTTTGTGCTTCTGTTATAACTCAGGTGACAGGTGGAGAGTATTTTTTTCCAGGGCATATATTCAGGTCAAGCAAAAGATGTATTGAAGGAAGATTCAATCCAGAGCTCATGGGTAACTATCCCTTCCTTCTCCAGACGCTTAAACTGCTGAACTCATAAACTGTTAGAACCAAAAAGATTTTATGATGTTAATGCATCTTCATCTTTTCAAAGGAGAAAACTGAAGGCCAGAGAGACTAAATTACTTTCCCACGATTGTACAACTGCCTCAAAACAAAATGCCCTCGTATCCATATTCTGACTTGATGATCTGTGTCATACTGCGAAGCTTTATGGTTAGAGGCCTTTATTTTAGACATGAGGAAACCACTCACCTCCAAGTATTTTAGGATACAAGTATTGTCTTCTTTGCTTCTATATGTGAGATACGTGTGACATAAATATGACCTGGATGCCCTTCATTTATGTCACCAAACAACAAAACATAACAGAGAGCACAGTAGGCAGGGACTCTGGAACCCTGAGTTCCGGCTAGAGCTCTTCCTTTAGTGGTGGGTTTTGGGCCGATTTACTCTATTTATAAAGCTCAAGTTCTGGGAGTTAAAATACCAGAGTTGAAATCTTAATTTGCCGCTTGCTAGCTGTATAATCTTGAGCTGGTTCCCTTACTTTTCTGTACCTCATTTACATCGGCTCTGAAATGAAGGTGACGAGCGCGCTGAGGACTGTTGTGGGAATTAAGTGAGAGAACCCAAGACAAATGTTTTTGTCGCCCAGCAGTTAGAGGATCAAATGTGAACGCTCCTTAGCTCTTTGCCTACAGAAGTAAAGATGGATTAGATACTCTGTAAGGCCTTATCTCAACACAAACATTTTACAACTAGGTGCACTAGAGAAGTTTCTATTTAACAGGTATGTGACATAACTTCTTTTATGCTTTAATATATCATCACAAAATACACAGTTTGTCCTGTTCAGCCCTTTGGGAACAACTCATTGGTCTTAGCATAGGACAGTTGATCAGTTTGACCACTAGATGGCGATTGAACTCTTGTGGCCTCCCAGTTGGCAGACTCTTCACCCTGACCAATCAGTAGAAGACGTAAAATGTATAAACAGAACTTGCAAGTTGGAAGACCGTTTAGTCTAATTTGAAGGATTTGAAGAAGAGCTTGTAGCATAGAGGTGAAGTGAGCTGTTCAAGGTTTGTAGACCAGAAAAACACAGCCCCAGTTCAGGCCAGGGATTTGTTTTTCATCACACTTCGAGCTGCAGTAGAAATAGTATGGTACGTGGCTGCTCAGGGCTTCTCGGGGCCAGTCTGGTCCGTTCGTCTCACGTATTTCTTGGTAGTTTAATGAAGGAGTTTTGAGTAGTCCCTCTGTTGCCTTTTAAGGGGATTATGTCTGGTTTTTATTTTAACATTTATTTTCTTTGGTGTCACTCCTTATCCCTCCCTGATACCAGTGTAATCTGTCTTCAGAAATTAATGGCTAATAACGTAGCTGGAGACATAGTGTTTTCTTATGAGAGAAACGTACAGAGTAACCAGTACAGTTTTCACACCTTCATATTTCTCCAGTGGCCTCACGTTCAATGTTCTTACCATTAAACCATTAGAGAATTCCTACTAGGTGTGGGGCAGTGGGTCCACTTGTACACGTATTCTTTTTGCTTCTGCAGTGTTGTGTGTGTATATGTACAAAATTCCTCCTGTAGATAACATTGCTTTCCTCATCTTTTCCACTAGTAGCAAAACATTCATGGATGCTCACAAAGAGAAAACAGTGCCCCCTACTGAGAACCTACTTCCATTTTCAACATTTCCCAGGCAGTCTTCCTTACGAATTCTGAAATTCATGGTTCCTCTCTAAGGCACTGTTTCAACGTAGATGCGGAAATTAAAGTAGATGGGAGAACTTGGAACTTGGAACTTCCCAAATTCACAGAGCTAGGGATAGAAGGGTCAGCCTGGGATGGGTGTCATTCAGCACCAGGGATCTGTAGACTGGCTCCACTGTCATCCTTGTTCTTACAGCTTTGGAACCCACTAATGTCAGTGCCAGTTGCTGATTCAGTGCAAGATGAAACCAGGGTATACACTAAGAATAATTCAACCCTGTGGGTCTGTGCAAAATGACCGCAGCTGTTCTTGTCTTGCTGCATGGACTTTGGCACATCCAGGACGGCTAGATGGGAGGGATGCCTTGTATCGTCCCGACAGCAACTAATTTTGCCTGATATTCTTAAACCAAAAACGTACTGCATCAAACATCCACATTTTAATGATCCCGGATCTACTTCATTTATGCTGGTAGAGTGTGTGTGGAGCAGTTTTCTTTGTTGATGGAAAATGTTTTACCAAATTGCGGGGTGGAATTTGAACCCAGTTAGTTACCTTTAGTTGACTAAATGTCGATTTTTCATCAGTGCATTTTCCAGACAGCGCTTCCTTTGGCGGTGGGGAGATTACCTGGGTTTACTGGCAACTAGTTGCCAGGTTGGGTTGTGTTCAGCCTGACCCTTTAGCTTCCAGGAAGGTGAGGAAGCATAAAGCAGCGTCCATCCAACATTTGAGATATTTGAGTCATTGATGTCGATTCTTCTCTCAGGTCCATAAAAGGTGGCTCCGATTCCTCCCTTTCTGAGCCTCGGCCAGCCCGGTCCGGCCGAGCCTTCCTGTTCAGAGTCCTCCGAGCGGCTCTTCCTCTTCAGCTTCTCCTGCTGTTCCTCATTGGGCTCGCCTGCCTAGTACCAATGTCACAGGAAGACTACAGTTGCGCCCTCTCCAACAATTTTGCCCGATCATTCCACCCCATGCTCAGATACACCAATGGCCCTCCTCCACTCTGAGCCAGGCGGTGCCATCTGCAGCAGTGCTGGTAGCATGAGGGGATTCGGCCAAGGGCAATCCCAAACTGGCAAAGAGAGGACCTGGATCTTGGCGGATGCCCTCGGTGCGGCAGCTGTAGCGCACCTCCGTATCCCCTGTGTGCACATCATGGCTTCGGAGGTGATGATAAACGATGACAGGAAGAGAGCAAATAGATGCAGACGGTCTGGAAGATACTCTGTGTGAAACTGAGCCTCAGCACTAAAGAGATTCGGGACCTCCACTGTTCCCTGGACAAGTGACCTCTGGGCCTTTGGTGCATGCTGTGCACACCCAGGGACTTCCGGAGACCATGTGGGCAGCTTCCCCACGGTGCGCTCCGTCCCCTCAATAAATGATGCTACCTGAGCACCATGTCGGCATCCAACAACCTATCCGTCAACCAGTGCTGAAGAGCTTTGAGAACCTTGTAACATACGGTTTTTAAGAGCTTATGTGACAGCTTTTTTACCTTGTTTTTCTTTGGGGCATGATGTTCTAACCTTGCTTTAGAGGCACATGCTGTAAATCTAAAAGGCACTTTTTTTAAAGGTATAAAGAAAAATTGGATGTAATAAAATCATGGGAGGCTTTATGTGGAAGAAAAAGTCGAATGTTATAGTAAAAAAATGATATTTATGTATGTACAGTTTGCTAAAGCCACATTTTGTTTGTATCCATTTCTTTGCATTTATTATAGAGATTATGAAATATTTTGTCTGTGCTTTTTTTCTCCCTAAAGAAATGATTCTACATTTCCCTGTTAAGCAGGCACTTATCAGAACGCAACCTAAATGATCATTTTTGGTGGAATAAATGAAGCTGAAACAGAAGTATATATTAAAGGAAAAGGATGAATAGAGGTAGTGTGTATTTAGACATAGAGGACTCCGGATAATTCCTTCCTTCTCCTTCCACAGCCAGTCACATCTCACAGACTCTTGCTTCCCAGCATCTTTCGTATTCTCCTTTCTTTTCTGTTCTCATTGCACAATTGGAAGAACCTCCTATAATCTCCTGACTGAGGCCCCTTCCATCCCAAGGGTACCAAAAAGCCATGTGAATACCCCTGGAGCATTCTTCTGGTCAGGTCCCTTCTTTGCTCCAAAATCTTCTGTTTTCATTGTCTAGCAGAGGAAATACAGTTGTAGTCAATCATTCGAGTCCAACTACAATCAGATTTTATTCTGTCCCTCCGATCTTGCCAGCTAGTGCCCCTCATGGAATTGTTTGGCGCTCGTGGCATTTTAATCCACCATTTAATAATTGGAGGGAGAGGATTTATATGAAGTCCACATTTCAGGTTTCTCTTGAGAATGGAAAACTCATGTGTCCTGGACACACATTCCCACGTGACAATAATTGCTGGAGTGACATGGCTGCTGTCCCTTGAAGAATAGGAGACAGTTACTACATTTGCATGACTATCCTATCAGCCTCTCTTATCGCCTGTACCAGCCTAACTCCCAGAGGTATTTAGTTTACAAATCCTGCTCTAAATTGAGAATTTAAACCAAACTGGGGTACTCAGAATTACCTGGAACTGCCTTCCATAGTTTCCATGATGTTCATAGCCTGAGTGCCTTCTCAGCCAAGTGTCTCGAGGTTGTTTAGGCTTTCTGATTTCTGGACTCACTGCAGACCTTCTAAGTCAATCTGCTCAGGGAAGATCAGAGTTGAGATGTTCTTTTCTAAAGACGACAAACCTGTGTGTAACGTTTCCTGTCTTCCTGCTTCTGGAAAGGCTGTGAGCAGTGGTGGAGACTGGAGTTGAAGGATGCCCGGCACCCTCATCTGAGATGGTCCCTCTTCAGGCCTGGCTCTTCCCTCGCTTCCCTGTCACCCCGGCTCCAAATACCTGGAGGTCCTGGTCTTGCTTCTAGAGCAATCCAGCCCTTCAAGAGACACACATTGCCATGTTACGGAAACCACCACACAATGAGACATCGGTCCTGGTGGAGGCCAGCACAAGGACACTTCAGAGCCACTTCTCCACGTGGCAATTAACTGACTATGCATTTCCCATCACTGAAAAATTAAATGTTAAATGTGGCTGAGAAAATAGCACGGCTTTGATTAGGAAAAACTCTTAGAGTCCCATTTGTGCCTTTCTAAAACCCCTGTGAAACACTCAACAGAAGGCAAAACGTGCATTTCTTATTAAATTTTTTGAAGACTTAAACAAAAGAACATTGGAACAGGACAGAAGTAGGAAGCCCCGGTGAGTGTAAGCATTAAAGCCGTGAGATACTGGCTTTCCCCAGATGATAACACACGAGTCTAGCGAGGACCAAGCCAGCCACAGAAGAGACTAGGGTTTCTGTCTAGAGCTCACACAGTCTCCCGTGCTTAATGAGGGAGGGGACACGGTACCATTAGGAGCATCCTCGCCTGTGCCTGCAGCTTCCCAGGCAACAGAGAGAGATTGTGGTCAACAAAGGCTTTGTGGACGAGGAGGGGGGTTTGAAAGAATAATCAGGGGCTAAAAGGACACTGATGGCTGTTTAAAAGGCCCTCACTTCCGGGTAAGGGCTGTCCGGAGCCCTGCTGTGGCCTGGAGATAGGGAGTGATGTCCTCAAAGAGTGGTGGGTGAGGAAGGGCGAAGAGAGGAAGGGTAGGATTGATAATACCTGGGTAATGAGATTTGCGCAAGCAAACAAAAAACAGCAAAGCTGAGGAAAGAGAAAATCCATAAAGCTAGGATGGAGAGAAAAAAAAAAAAAAGAGTTGGAAACTAAAAGTAATGATTTACTAAAGAGTCCAGGGAGGAGTGAAAGGTTTCTGTGGAAACTATGCCCGGGGAGCAGGAATGTTGCCGCCTGGAAAATGGCGCGGCGGCAGCTTCCCTTGTTTTTGTGAGAAGTGAGAAGAGATGCCTTCAAAAGGCTAGGATGGGTAGTTCAGGAAGCCGAGAGCTGAGGTTTACTGTCAAAAGGCAAGTTGGGGTAGGCAGGTTTACAGCCCATGCCCTGGGGCCAAATATTAAGAAATTAGAGCTACAAAATTTTATTGGCAAGCCACTTAAGAGATCATAAAGCAAAGAAACATGGAGTGAATTGATTATAAGAGTCGATCATGGCTAGAAAAGCAGGGTCTCCAGCTGGTCTGGATGGACCTGAAAGCAGTCCCAATAGCTGGGTTCTCTGCCCCCGCCCACCAGTCCACCATCACCATCCCCAAATGTACCCATAGGGAATTATACGGAAGTAAAATATTCTCAGAGGATATGCTGAATAGGACCAGAAATGCCCAGGAAGTGCGGCATCCACTCAGATCACAAGAATGTATTGAATGCCCACCATGGTGGGGCAGGAACTGCTCCAAACTCTTCCGGCGTCAAGTTTCAGCTGGGATCTCATCCCTTCCCGTTTAATTACCCATTAAAACGTCATCACTGGGCCTTTGATGTACAGGAGCCTCTGTATTTTCCTCCTCCTCCGATTATGTCCTGAAACTTGGGGGAAGGATAATGCGGACACTTGAAGGGAACAAACCGAAACAATCTCTAATTTAGAGGAGAAAAGGAAGAGTAAACCTGCTAAGTCTCTTCATTTTCTGTCAGCAAATTTCCCCTCCTTTTAACTTCCTTGTCACCTGGCTTACATTACAGAGGGGTGCGTTTTTGAAGTCTGTGGAAATGGGGCAGGTGGAGTGGCCTTCACTCTCTGGCTTAGTCACGTATAGCACGAAGATGTTAATTCGCGTGTTGAGAGGAGGTGTTTCACCAAGAGCGGTTATTTCAGTTTCAGATTCAATAATATATTGTGATAACCATGGCCCACTGTTGTACCTAAAGTAACCCAGAGACGATGAAACTTAAAAGGAGTGACTTTTAGTCTTCGGTTCCTGGCTTCTCACTAACCTCTCCCTCAGAGTTTTAAAATATCCACCAGGAATGCATTGGGGACTGCCACAGAGGGGCGTCACCTGGGGGAGGAGACCCTCATTCAGGTGAGTGGGTGAAGGAACTGGGTGAATGGGGGCACTTCTGGTAGCCTTTGCTAAGCAGCCTTCTCTGCAGGGCAACAGAGCGCTCCTCAGATGGGGGAGGGTTTCTGTTGGTTATTGGGCGGAAGGTGGGGACCAGAGGGACTCACCTGAACTCTGTGGTCAGTCAGGAGCATCTTGAAAGGCTAAGGAAGTTGGAAAGTTGAAAATGGCTAATGAAAACCAGGGCGATACACTGTAATCCAGACTGAACAACGAGGAACATTTAATCTGGGGAGCCGAGGAAGCCAGTGGGACTTGGATATAATCTTTCTAAAATAGGAAGGTCACAGTAACATCTGTTTTTTTAACCTGTTACCTAATACAGAAGCAGGATCATAACCGAATGTGAAAAGCCCAATTGTATCAGGAGAAGAAAGTCCTTTGTCAGCTGTGCGGCAGATGACTGCATCTGATGCCACAGGTGGTCGAGAAGAAATCCAGAATCTCCCAGAGGAGGTCACGTGAGGGCCTCACAGATGTGCGTTCCCAGCCCAGGGCTACACCCCGCGGGAGACATTCTTGAAGCAGTTGCTGGACTCAGAAGGTGAAGCTGCCAGACAGCTGCCAACATCGAGGACAGTTCAGGCAGCTACCCCAACCGCAAGCCACCTGCACAGCTCACGCCCCATCTCCACCCCACACCTCCCCGTGGGCTTCACAGGTTGACCAGAAACTGTAGGCATGATGCGTCATGCTACAAAGCAGTCCGTCCAGGCCAGTGGTTCCCAGCGGTTCCCAGTGTGGTCCAGATCGGCAGCATCAGAGTCACCTGGAAACTTGTTAAGGATGCACCACTTTGGGCTCTAGGGCTGGGCTTCTGAGCCACCGCCTGCCCTGGGTTTCCTCGTTTTGGGACCAGCTGCCACAGTGGCGTGCTATGTAAACAGTCTTCCCCACCGACTTGTAATGTCAGCTTCATTGAATAATAGGTTTCTATATAAAACTGGATTTTTATTCTGGACTCTATCTCGTGTTCTTGATCTATCTTTCCATTGCTGTCTTAATTATAGCAGTATATAGTATAACTGAGTTTAGTAATGATGGATATATGCAATTATATATAAATATAAGCTATATAATAAATAATATTAATAGATGGTATACATAACTATTAATTCGCTATAAAGTATAGTAGCGTATATTAGTTACTTTGTTATAAGTTTTCATTCTTCTTAGGAAAAGATCCCATTTCTTTCTCTTTTTTATATGTGTCTATTTTAAAGGCTAATTATTAAAAAAATCAAGTATTGGAATTACAAAAGATTCTCTTCTTTTCTAAAGAAAAATGAACCGTTTCCTATGTCCCTCTCAATTATCTCCCAATTTGATGTTACTTTTCTATGCCTTTTGATTTTCTTATTCAAACAGTGTACACGTGTGCTTTTAAAAACTGGATCTATTCTTATTGTTCTGTGACTTGCATTTTTCACCGAACAATACCCCACAGACATATCTATACATATGTGTCTATCTCCTCTGCATTGGACTTCTCAGTATCTTCTTTTCAACAGTTGTTTCCTTCCAGGTTTTTGCTGTTTAAACAATGCTGCATTAATCGTGCTTGTAGGCATATGCATGCGTGTCTTTGTGTAGTGCTGCTTTTATTTCCCCCAGGTGCATTGTTCAAGGTGGAATTACTGAATCAAAAAGGTATGTATACTCTAAACTTTAATAAATTCTGCCAGATTATTTTCTAAAAAGTGGTAATGATTTACAGTCCCACCCATAATGGAGAAGAGAACCCTTTTCCTCAGACCCTCCCTAAATCTAGAGCAGTGGCTTCCAAATTATGGGAATTCATCCCAAATTATTAATGTTCAAATTCTGTACATTAAAATCTTTCAGGGGGCATTTAAAAATGTAGAACCCCAGGCCTTACCCCAAACCAATTAAATCATTGGTCTCTGGGTATCAGTATCTGTTTGAAGCTCTCTGGGTGATTCCCTTGTGCCGAAGGTCTGGAATAAATGTTATCCATTTTCAAAAATGTTGCCCAGTTGAGGCAACATTAGCTCATTGTTTTTAAAATGTGCATTTCCATGACCAGTTTATATGACAGGATTGTTCCAGTTGTGTTACCTGTGTGTGAAGCCTGTTTTATTCTCTATTTTTCTACTGTTTTTTTCTTTTTTACTTTTTTATGCTATTTCTAAGGAACTCTTTGCATATTAGAAAATTAACCCTGTACATCATATCACTTGTCTTGACTTTAGTCACACAAGAAGTTTTAATTTTTTTTTTTTTTATATTTATTTTTGGCTGTGTTGGGTCTTCGTTTCTGTGCACAGGCTTTCTCTAGTTGCGGCAAGCAGGGGCCACTCTTCATCGCGGTGCGTGGCCCTCTCACTATCGTGGCCTCTCTTGTTGCGGAGCACAGGCTCCAGACGCGCAGGCTCAGTAGTTGTGGCTCACGGGCCTAGTTGCTCCGCGGCATGTGGGATCTTCCGAGACCAGGGCTCGAACCCGTGTCCCCTGCATTGGCAGGCAGATTCTCAACCACTGCGCCACCAGGGAAGCCCAAGAAGTTTTAATTTTTATGTCATCAAATCTGACAGGTTCTTTTTCCTTTATAGATTCTGGATAGTGTATATTAAGATGGCCTTTTCCACTCCAAGATTATGCAAATGTTTGCTTGTACTTTCTGTGAGTAGGTCTATAATCTATCTGGAATTATTTTTGTAGTTGCTGTGAAGCAGGGAACTACTTTGTCATTTTCCAAATAAATAGATAATTGTCTCAGTGCCAGTCAGGAACAAGACAAGGATACCCACCTGTTATCACTAGTTTTTAGCAACCAAATGTCTGTCAGCACGGGGCTTGTTGAATATATTATAGTGCATACATAAAGTGTTTACTATAATGCAACTATTTTAAAAAAGTGAGACCAATCTATATTTATTGAGGAAGATGTCTACCATATATTCTTTAAAAAACCGATGTAGAATGGTTTCTATTATATGCCCCCATTTTAAAAAAAAATTTATTTTATATTGCAGTATAGTTGATTAACAATGTTGTGTTAGTTTCAGGTATACTGCAAATTGATGCAGTTATACATACATTATACATGGATCTATTTTTCAAATTATTTTCCCATTTAGGTTATTAGAATATCGAGCAGAGTTCCCTGTGCTTGTACAGTAGGTCCTTGTTGGTTATCTATTTTAAATATAGCAGTGTGTACATGTCAATCCCAAACTCCCTAACTATCCCGCCCCCAAACCCTTGCGTGATTTGTTTTTGAGATCCAAATTGCTGCACTAATAATAATAATTTTAAAAGACAAGAAAAAGGTACTTCTGTTCTTTCATGAGGAGACACTTGATTTGCTTTTTAATTAAAAACTTTTTTTTGATATGCCCAAAATAAATGGTGACAGGTCATCTATTGAAAGTGGCAGAATCCTAATGGCTGAGCCCACTCCAGGTGGTCATCCTGGATTTATTGCTGGTTCCAGGACCTGAGAGCAAAGTGGTGAAAGCCCCCGATTTGGGATGAGGGGGCCACCGGACCAGGGGACTTGCCGAATCCCCGGAGAAGAGCCTTCCCGGGAGAGCCGTCCTCCAAATGGAACTCACTTGCTCAGGAAAAAACTCCACTTCCTAAATGACCTCCCACCTCCAGGAGTCACTCTGCTGGCAGGTAAAACCAGTCCATCAGGGACAGCCTGATGGCAGGAAGTGATGGGGGCAGGGACACCGGAAGTCACGGGCAGCTTCCGCTAGCGCCTTGCCTCTCTGGTACGGGTGCCAGAGATTCACGCTGCTTTGCGTTTTCCTTGCTCTCTGCTCCTACTGAACAACCTCCTGACCGATTCTCTTCCCGAAAATCGGGCTTGGGAGTGAGGCTCAGTCCCTCCTCTTCCCCCCACCCCCATGGAGTCTGAGATCAGAATAGGAAACTGATAGCAGAACACGAAGCATCTGGACGTTTATATAGTCCTTTTTGTCCAAGTCTTATTAGAGAGGTTCTACCTATAGCAGAGACTCCGGAGTCAAAATACCTGGGCTCAATCCGCAGCTCAGCAATTTCCTAGCTGTGTAACCTGAGCAAGTTACTTAAGCTTTCTGTTCCTCAGTTTCCTCCTCTGTAAAACGGGATAACAATAGGACCCACTGCCTGGGGTTGTTATGAGGAGATCACAATGTATGTGTTGTATAGTACAAGGCAAGTACTAAGGGGCGGTGATGCTGACCAGTTTATTATTGTTTATTCCAGTTTCAAATGGATTTCAGAAATGGCTTTTGAGAAGAGCTTTCCACATCTTCTTCCCACACTCATTTTTACCCTTTTTTTTTTTTGCGGGGTGGGGAAGGAGAAAAGCTCTTAGAAACTTGAAAACCCAAGAATCAGCCATCAGGAACAGAGGAGCGTCTCCTGGGTTTGCATTTCCGAGGACCTCCCACTGCCTCACCAGGTGGGGTTCCCTCAGGACATCACCTCCCCAGACTCTCACTGTCTTCTTAGCTGGCTGAGGAAGAGGGGACCTGTGGCCTGATGATGTCTGACAAAGGTCACAAAACTATAGACCAAGACAAATGTCGGCCAACTACAGGTTGTGGCCTGTTTTTGTAGGTCCTTGACCTAGAATGGGTTTCATATTTTTTTAAGGGTTGTAAAACAAAAACAGACCAATGAGAAATTATTGCCAGCCACATTAAGTAAGACACTTACTCTGGCCCTTTATAGAAAAAGCTGCCTCAAGAGATAGAGTCGCCCAAGACAAACACCATTAGTGGAGTTGTTCGTGGGAGAGCTGCACTAAGTACGACCTTGAGCCTTTCAGACTCCCTTCTCCTGACTGGACTTCTCAGAACGACATCCCCACCGGCTCAGCTCAGCACTCGATCTACAATCCCTCACCTCAGTCTGGCTGCCATTGGGGAATTCTTCCCCTGAAAACACTTCTGTGGCAGCCATGAAGAATTCTTTCTTTCTTTTATCTCCCCAGTTTTTTGTTGGATTTTGTGGGGTGAGGTGAGGCCAGAGCTGTCAGCTTTGTCTTTGGAATGGAAATGGCATCTTCTTCCACGAGTAATAGGCATAGAGGGTCCTGTAAATCCTTTGGCCTCTCAGAAGTTGCATGTGCAGAGCCCTAGTTGGCGCACCTGCCAGGCCAACGGTCCTCGTTCCCTCAAGCTGTGAATGCCGCCATTAGAAAAGTGAAGCTTTGGCTTCACTGAGAAAGAAGCAGAGCTGCTTTCTCAGGGCTGGGGACTTCCCGTTGGCAGAGAGAGTGTACATGTGGCTTCCCAGAGCTCAGCAGGAATGGGAAGTATGGGACCAGGATGGTGACGTAATTTGGCAGGTGATAAACCTTGTTCGTTCGGAGTTTTGGCTCCTGGTGAGGTCCTGGCACCATTCCCTGGGGGCTTCATTAAGCAGTGTCTTCTCTTGGTGGTCTTTGTGGTACCCAGAGGTCTACACAGCCCTGGCAGCTGCTGCAGGCTTGTGTCTCCAAGGTCACAGAGAGGTGGGAGCTGGGGAATGGGGAGACTCACCTGTCAGAACACTTTAGTGGAAACGGGACACAGGACGTTTGAAAGGGCATCTCCTTTATCTTCCTGCCTCTATGAAATCATAGAAAATAAATGAAAAATTCCCTAGAGTGCTTTAAGCTCTCTGATACAGGCTTTCCTTTACTTTTTCAAACCAAGGCTAAAGCTCAGCAGCTTTTCCTACAGGAATAAGCCTAGAGCCACCTGGGGTTCTGTCTTTTCAGGATCCGGGTCTTTCTACTTCCTGGACTCAGGTTCTCGTGATCCTGGGCTAGAAAAAGTTGATACCAATATTGCCAAGTACTGACAACCAACTTCTCTATCCAAACGTCCTGTCTTTTCATAAACTTGCTAATGCTTTCCCTTATATACCTTTTTTTTTTTTGCATTCAAGTATACATTGACTTTTAAGGATTGTTAATGGGTGTTTCTGAATATTTAATAATAAAGTCAAAGATGAATGAATAGGTTCTTAGCTCTAGCTCTTAAATAGCTCTAGCTTTTTAATCCAGTCTTAGTGAAGCATCTAGCAGCCCCTGTTTGGCCCCTTCAGCCCTTGCCCTCATTTTGAAGGAAATGCCTGCTTTGCCATTGTTGAGCCCCAGATTTGTCCCCTCCTTGATCACACTGTCCTTAAGGGACTGGGAGGGCACGCAGAGCAGCTCCCAGAGGCGGCGGCAGGGTCTCCCGCTGCTGACTGTGCTGTTCCCTTGCCCCTGCCGCCCTCCAGCATGCGGTCTGGTGCCCTGGGTATTAACACGTGCTCTTTCTGGTTATAAATCTGGGAGTACTGAGGAATCTTTGCAGCTTACACCCCATTGAGCCTGAATTCATGCAGCCGGTGAAATGTTTCTTTCTCTGGCCTTTCCCACAATTACTGATTTCTCAATGAAAAGACATCTGACGACAGGTTGCGCAGCTGCGGAAGGGGCTAGCGGAGCGCTGAGTCTGGGAAGGCACCCAGAGCACTGTCTCTTCCAGGGCCTTCTGGGGGACTGGCTCTTGGCAAAGGGTCTGGAGCTGGATGCTTCGGAGTCCCTTCCTCTGCTCCTAGCTGGCCTGGCCTCTGACGTTATCCCACCCCGTTTCGAAATCACTTTTAAAAATGTTTGCCTCCAGTGCTTCCTCGCTGCAGTTTTGTGTGTGTGTGTGTTTTTTGTTGTCGTTGTTGTTTTCACCTTCACCTAGTTAGGAAGAAAGCTCCTATTTTGTCAGTTCTACACAGATACCAAGTGCCTGAGACGTGGCCCATGGTCCTGTTCCAGGGCTGTGAGCTAGGAGCTGGTCTTGGGGCAAGGGAAGGGGGTGAGCCTGGCCCAGGTACTGTCGCACTGAAACAGGCCCCGCTGCCAGTGAGGGAGCCACTGCCTCTGACTTCAATGTCTCAGGTCAGCAGCTAGAAATAGAGCTTCTCCTGGTGCCAAGGGACAGATGAAAATCACTCTTCAGCTCACCCACTGTTCCTGGCAGAAACCAGGGACAGGAAGGGTGCCTCGGTGACCTCAGAAACCAGGAACACTGGCACCAAGTTCCAGGGGCGTTAGCAGAAGAAATGTTTCTCAAACTTTCCTACCCAAGGTCCACCCACTAGTGAGAGAGGAGGACACATTTCTCCAGGAGTCGGAGGGCATAACCTGAAGCATCCTGCCCAAGTGCCGTTATTTCTAAGAGTCACATTTTGCCTTAAAAGTTCGTGGGAATTTTTCTTTCTACTCATAAAATGTGAAAGCTTGTTTAAATACAAAAATTAACACTTTCTCTGATCTTGAGTACAATTTCATATGTACTCTGTGACTTTTAAGTCACCCCTAGGAAGCCCAAACCCCAGTTTAGAAAGTGCCAATCATGTTTCAGGTCAGGAGGACTGATCCACTGTCCGCCATTCACGAGATGTCTGATCTTGGGAAACTTACGTAACTGTATTAAAGCTCAGTTTCCTCATCTGTAAAGTAAAAATAATAATATATCTACCCTCATATCACAGCTGTAAGGATGACCTGCAAAAATGTGTATGAAGCTGTTATCTGGCCTAGTGAAGCATCCAAAACATGGTACTTTTGTGTGTGTGACCCTGCACGTGTTGTGACTCAGGGTTGAAAGGAAAATCAAAGATCATTCCATCTGCTGCGATCATTCCATCAACATTTGGCTTGGAGGTTATCCAGTCCATGCAGAGATGTTTCCCGCTGTAAGGAATTCACCCGACCCGTACCTTCAACCAGGTGTCCCAGATTATCTGTAGACAGTTCTGTCAGAAAATGTATCTCTCTCTTGAATGAACGTCTCTCCCCTGGCCTTAGTGCTCGTCTTTTGGTGGTAGCTACAAATATTACACTCTTAAGCAACCATGAATGTGAACATAAAACTAGCTTTGTAATGCACATAGTCCAAATAATAAAAGTTACGAAAATTTGCTGCCCCGAGGCATCCATTCTGTATTTTTTGAGAAGCAAATCTAAATATGGCGGTTCGTGGGAATTCTCTGACGGTCCAGTGGTTAGGACTCAGCGCTTCCACTGCAGGGGGGGGCCTGGGTTCCATCCCTGGTTGGGGAACTAAGATCCCACGAGCTGCGTGGTGTGGCCAAAATAAATAAATAAATAAATGAAATTAATTAATTAAATAAATATGGCAATTCTGAATGCAAATGTCCCCAAAGGCTTAGGAATATGTCACACTGGAGAGTGTGATCTGGAGCCCGTGTGTGAGTGAATCTAGTCCCAGTCAGGCATTCCAACTTTGACAAACTCCCACAGATAGATTTAAAAGTTCCACAGATTGCTAAACATTCTCCCAAAGCTGGCTGAGTACTGGAAATAAACACACGGCACCTCTAGACAGCTCTGTTCCTTAGTAGTCCCAGAAGGATAATAAGACAACACACAGGGTATGTGGAGAAGGGGGCTTCCAGGGATGGCCCAGTGAGGAGACTGGTAAATCCTTGCTCCAAAAAGCAACTATAAAGCTGAACAAAACTGACAAACACAACCATTTCAGCACTCTGCGAAGTGACCAAAGGCACACAGCAATATGAGAAATGTTTACTCTTAAAAAAGTGCTGAGATGGGCTTCCCTGGTGGCGCAGTGGTTGAGAGTCTGCCTGCCAATGCAGGGGACGTGGGTTTGTGCCCCGGTCCGGGAGGATCCCACATGCCGTGGAGCGGCTGGGCCCGTGAGCCATGGCCGCTGAGCCTGCGTGTCCGGAGCCTGTGCTCCACAACGGGAGGGGCCACAACGGTGAGAGGCCCGCGAACCGGAAAAAAAAAAAAAAAAAAGTGCTGAGCATTGGGTGAGTGCAGGGACTTCTCCCATCCCCCACCCACGGTGTCAGGTGGCTCACTTGATTTGGTGGATGAGCAGGGAAGACCGAGGCTCTAATAGCCCCAGGTTGTTGCTGTGGTTATAGCAGGTGCCTTCCTGGCTGAGGCTGCAGACATGTGTAGCAGAGGCTGGAAAGTGCCCAGCTTCCCCCTGCACTCCAGTCTGACCCTGCAGGCAAAAAGCTGGGTCAGACTTGAAAACAGCCTGAAAACTAAATGTGCTCCCCAGTCCACATGCAGGTTCATCAGCCAAGGATAAAAGTCCTCCTGGCTCCAGGTGCTGGGAAAGGTCTGTTCAGTCATTAGATAATCAGGAAGCTATACAGACATAGGGGCAGCTCCTCGGAAGTCAGACTCGAAAACCAAAATGAGAAGAAGAATCTAAGAACCTAGCAGAAATATCTGAGGCCAACGACTGCTGGAGAGACACATTTCACCATTTTAACCCAGGTGAGTTACTAAACACAGAAACAAACAACGGTGGAACACAGCACCAATAGCAAACCACCTTAAGGGGATCTGAACCTGGAGTTGTGATGACATAGTGTCTAAAGCATTCAGCTTTCAATAAAAAAATTATGGGATATGCAAAGGAACTGGAAAATGTGACCTATGCTCAGGGACTAAAGAGGTCAAAAGAAACTGTTTATGTGTCTCCCCCTATGCTGGATTTAGCTGACAGTGACTCCAAGCAGCTATTATGAATACATTAATACATCTAACAGGGATCATGTTTAAAGAGTTAAGGTATGACAACAGGGAATCAACAGATAGGGGTTCTCAATAAAAGAGAGAATTTATAAGAAAAAAGGACTCAAGTTTTATGCTGGAGCTGAAATGGACAATAACTGAAATTCACTGAAAGGGCTCAACCTCAGAGTCAAGATGTGGCAGACGAAAAAAATCAATTCCCCTGAAGATGGGTAAATAGAAATTGCCCAATTTGAAGAGCAGAGAGAGGAAAAACGGATTAGAGAAAAATGAACAGAGCCTCAGAAACCTGTGGAACAACATCAAATGTACTGACCTGTATTTAATGAGAGTCACAGAGGAGAGGGGAGAGATGAAGAGGGAGAAAAATTATTTGAAAAAATAATGGCTAAAAACTTCCCAAACCTGATGAAAAACATCAATCTACACATCCAAGAAGCTCGGTGATTCCTAAGTAGGATACACACAGAAAGATCTACACTTAAACACATCATAGTCATGCTGTTCAATGAAGATAAAGAGAAAATCTTGAAAGTAGCAAAGAAGAGCTGACTCATCAGATACAGGTGAGCATCTGAAGGTTTGAAGCGATGGAGGCCAGAAGGCAGTGGGATGATACGTGCTCAAGACAAAACAAAGCAAAACTGATGACCAAGAATTCTACATCCAGAAAAATGTTTCAAAAGTGGTGAGGGCTTCCATGGTGGTGCAGTGGTTGAGAGTCCGCCTGCCGATGCAGGGGACACGGGTTCATGCCCCGGTCCGGGAAGATCCCACATGCCGCGGAGCGGCTGGGCCCGTGAGCCATGGCCACTGAGCCTGCGCATCCAGAGCCTGTGCTCTGCAACGGGAGGGGCCACAACAGTGAGAGGCCCGCGTACCGCAAAAAAAAAAAAGAAGGTGAAATAAATACATTACCAGAGAAAAACAGAGAATTCATTGCTAGTAGATTTGCCCTACAAGAAACACTCTAAGAATTTCTTCAGACTGAAAAAAATGACACCAGACATGTGAATCCACAGGAAGAAACGAAGAGCCCTGAAAATGGTAAATATGTTGATTAATATTAAAAAGTCTATAAATATATATTTTTTCTCACTTCTTGTCTTCTGTAAAAGATATAAAGTTGTGTAAGCCAACAAATATAACATTTTATTGTTGGGTTTATAACATATATAGATATTATGACAATATTAATAATATGCAGGAGAAGTAGAGAATGGAGCTATATTGGAGCAAAGAGTTTTATTGTATCAAATTTAAGTTAGTGTTAATCTAAAATAGACTGTGATAGGTTAAGATGCATAGTATAAGAGTAACCACTAAGAAAATAATTGTAAAATAGTATAACAAATCAACAAAAATTAAAATATTACCCTAAAGATATTTATTTAACCAAAACAAAGGAGGGGCCAGTAAGGAGGAATAGAGGAACGAAAAAGACAGGAGACATGTGCAAAGCAGCAATAACAAAATGTCAAATGTAAATCCAATCCTATCAATGATTCCATTCAATGTAAATGCTCACAGAGCATAACAACCATTATAATAGTGATGGCTAACATGTGTTGAGAGCTTTCTATGGGCAGGTCCTATACCAGGCTCTTGAGACATTAACATGTATTGAGAGCTTTCTATGGGCAGGTCCTATACCAGGCTCTTGAGACATTAACATGTATTGAGAGCTTTCTATGGGCAGGTCCTATACCAGGCTCTTGAGACATTAGCATGTATTGAGAGCTTTCTATGGGCAGGTCCTATACCAGGCTCTTGAGACGTTAACATGTATTGAGAGCTTTCTATGGGCAGGTCCTATACCAGGCACATGAGACATTTTGATCTTCATAATAACCCTATGAAGTGGGTATTGTTCTTATTTACATTTTAGATATGAGGAAACCAAGGAAAATCTGGACTGAAGAACTTGTGCAGGGATAATAGAACAAGAAAACAAAATAAGCTTCTTGGAAACCAAATGACTCAAACAATGAAAAAACTAAACTGATCTTAATAATGAAGAGAGTGCAGACACTCAGTTGGAGAGGACTCAGGAAAGGGAGAAGCAGTGTCCGCTGCTGTCCTTAAATGCTCTCTGTGAATTAACCCGTGTAGTCTTCACAGCAACACTTCCAGGCAGGTGGCACTATTATCCATCTTTACAGGTGGAGAAATTGAGGCACAGGGAAATTACCTTGCCCAAAGTCACACAATAAATGGTAGGATGAGGATTCAAACTGACTAATCTAGCTGCAGAGCCTATGTGCGAATTATGTTGCCTCTCAGTTAGTCACATCATCTCCTCCACCCCCATACTGCCAATTCACCAGTTAAATCACAGAGAAAAGGGGGAAAAGAGAATAAGCAGGTATCTCTCTCTGCAGAGGGAAGGGAGTCGTGAAATGGAAACCAGAGGTGGGATGGGGTGGGGATGAACCACTTTCCTGCTTCACGCGCGTGATGGGGGAGAGGTTTCCAAGCAACTATGTAAGTTTCAGATCATTCATTTATCCATTCACTCGTTCTTTCTTCTTCCCCGCAAAGAAGGGGTTGGGATCAAGCGTTAGAAAACAACAACTATTTTAATGAGCACCTCATATAATCTTCACAATTGCCCCGTGAATTAGGTGTTACTATCACCATTTTGTCGATGAGGAAGCCGAGGCTCTGAAAATTCATGACCAATGGTCATAAAGCTTGTACGTGCCGGAGCCAAGAACTATGGCCAGGGCTGCCTGATTCTAAGGTCCACACATTCCCTTCTGTGCCTGGGTTGGGATGGGGGTGGGTAGGTGGGGTTGGAGGGGAGCCTGGCAGCAGGCTGACCATCTGAATTCACTGTGCTCTACAGACGCATGTCACCACCTTGATCCTTGATCTCGGGCAGCCAGTGCTGAACCACTAGCAAGAAGGGAGCTGACAAAAAAAACAAACGTCTTTCATGTATTTCTTTATTTGAACACCAAATAGGTAGAGAAAATTGTTTAAGGTGCTTGAGCATCCCACTGGATTCTTTACTTTCTTTAAGGTGCAAAAGAGGTTTACAAGTGTGTTTCATTAAACAAAGCAAAGCTGCAACAAAATAATCACATCAATAATAGTATATGCGTCGGCAAAGGGCATATTAATCCATCAAACACAATTTGGCATGTGAGCTTTTCCCCATAGAACAAGAGCTCTACACTGAAGAATTTGTCGTGCACAAAAAGCATTGTTTGTAAGCTGTGAGAGAACATGAACTGGCATAATGTCACTTATTAATTCAAGTCTCTAGGACCAATGACCTCTCTGTGAATGCAAAGGGGTCCGTGCCTCAGGCACCTGCTCATGGGGCTGTATGTGGCTTCCAGGGTACACAGCTCTGTAAAAACACTGAAGATGGGTTTGAAACATGGCAGCATTTACATATTTAAAAAGTTCAGGCACATTTGGATGCAAAAAAAAAAAAAAGAATAGAAATTTTTCTTGAATCTCTGAAAGACAGTGCAAATTGAAGTGCCATAATAGAGGCAGCAGGTACTTAGGAAACAATTTTAAGTGACTTAGAAAGAGGCCACACTCGCTTTAATCCAAATGGAAAGGAACTACAGTTAGAAACAGAGATAACACTAATGAAAAGGTGGATATTTGGGACCACAGTTAAAGTCATTTGCTCCAGTTGAGAGTAAGTGTTCAGGGAGTTCATCCCGGAGGTGATGATGTCATCTGGACCATCCTCCCAAGACTTGCACCAAAGAGAATCACGTTTGTCTCAGAAGCTATGTATGACTCTGTCTTTCCAATAACCAGCTTCCTGAAGCAAATTTGCCTGTGAATATCAGACATTACTGTGGTCCTAGTGATCGCTCCCGGTATCCGCAGTCCAACTCAGAGTTGGGAAGTATGAATAGGAAGGGATTTGGAACTGGTTTCATGAACCAGTGGCCTAAATCAACGGCCATTTCAGTGTATAAGATTTTAACGCAAGAACATCTTAATGGGATCAGAAGTAAATTATCAGTAAGTCCCTTATTTGTTCAGCCCCCAAAAGGCATAGGATATGGCATGGTTAAACATAGTTGTAAGGTTAATAGGGAAATCTAATCAACGACTACACTTCCTTAGGGGCTGGATTTTGCAACCTACGTAGGGTCTTCTCTTTGGATGAACTAGCCTCTCTGATGGTTGCATGACAGCATGGCAGGATCATTACCGCAAGCCTGGAGCTAGGCAACAGCTAAAAGAAACACAGACCACTAGCTGTTCCCTGGACTGGACTGCAGATGCCACTAGTTCTTCCCTGGAACTCAAGCTGCCATTATATCTGAATGGCTGTCAGATACAGCTACTTATTTGTGGTTAACAGGGCACAAGTGAAATACTGAACCCTGGTGCATACCCCAGGCGCCAGTATTGATCTGCTTCAAAATACTTTCAAGACTCTTATTACGATATTTCCCATTCTTCAAATTCCTAAACCCACGTCCCCACCCTACCCTCACCCACCCACCCCACCCCGATCCACCATGGCTTTCAAACTTTAAATTGTCTCAGAGTGGGGGGAAAAAATACAGCATGTTCCCCACACCCGAGAGTAGTGTCAGCGGCAAAGTACCAGCTGTCCATTAGTGGCACTTCAAATAAGAAGAGACTTTAAAAATTACTTGAAACTCCCGGGCTAACATACCAACCATCTGGTGTCCTCTGCCCCATTTCAAACGTAGTAGTATCTTAACATGAATACAAACATCTCAGATGAATAATGTAAAACCCTCCACTGGATTATTGTTTGGATTTAGCTGGTATTACATCACCTATAGTTCTAGAATTTTTTTTGTTGTTTTTATTTTTTTTAAAAGAAAATCTAAGTATAAACATTAAAAAGAACCCACTGACCCATTCACTACTGTCCAAAAATATTACTACTTATGTTTTGGTAAAGCAAAATTAGCTGCCCTGAATAATTTTCCTTTTCAGGCATAATCTCTGCTACATATGATTGTCTATCATTCAGGATCCAACAATAGGCATCTGGATTAGTGCTATTTTGTCTACTGTGGATATAAAAGTTGATATGAAATGTGATCTTCATTTAAATGAATAATCACCAGGCCTTAGGCATCAATGACTACATCACAAGGTAGTAATACAAAAAAAGTAAACATTTTTCCTTGGTTTTGAATGTTAACCCAGTCAAATTAAATCCAGAACAGAATTACTACATTCAATTGTCTGACAAACAAGCATTGCAATTTCAAAAATATATATATTATACTATATAAGGTGCTTCTTAAACAAAAACAACAGAAGAATTATGTTCTAAACATTCTTACTGCCCCCCAATTTAGATGCACTTGTGAAAACAACTTTTTTTTTTTCATGGCCCTCCCAGGTTCCCAGTCCTTTGGTGATCACTGATTGGGTCATTGGAAATGGATGAAATCCACTTTTGAGACAGGCATCCCAAGAGAAGCCCTAGAAGTTTGGCTGGGTTGTTGGCTAACGCATTGCCTGTCACTGGGGTTTGAGTCAACAGACAATGCGGTCACCAGAGGAAACCAAACTTTCTTTTTAGCTGAAAAGGGGAAATAATCCATAATTGCTTTAGAGAAGCAAAGACCCAGGGAAATCTGCCCTGTGTCTGGAGTAGGCCTCTCTTGTTTAGCCTATAGGTTTAAGGATTCCTATGGCCCAATTCTGGGCTTGCTCTCTTGGCTTATGAAGGTTAATGAAATAGACGCTAGGGAAGTTTGTTTGTTTTTCCCTCAAGGCCAAACCCTGATTTTTGGATGAGCTCTAAACAACCAAGGGCAGGTGTGGTCTGACCAGGCCCCAGGCAGCCTGAGTACGGAGCGCTCCAGTCCTGGCCCTGTTCCCCCGCCCAGAGTGTGCCTCCAACCTGGGCCAAGTGGGGAAATGAGGAAGAGAAGGACTGCCCCATGGACCCCAGGGCAGCCCCGCAGTGCAGTATGGGGTCTGCCAGTAGCACTCCTAAGTGGCTGCAGCCTGTGGCAGGGCCACCCTGAGCCTCACAGTTTTATCCAGTTTCTGCCCTGCTTTCCTCTTTGGTCTCTAGTACCTGCAAGAATCATGCACATTTACTATTAAGCCCACTGCCCCAGGGCTAAGAGTGTCACCAGTGTACCTGCTCATTTAAACTGCCCTTGGTCATAGCCTGGGCACTACACCTAATTCACCGTGTAAGTTACACACCAGGAAGAGCCACGCAGAGCGCCCTCTGCTGGTAAGAGTGAGATCACACCAGAACAGGTCCTGAAGCCCATTTACTGCAAGTCCTGGGGGGAAAGGGCTGTCTTTTATAAAATGGAAAAAAAAACAAGAATTTATCTCTCACAAAGGAACTGCTGTGTGTGGAGGTGACTTAACTGGGAGCAACTTGCTGTTTTCCATGGGTCCATGGGAAGCAAGAATTAATTGGAACCCATGACCTATACCTAGTGCTCTCAAAAGCTAATGGTAAAGCATTCAGCAAATCTGAAGGTGCGGTGTATTTAGTTGACAAAGTTTTGACAGTTAGGGGCTCTTCTTTCCCTGTGTGCATCTTGTATTCCTATAGGGGAAGTGGGTGCACAGCCACCAGATATTCTGCTACAGCCATGCAACAGAGCAGAAGCTTTAAGGTCTGACTTTACTAAAATGATACGTTACTGTAGGAATACAAGAGGATGTTATAATGAACCCTGGACCTAGCTTTCTCCGAGTCACCAATTAAAGGAGCCACTTTCAATTCTTTCCTGTGGCTTATGCTTAAATAAGATCCATTAAGAAGTGCTTCACATTCACGGCGGTGAAACGTCCACGCTCCAGGCCTTGGGTCACAAGTAGCTAAAGTGCACAGCCATCTGAGCCCAGCTCGTAGAAGGAGCTCAGCCACGAAACGCTAAGGGAATCCTCGTGCTCAGTAAGGTAGCAAAGGGAGAGAGAGCGAGCTGTTAACAAAGAAAGTAGCCCTGGAATAATCCCTTTGGCTGTTCCCAAAAGAAGGTGTGCCACTTAGAACCGAGCGAGCAAATGAATGGCCACCCATATTAGAAAGCCAGCGCTGGGTGCATGCCAGAGTGCGCGCAGGGGCAGAAGTCAGCTAGAGTGATGCATGATGTGGATAAAGTGCGACAGGGATTCTCAGAACCCTGGGGGAGCCGCGGAGCTCTCAGACTGTGGTGGGGAAATTCTCTGCCTCCCCGGTGATGTAATACGTTTGCAAGGAATGTGATGAAGTTGAGCCGGCGGTGGCCAGCTGGCTCTGGTTCACGTCCTCTGTGGGTGCGCTCCCAAAATTGGCTGGGGCGTGCAGGCGGTGGGCATCCAGCATCTCCAGCAGCAGGTCGTAGAGAGGCACCACATTCTTGCACTTCATGCTGTACAGATGCTCCATGCCTTTGTTACTGTGGGCGGGAAGACACAGACAGGACCACTTTAGACGATCCCCAGATCCAGGACTGCTGAAATGCCGGGGAAGGGCAAGTAAGAAAAACCCCAGCGACACTGATATGCCAACC
The DNA here is from genome assembly GCF_003031525.2 of Neophocaena asiaeorientalis asiaeorientalis. Lineage (NCBI taxonomy): Eukaryota > Metazoa > Chordata > Mammalia > Artiodactyla > Phocoenidae > Neophocaena > Neophocaena asiaeorientalis. The sequence continues at coordinate 7,374,466 of NW_020173666.1, read as the reverse complement.
TTTCTTCCTATTTAAAGAGCCAGTTTAGGATTTACAATGCAGGTGAATTTCTTTCCCTCTATCACAATTACATCTAAAAAGAGAACAGATGAGATAGGCTACCAGGTAGGAAAGAGTTTTTATTTTTTAATTTAATTAATTTATTTTTAAATTGTTATTTTACTTTATTTTTTGTTAATTTTTCTTGGAGCAGAGTTGCTTTACAATGCTGTGTTAGTTTCTACCGTACAGCGAAGTGAATCAGTTACGTATACATATATCCCCTCTTTTTTAGATTTCCAGGAAAGAGCTTTTTAAACGTGCAACAAACCGTTCAAGAAGTTCCCTTGCTTCAAACTGTTCAGTTGCTTCCCATGTAACTCAGAATAAAATCTAAATTTCTGTCCGTGCTATGCAAGGTCCAACTGACATGGCTTGTCCTGCCTCTCTCCCTAACCCACTCCCTTTAACCACCCTAGTTTTCATGCTGGCCCTAAAGAAACAAAGCAAGACTTCCAGACTCAGGGTATCTGCCCTTGCTGTACCCCCACCCGCATGAACTTCCCCCAGATCTTCGAATGCCACCTGCTCTGAAAGGCCTTCCACGACCCCAGTGGCATTCGGCCCAAGACCCTGCAGGTTTAGCCGTTGGCTTTCATGTTACTGTTTTTCTCCCAGCACTATGACAACCTGATTCTCCTATGGATGTATGTCTTGTATGTATGTTTATTCTTGTTCCATAAGCATGCGCACACACACACACACACACACACACACACACACACTGCCCACCCACATCCCAACACACACTGTGCAAGTTCAGTGAGGGGCTGCAATTTGTCCATCCCGTAGGTCTCCAACAGTGGCAAGAACATGGTAAATGCTCAGAAAATATGGGCTGGATGGACCTATAGGGAAATGCATGTAAATGGTGCTTCTCCTTTTACCACTCTTCCCCCGACCCCCAGCCCCGTCCTCCACCAGCGACATCCCTGCTCTGTCCCCACAACACTACCACCAGGGAAAAAAAAAAACAACAACTATTCTCTAGATTGATATTTCTTTAAAAAGAATCATGGATCATGAGTAGACAGACCAAGAACATCTTAAAAAATATTGGCATTTTCAGTAGGGAAAGTCAGCCCTAGCTGGAGACGTGCCATGGAAACAAAGCATCAAAGTGATTCGGGCCATATGACACAACCACCTAAATTACGTTTTCCAGTGGGATTTTGTTTTCTTGTTTTTGTTTTAATTTAAAATGCTGTTAAAGTTAAATGCCCCTGGATCTGACACCGTCTTCCTCTTGCGACCTAACGAATCACATTTACCATCCGATGAAATCTGGTGTTAAATGCCCTGAATAACAACATATGGCTGGGGCCAAGCTTAACACAACAGAGTTCCGTGATTCAGATTGGCTGTAATGAGGCACCATAATATTGTTGGTATGTGGGGGTGTGTGTGTGTGTGTGTGTGTGAGTGAAAGAGAGAAAGCTCAAAGCTTGCAATAGAATAGCAACTTCTCTCCAGCTCGTCACACAATTCAAACAGGAACTCTCGCCGCCGTGGCCCTTGGCCATGTGTTGCCAGTAAAACTAGCAAGGCCTGTATATGCAGTGCAAATATACTTGGTATTAACTAATTAGGCTGGCTAATGCTGACAAGCAGTTAATGGATCTGAAAATCCGGCAATTCCTACCAACAAAAAAAAAACCTTCATCTGTGATACATGGTTTCTACGTCAGTGAAATTCCTAGCTTGGAGTAGAGCTAATACATTTTCTTCAAGGGGAAGGTTACTCTCTCGGTCAGGAAATTTGGTAGGGGATTATGTTATTCTGATCTATCCCCCTCTTCCCTATGTGTAATATTCATCAAAAGAAATGGATGGGAAAGGACTGAAAATGTGTACTCCAAATGCAGTCACCTACTCAACTTGGCCAATGTGAGTCCTTCATCTGTGACACAGGGATTCTTGGGGACTCCCTAAGAACAGAGACTGCAGTCACTTTCTCCCCAACTTTGGCAAGTGAAAGCCATCATTTGTGAATTTCAAATTCATAGGAAAAACCTCAGGTAATTTGTTCATTCATTCATTTATTCACTCATTCACTCAGTAATAATGTTGTGAGCATATACGACATGTAAGACTTCATATACGGCACTGTGGGACATACAAAGAAAGAAAGATACATTTATTTTCTCAAGAAGCTATCTCCAGCTTCTCAAGCTATCTCAAGATGTATCAAATGTATCTCAAAGATACATTTATTTTCTCAAGAAGCTATCTCAAGAAGTTATCTCCAGAAAAGGAGGCACCTGGGACTTTGATGGGATGAACTTCTTGCCATTTGATTCAGTCTCAAGGTCTGAAGACCCCTTAAAAATTAATCGAACTCTTTCTAGACACCTTGGCCCTTCCCTCATAGCCACTAAGAAACAGAATCTCTTTTTCATTCCTGGGGTTCTGGTGTAAGCCCAAGGTCGTAGAGACTTCATCATGCAGGAGTGTCATCACTTCACCTCACTGTTGTGGCCTTTCTGGAGTAAAGAATCCGATACTTTCTTCATCTCTTCCCTGCAGGCTGGGTTCTGTTCACGGGAATGGTACCCACTAAGCCTCTGGCCAGCCATTTAGAATGGAAACAAGGCCACTTTTACCTTCTGGCACAGAAAGACTCTATTTCCTCTGCTATCGTCCTTCTATAGAAAATATTTATTGAGTAGTTACTACGTGCCAAGCCCTATGCTAGGTGGTGCTGGGTACACAGAGTAAGCAAAATGGGTTGTGATAACTGCCTCACAGAGTTTATAGTCTAATGGTGTTGAAAGATAAAAAATGAGCAGTAACCATCAGGAAGGACAGGGTATAAATCTCACCTAGGTGTTAAGGGTCAGGAGATGCTTCCTGCAAGGAGTCGTATCTAAGCTATGATAGATTAGCTTACTGTTCGGAAAGATTCACTCTCTGTGCCATGTGTCCATGATCCTTGACTTTGGGCTGTCTCATGTGACTTGCTTGGCCAATGGAATGTTCGTGGACATGACTTAACTAAAAGATTAAAATGCACTTCTCCAAACAGACTCACTTTCTTGTGCCTCTGCCATCAACATGAGAACATGTCCCAGTTCTCCTGTGGCTACAAGGAGGGCAAGAGGCACACGGGGTAGTCACCTGGCCAACCTTCAGGCCTGCAGCTAGAGGCAGAGTCTCCCAGCTGTGCCCTGCTTCCATCAGCTGACCCGCAGATGTGTGCGTGAGCCCAGCGGAGGTAAACAGCTGCGCAGCCCATCTGCAGCCTGCAGCGGAAATCCCCCTCGACTCAGAGAACAGCTGATTAGGGCTACAGCCCAGACTACCAGGAAGTCCTGAAAGTTAAGTAAGGCTAGAGCATAAGAAGGAATATAAGCAAAATAAATGGATTTATACTTTCATCTAAAAGCAATGGGAAGCCATTTCAAGGCTTTAAGTAGGAAAGCAATGTGATAAGATTTGGTATCAGAATGATCACACTGGCTCTACTGTGGAGAATGGATTAGAAAGGCTCTGAGTTGAAGACAGGGAGAAAGGTTAGGCAGCTGGGGCAGAAATCCAGGAGGAGATGGTGGTGGCTTGGGCGAGGGTAATGGCAACGGGGGTGACAAGAATGGATTGAGAGGGATGGAGGAGTCAACGTTGACCGTCCACAAGGCGTTTGGAGCCGTAGTCTCTCGTTTAGAATTCCCACTTGTTAAGTAAGGACAGTGCGACACAGGAACAGTAATGGATGTGCGCAGTGCCTTCCGAGGACGAGCGTGCTCGCGGACTTCCCCTGATTGGCTGGGGCCGAGCGAACAACCAGACGGGACCCTCCTCCCCTGAGCTGCACGCTGCACACTCTTCCCCGGCTTAGGATCTTGCGCATGCGCCAAACTGAGCGAAAGTATCATCTCCTCTCTGCAGGCTTCCCTGACACCCGCCCACACCCCAGGCTGAGTTACTGCCTCCCTCTGCTATCCTCCCCACAGCCTTTATGCTATGTGCCGGGAACCGTCCCGAGTGTGTTATCTGTTCTCAGGCGTCAGCCCTTCCCGGGCCAGCTGTAGCATATTGTTGGGGGCTTGATTGCTTTACCTCTCTCCCATGGGAAACCCAAGGACGCCTCACCTCATGTGCCTGATGTGAGAGAGGATGAGGAGAAGCTGGGCCAGACGCCGGTGCTGTTGCTGCAGAGTCAGGCCCGCTTTGGCCATCAGATGGATCAAGGTGTCTGTGATCTTGTCCAGGACACGGTGGATATGGTCCTTCTCTTCCAGAGACTTCAGGGTGCTGGACAGAAATGTGTACACTCCTGAATGTGCAGAGAGAGAGTGAGAGAGAGAAACTCAAAGAGGATGAGGTCCGGGAAGCTGGGCATGTGCGTGGGACTAAGACTGAGCCAGTGCCCCTCCCCCCACCCCGCCCCTGCCCGGCAACGGGGAAGTTCGAGATCTGTTCGGTCCAGGCAACCATGCAAAATTCCTTAGGAATATACGTGTGTGAGAGCACACGTTTAGGAAACTCATGTGGCCCCCTGTGTGGGAGCCAGTTTCCAGGATTTGTCATCAAGATTCCCTGGAAAGGCACTGTTCGCCTTGGGGCCATGGTGGTTGACACCAGCCACCTCTCCTCTGACACGCCTGTCACCAACGTTATCCTGTTAAGGCTGGTGACAGCTCCACGAAGGAGGCATTATTGTTCCTTTTCACATGAAGAAAGCGAAGGGCAGAGAGCTGCGTTAACCTGCTGAGCAAGCTCGACAGCGTGGAGCCGAGCTGAGAACGAGCCAGTGTGCTGACTCCACATCCGGTTTTATAACGGAGACGCTAAGTTAGAGACACATGACCTCTCGGTGAGGTGCACAGAGAGAGCAAAAGTGATTTGCTAAGTGACTGACAGGCAATTTTTAATTTGCTGTTACAGTTCAGGTCAGCTGTGGGGCCTTCGTACTTTTCATCCTCAGCTGAAAGGTTTATGATGCGAGGGTAGAGAGGACCCCAGGAACTGCTGTATTTCACTGCCAGGCATGTTTTTTTGTTTGTTTTTTTCCCCTCTTGCCTTTTTTCTGGTAATAACTCCTGCTCTCGGGGCCACAGGTAGACTCAAGGCTGAAATTAGACAATCAGGTCACTCTGTCCTTTTGGATAGTATTAGCCCCAAGATAGACAATCAGAGCTTTTTCTGAGCTTGTATATGGAAGTTGTGGGCGGAAGTTCCTTCCTCTAGGGTGGAGGCACTGGGAATATGAGAATGTGGGACTTGTAAGCGCCATCTTCCAGGTACGTGGAGCTCGCCCTGCAGAATGGAGCCCAGTGACGACCAGCAGAGGTGATAGTTACGCGGGGGAGGCAGGAGGGGGGAGGGGACGGAAGGGAGAAATCCTGGTTCCTGTCATAAGGTCCTGGTTCTTACTTTTTTCATTTGACCTTAGAGCTTCCATAATGTCCTTTCTAACACATGACTCCATAAATCCCCTGTTGGCTTAAGATGGTGTTAGTTGGGTTTCTGTCACTTGCAACTGAAAGAATCCTGACTCTTTGACTTAAGTTGTGAGCTCAGCCCACGGAGCAGAGGAAGGTGAGTGATTAAGAGGTGAGAAGTACTGAAAGCAAAAGGAGGGCAGGATGGAGTATTCTTGTCTTGGGACCACAACGATGGCTGTTCTATCAAGTAAACACTGCGGAAATCAGCTCATCCTACCCAAACGCATCATCTCGCAGGGTGCAGATGACGCGGTATTTTTCTCAAGATATACGTCTATTTAGCAACATTTTTTTTTGGTCTTACGAGCCCACTGGCCCACCCATAAGTATATTTCTTCTCCTCCCCTCCCCCCCATCCTCACTGGTATTTTCAAGTTAAAGGCCCCCAAGTTTATGAATCCCCGGCTTTGTACTTGTAACGCAGTGACGAGTTACTGCTCACACAGCAGCCTGTAGGTCGGGAATGGGGAAAACACCCACAGAGAGGAACTTACAGTAAATACAGTTGTAATTGCCTGGAATGGAAAAGGGCTAATATTTAAAACAAATACAACAATAGCAGAACCAGAATGGTCAGGCTCTTGGCTTACAGGCAGTAGAATAGAATAATGTAGTTTTGATACCCGGAGGCACTCTGATACAGGGGAAATTGAGCACAGAATGAGTAAGCAGCGGACAGGCAGTGGGATTAGAAAGAAATTGCTGGATTACTTATGTTCCATGTGGGCTTCTGATAAAGACTGTGTCCACTAGAAAAATGGGCAAATGTCTAGTGGCCTTGGTGTTGGCCAGGAGGTAACGGATGGCAAGGGAGGTGTGTGCCAGTGGGCTGGGGGGGGTCAGGGGCAGCCTCTCCAGAGCCCCACGGCCATGCCTCTCCCTGCCCTCATGTCATCACACACATTCTAGCCTCGCGTCTCTCAGAGGCCCTGCATCTGGCTGGATGTCCTGGGAACCTGCCCAGGCCACAGAGCTGAGTTAATCCAACTTGGATGATGTGTTTTCTACCAAATTCCTTTTTTGTTACCACCCAGGATGCTGGCCTCGTTCATCAATAATCCCATTCTTGTTCATGGAAACCACAGAACCAAGGAGCTTCCATGTCCCGCGTGGGAAGGTGACACTTGGCGGCACCTACTTGTGTGCACAGGGTGAGGGCACCCTGTGCAGAATCACGGGCGTCCTGAGGGCCCGCGTTGCACTCTGCCCTCTCCTGTGGAGGTAAGAGCCTTGGCACTCAGGCTCTGGGGAGTGTGGTTTTCCCTTGTGCCACTGGTTCCCCATCCTCCCATGGGCTCCCCCCTCCCACATGCTCTCATTGAGAACCTACTGTGTGCGGACAGTGTGTCATGAGATACGGATTCCAAGCCTTATTTTCTTTTAAGCATTAATGTCTTAAGAGCAGCTATTGCCTGTGGAGGAAGGATTGTCTTCACACTGTCTTTCGGGATGCAAGCCATTCTCAGAACAAGCCTGTTTTTCTAGTCCTGTTTTGGCACCAACACAGCTTATCATCTCATCCTTGCGAGAGGCTTCCTAGCCGTGCAAATATACTTCGAAATAAATATACAGTCCTGTTGAAATGCCAATAATTGACAACTGCAGCCATCTTCCTTTGGGGCTTTTCTGGCAAAACATGTGGTCCGTGTTTGCTGCCTTTTGCCCCTAAGGGGCCGGTGGAGAGAAACAACAGAAATCCGAATTCCCAGAATGCTTCAGGTGCTCTGGCAAAAGCCAAACAGGGTTCCCGGTAATTTCCATATCCCAGGTGGTCCCTGCCACCCTGGACAGCTGCGCCAGTGTTCCCAGCAGCACGGAGCCAGTGATCAGACAGTGCGAGCCTTCAGAAAGAGTCTTACAACAAGGCAGGCTTTTGCAACTCCCCAGGCTGCTCCAAATCCCAAAGATGGAAAAAAACAATCTGTATGTCATTATCCAGTCTTGAAGTGCTGTTGGCAGATCTGAGCCTCTACATATTCTGAATCTTGCAGCCAACATTGGGAGCTTTTAGGAAGAGCCTATGGAGAAAGCGGGTGGCAGAAAAGAACGGGGAGCGGGACTGCATGGGCCCCCCATAGACGCGAGGTGTCAGCCTCTCTCCCTCTCTGGCTCTCAGTGACTGTTGCCCTTGCTCTCTCCCTCCTTCTCTTTCTCTGCTTGGACACTCTCTTCCTTCTTTCCTCCTTTTTGCTCCATCCCACAGGAACACCCTTGCTACCCCTCATCACTTCTCCAGATGATGGAGTCTTCTGGAGGCTGGAAGAATGCAGATATGGACACGGTAGTGCATGTGACTGTGTCCAGAGGAAACAGTAGCACAGCCCAGGGTCCTGCTCGCCCGGCCACTGACCTCCACTGAGGGGCACGCCTCACTGTTCCCGGAGAAGTGAGGAAGGCTGAGGCTCACCAGATGCTTGAGGACAAAGTTTCAAGTAAGGCCATTTTCTTTTTTGTCTTTTCCAGAAGGAAGAATGTGACAACGGACCCTGGGACAGTCATTCCATCTATAGCAGCTTGACCAGAAAAGCAAAGGGAATGACTCAAAGGAAAGAGAGAGTGAAGAAAACTCCTCAAACCCACGGCTGTAAGTGGTCTAGGCCAGAAAGCTGCCGCTCAGCTGGAATAAAAAAGAGCTGCTTTCTGGATCTGGCTCACGGACGACCCAGGGATTCATCGGTAGGTCAACCTTGAAGGTGGGCTGCTGGGAATGGCTTCCACAGCCAGACGGTGTGCGCTCATAACTGCCTTCAAGGCTGACAGTTTCATGAGTACTGCGTCCATTTTAGCCTTCACCTCTGACTGCGGCTTCTCCTCCTGGGGCTGCTGGTCCTGGTGGGGTGTTGGACAGCTTGTGGCCACCGAAGCCACTTAGTGGGAAGGGCTGAGCTGGATGTCCTATGCGCGGGACAGTCCCAAACAATAAAGGATTATTTTTTCTTTTTTTTTGCGGTACACGGGCCTCTCACTGTTGTGGCCTCTCCCGTTGCGGAGCACAGGCTCTGGACACGCAGGCTCAGCGGCCATGGCTCACGGGCCCAGCCGCTCCGCGGCATGTGGGATCTTCCCGGACCGGGGCACGAACCCACGTCCCCTGCATCGGCAGGCGGACTCTCAACCACTGCGCCACCAGGGAAGCGCAGGAGCCTTCTTTTTGTTAATTATGTCTGTAATATATTAAGAAACAGCCAGGGTTCTGATTTTCCTATTCTTCAGTCAATTACTACCTTTCTGAGGTCAAGAAGACAGTCTGAAGAGACACGTGATAGAAAATGTGCAGCGCATCTAACACGAAGGGGTTTGTTCACAAGGTTCCACGCGGAACTCCTAGTGCAGGTGAGCTAGCCTGGTCTCAGGAGGCCTTGAGGGTTTCACTTTTTTCCCAGAAAAGGCAGGTTAAAACATTCTGGCTGAATTTGTTTCCCTGCATCTCACCTTTTCTCACCTGGCATTTCAAAGACAACGGAGCAACAATGCAGAGCAGAGAGTGGCTCTTTACACACGTTGGGGCAGATTTATTTTCCAAAAATGACCACAACAGTATCTCCCATCCGACATGTGTCTCTGCGACGTGATCCTGGCAGTCCTGTCATGGAGATGTGCGGGTTATGGCCCTCCCTTGAGTCTGGGTGGACCCATAACTTGCTTGCAATCAATAGAATGGAATAGAAGTGACGCCACCTGGCTTCTAAGGTATGACATGCCTGTCATACAAGGCACAGAGCTTCTGCCTGTCACCTGGGACACTTGCTTCTGGAGCCCTCACCGCCTTGTAAGGGCTACAGTGCAACAGGAAGTGAAGGAGCCAAGGCCACAGATAAGCATCCCAGTGGACAGCTGCAGCGGATGTCCCAGCCAACAGCCAGCATCAATCGTCGGTATGGGAATAAAGTCCTTTAAGATGTCTCTGGCCCACGACTATCAAATCACTCCCAGTGGATGACCCTCACCTGCGGCCCCAGACATGGTGGAGAAGAAACAGTCCATGCCCTCTGTGCTGTATCCAAATCCATGATTAATAGAATCCAAAGCTTTTTTTTTCTTCTTTTAGCCATTAAGTTTTGGGGTAACTGATTACACAGCAGCAGTAAATAGAGCACACCTGGATATCTGCGCCAGACATTCAGGGAGGAAAATGACCCAGGACCAGCAAGTTGGAGACTAGACTCCTGATCCGGAACATCGTGAGACGAAACAGCATTTGAATACTTCCTGCTCCGCGTTATGAATCCTACTGTGTCTCAATGCCTTGGCCCAGCCCTGACCTTCACTCTTGTTAGTATAATGGTCAGGGCTCGAGCTCATCCTATCAGACCCTGTACACAGTTAACAATTTTCATAGGAGGCCTTTATCCCTAACAACTGCCCAGCTGATTATCAAAATATATGGATCTTCCCTTAACTGGCAACCTCAAATATCTGCACCCTACTTTCTTATCAGAGAATAAAACACTCAAATTCTGGGCTTCCCTGGTGGCGCAGTGGTTGAGGGTCCGCCTGCCGATGCAGGGGACGCGGGTTCGTGCCCCGGTCCGGGAGGATCCCACATGCCACGGAGCGGCTGGGCCCGTGAGCCATGGCCGCTGAGCCTGCGTGTCCAGAGCCTGTGCTCCGCAACGGGAGAGGCCACAACAGTGAGAGGCCCGCATACCGCAAAAACAAAAACAAAAACAAAACCAAACCAAAACAAAACAAAACAAAACACTCGAATTCTCAGTTGCATAATCTTTATCGAGTGCTGGTTGTGAGAAATAGACCTTGTCGAGATGTGCCTAAAGGAGGGATTTTGTGTGGAACAGCTAGTCTATTTTATTTTATTTTTATTAAAAGCCAGTGGAGCTTATAATAGAATGTGTTCCCTTTGCTTTGGCCCAGCAAAGGAAACTGAGAGCCAAATTTGTGGCCCACTCCTACAGATGGACTACTGTGTGCTAATCTGACTCCTGGATTTATTATTTTCTTCACATTATTTTCCTTTTTTTCAGATTGGATTAATTACTGCCTTACTCCCTTTGCATCACATGAACTTTAGTCAGCCATTTCTAATCCTCTGTGGAATAGGCAATGTATAAACAAAATAATGGACCGGACGCCCCTCCCTCCTCTGCCAAGTTAATAAACTTAGTTAGTGTGAATACAGATGTTTATAAAACATCATTAAACGTTCATCTGAATTAACTGCGAAGCCAGAAAAAATGACATACGACCTAAGAATATATAGTTGGTTGAATGCACATGTTCACATCATCCTGAGTTGAACAGCACTATTTAAAAACCCTGTGATGAGCAACACTGGCTACTGTGAAGTGACGCCTTCTTGTGTGACTGTAAAGTCCACCCCTTCTTGGTGCTGGTTTGCATGTTTATCTCCAGAACCACAAAGATTCATATACACTTTTTCCCCCTTTTTCCTAGAGAGAAAATCAAAATGGCAAAACGGCTGATAGTCTCGCTGATTATTTTGAAAAAGATAATTAGTGTCCAAAATTACTATTTCAGAAAGATGAGTGGACATGTAGATGATACCTATTCTTTAGACGTATCAGTTCCATCATTTCAAGTGAGCTCTACAGTAGATAAAAATTGTGGTGAAAAAGTATCACATGACTGTGACAGGCTTATCTCATTTCTCCTTAATAGAGCCTTGGGAAAGGACATATTACGTTGCAAAAAGGAGACACGGAATTCCAGAATTATGGATTTAAGTTCAGTGTTTTTCAAACCATTTTGAGAATCAAAATCCTTTTAAAAGAGTGAACTTCATGTGAAACATTCACATAGTTTATAAACTGAATGAAGTCAAACTTCTCTGATTAAAGTGGGAGAAAGGGAGAGGGGGAGACTGGAGCCTGCTCACCCAGCGCCCCCTCCTCAGCCTCATGTCCCCATCCTCTGGTGACCAGAGGCACCTTTTGAAACATGAGGCTCTAGCAGAAGGTTTCAAAAGCACTGATCTCGGGACGATGCAAAGTCAAGCCACAGACTGGGAGAAAATATCTGCAAAAGACACCTTTGCTAAAGGACTCTTAGCAAAATATTCAAAGAACTTGAAACTCAACAAAAAGAAAACCAACAACCCAATTTAAAAATGGGCAAAAGACCTGACACTTCACCAAAGAAGATACAGAAATGGAAAATAAGTATATGAAAAGATGCTTCACATCATATGTCAGTAGAGAACTGAAAACTGGAACAACAATGAGATACTGCTACACGTCTGTTAGAATGGCCAAAATCTAAAACACTGACATCAGCAAATGCTGGCAAGGATGTGGAGCAACAGGAACTCTCACTCATTGCCGGTAGAAATGAAAAATGGTGTAGCCACTTTGGAAGACAGTTCGGCAGACTTTTACAAAACTAAACATACCCTTTCTATATAAGCCAGCAATCACGCTCCTTGGTATTTACCCAAATGAGTTGAACATTTATGTCCACACAAAAACCTGCACATGGATACTTATAGCACCATTAATCATAATTGCCAAAACTTGGAGGCAAGATGTCCTATAGTAGGTGAATGGATAAACTCTGGTACCTCCAGACAGTGGAATATTATTCAGTGCTAAGAAGAAATGACGCCACAACTACTGAAGCCCACATGCTGCAACTACTGACGCCAGCACACCGAGAGCCTGTGCTCCACAACAAGAGAAGCCACCACAATGAGAAGCCCGTGCACCGCCACGAAGGGTAGGCCCCACTCACCACAACTAGAGAAAGCCCGCTCACAGCAACGAAGACCCAATACAGTCAAAAAAAAAAAAGAAACGAGCTATCAAGTCATCAAAAGACATGGAAAAACCTTAAATTCATATTACTGACTGAAAGGAGCCAATCTGAAAAGACTACATAATATATGTTTCCAACTACATGACATTCTAGAAAAGACAAAACTAAGAAGACAGTAAAAAAAAATATCAGTGGTTTTCAGGGGTTAGGGAAATGTGTGGGTTGAATAGTCAGACCACAAAGGATTTTTAGGGCAGAATGTCCTAAATGTCCTAAATGACATACAGAGTGGAAACTCCTCTGTACAATACTATACTGATGGATACATGTCATTTCACATTTTTTAAAACCCATAGAATGTACAACATCAAGAGTGACCCTTAATGTAAACTATAAACTTTAGGTGATAAAGGTATGTAAACGTTAAGTTCATCGATTCTAACAAATATCTCTCTCTGGTGTGGGATTTTGATAATGAGGGAGACTGGGGGTGGCGCGGAGGGGGGCAGGTTACATGGAAAATCTCTGTACCTTTCCCTCAGCTTTGCTATGAACCTAAAACTGCTCTAAAAAAGAAATTCTACAAATAAATAATTTTGTGAATTTTTAAAATTGAAGGATAGTTGATTTACGATGTTGTGCCGATCTCTGCTGTACAGCAAAGTGACTCAGTTACACACATAGACATTCTTTAAGTAAATAATTTTTAATGTGAAAAGGCCCCCTACTGATCCACTCATTAATTTACTTGTTGGGAAACAGAGGCTCAGAGAGGTTAAGGAACTGGGGCTAGTGGATGCTACTGCTGGGAGGGTTTTCAGACAGAACAGCAAGGCTGGACTTGCCTGAGGTCACCCTGTGGGTAAATAAAGGGCGGAGTTGGGACGAGCACCCAAATACCCCTCACTCCCGGCAGTACTGAAAGGCTACACAAAGAATTTCCTAACTTCACGGTTTCTGAGAAACTGGAAATGACCGCCAATAGCCTCGCCTCCAGAGATATCTGAGAAAACTAATAATTTTGTTGGAATGATTTAAGAGCACTCCAGATTTTCCAAACAAGGTGCAAGATGGTGTGGAGAAGAGGTGCTGGTGGACCCAGGCACCTTCTAAGAGTCTCTTTAATTAAGAACATTTAGCAAAATGTTAACAATGATTACTTTTGTGCAGTGAAATTATGATCACTTGGGAGGTTATTTTTCTTGGTGGCTTTTCTGTATTTTCCAAGTTCTCTGCCACAGGCACGTATGCCTTTCGTAATCTGGTAGAAGAAAATGCTATTGAAAATACAAAATCAAAGTGCCTTTCATTTCTATTATTTCACAAGCTTTGTCAATGCCTGGACCGATGAGAGGGAAACAGAGCTGGTGACGGATATTCCAATGACTAAGCAGCTTGCTGTAGGGATATTACTTATTACTATTTTCATAATATTGCTATCATCCCTAAGGCTGTTCGCATTTCTGAAACTCTTCAAGGTTTGCCATTTCGGCAGAAAAGGGAACTAACAAATTTGTTACTAAAGCTTCGGAGAAAATTTTTCTTAGTTGGAAATACCTGCGACATGTCATCAGTAACCTGAGCTACTTATCTAAGTACAGAAAAGATCAGCTTTGTCCCACGAGGACTGGCAAGTTGGAACGCAAAGGAAGCAGAGCATTAAGGTCTTACTAGAAGGTGCTGAGTGCTTGGCTTTCACTGAACGCGAAGGTTATATTATCTCACTCAGAGTAACATCCGCTCTACCAAAAGTAAGGGCTTCACCATCAAGATGAAAAAGGAAAGGTCGTGTCAGTCGCACAAAGCCCCAGAACCCAGAGCAAATGAAATCTTTGGAGGAGGCAGGTTGTCCTTCCCGAGATGAGTTTTTAAAGGGAGGTTCACTTACGGCCATTCAACCTCTTGCCTTCCTTTTTATAAATATCCCTCAGTAAAAACAGTGGCAAAGGGACCAAAGGCAGAGGGTGAGATACTAAATGCCAACCCTCTGTGCATCCTGACTGCTTAGAATAAGAGCAGTTCACCAGCACAGTGTCTGTGCAAGTCATAAAATTTTAAAATGACGTAACAAGCGCCTATATAGATAACAGATAATCAAATAAACAACATTCTCTGAAGCGATAACTTGCTTCCAAAGGAGTGAGCTTGGGATGTTTGTAATACGATGTTTATAACATGTCCTGTGTAGAAATTCCTGCCTGGGGATTTCACAGCTGAGGGCAGTAGCTGGGCTGCAGGGAGCTGTCTGCATCGCTGCCTCTGAGAGGGATGCACCCACGTCTGTCTTCCACATGCGTGAAAAGGTTACATTTATGTAAAAGTGTAATTTGATAAAGCTTTCTGGGGCAGTAGGCAATAGGTATCAAGAGACAATGATATCTACACTCTTTCACCCAGCAAATCCACGTCGCAAAACATTATCCAAAGTAATGATCACAAGCAGGCAAAAGACAATTATAAGAACGCAGAAGAAGCGCTGTTTATAATAACAAAAGCGAGAAGTCACTTGTGTTTAACAATATCAGATTCGTTAAATAAATGATCTTATATCTTCATGAATGATTATGGCAGCCATTTAAAGTCTTATTTTTGTTTAGTTATTTATTTTTATTTTTTATTTTTGGCCGTGCGGCTTGCGGGATCCTAGCTCCCCGACCAGTGATTGAAACTGCACCCTTGGCAGTGAAAGCTCAGAGGCCTAACCACAGGACAGCCAGGGAATTCCCCAAAATCTTATTTTTAAAGAGAGTACATGTGTATGATCCTAATTAACATGAGTAAATCTAAAGATGAGTACATATACACACGGTACGAAAAGAAAATAGTTTTGAACACAAATTAAGTGTTAGTCTAAAGTAGGCACTTATAAAGCTAACCTGTATTAACAGGTAGGCACTATTAAGCTCGCCATTTCATGGACCAGGGAATAGGAGCCCAAAGCGTTTAAGTAACTTGTCCAAAGTCATGCTACTAGATAGCAGAAAGGGGATTTGAACTTGGAACTAGAGTCCCTTGCTCTTAACCCTTATACTCTATTGCAGTAACATCCATCAAAACGTCCACATGGTTGCTTAACCTCAGGTGGTTATTTCCCTAATAATATATTTTGTTATTCTAAAATTATCTAAATGTAACATATTTTTTGTAATCATAATTTCATTTTTAAAAGGAACAGTTCTGAAGTCAGAAAGAGAAAAACATATACCGTATTCTAACGCATATATATGGAATCTAAAAAAAAAATGGTACTGATGATTCTAGTTGCAGGGCAGGAATAAAGAGACAGACATAGAGAATGGACTTGAGGACACGGGGTGGGAGGGGGAAACTGGGGCTAAGTGAGAGTAGCATCGACATATATACGCTACCAAATGTAAAACGGATAGCTAGTGGGAAGCAGCCGCATAGCACAGGGAGATCAGCTTGGTGCTTTGTGACCACCTAGAGGGGTGGGATAGGGAGGGTGGGAGGGAGACGCAAGAGGGAGGGGATATGGGGACATATGTATGCATGTGGCTGATTCACTTTGCTGTACAACAGACACTAACACAGTATCGTGAAGCAATTATAATCCAATAAAGATCTGTTAAAAAAAGAGAACAATTCTCTTTTTATATCTGTCTTTATCTTAAGAGTGTGCGGTCCCTGAGGTAGAAACTGCCTTACTAATCACTGCTACCATAATCACTACTGGTATGACCACGAGGTCACTTTGATGGAGCATCCCTAGGGTCCAGGGAGCAGTCCACATGGCTCACTTCATGCAAACTAGTATGTAGGAACTACTACTACCTCCCATTTTACAGATGGGGCAACTAGAGGCAACTTTTCCTTTCCAGCATTTAATGCCTGGAAAAGTAGTAAATCCTCAATAAATGGTAGTTAAGCTAACATAAATCCATGGATATCACTCAGTTCCGTGGGGGTATTGCTGTCTGTCTCATATGCCAGAAGAAAAACAAAACCTAAAGAGTAGATATAAAGTAAAAACTCAGAGAAACTAGAACCGAGGCAACCTCAAGCTACCTCAACATTCAAAAGTAGTCGTACCCCCTGGGGGAAAGTGCTGAAGGAGTCTGAGGCTGATGTGGTGCTCAAGGACCAGGACCCCATGGGAGAGGCAGGGAGTTTGTTTTTCCACCTTTCTTTCAACCCAAGAGAAGCAGTCAGATGTAGCCGTGGGCCCACACATGAAAGGCTAGGCCCAGAAGTAGGTCTTCCAACTAAGTGTAGGGGTGTTTGGTTTAGACTGAAAACTTGACAGCCTGACTTTCCATTTAAATGTTTCAGGAAGCACACATATTCCAATACGGCTTTTACTTGTTCACTGAGTATCATGCAGGAAAGGAAAACCCCATTAAAAAGCAATATTTTATTTCACTTCTGAGCTCAAGAAATGAGTGGGATTTTGTTGCCGTTTTCTCATGGTCTTCTTCAGTTCAAGTGTCAACACACATTTAGATTTATAGTTCAATGTGCCAGGCATGAGGGCAGAGAGAGGGCATCTACGGCCCTTCCAAATATAGGGCCTGAGTGTAATTCTTGTCCTATGATTAGAACAGGGAGATCCTGACACCAAAGTCTCTGCAGGATATTAGATCACATAATATTTTCCCCCTAAAAAAACAACAGATTATGATAGTAATGATGATATTAGCTCATATTTTAAAGCTATCTTGTTATGTCATGACAAATCCTTGAGTTAACAGGACAGTTGAGAATTATTATTTCTATTTTATAGTTGGGGAGACCAGTGAAGAGCGGTCCAGTGGCTTGATGAGACCCTGTTAGTTTAATGGTGGAGTCAGAACTTTCCCTCTTGCCTTCTGACTCCAGCCAAGTCCAACTCACCCTAATGACTCAGTTGAAGCATTGGTGCTCAGGTAAGGACCCTGCTGTCCATCTCTGCGGACACTCTGCTTCCCTTCATCATGACATTCTCTTATCTCATGACATTGACATGATCTGTTAATTGCCTGTGTCCCCTGCCCAAGCCAATGTGTGAAAGACAGGCCTCCATTTCCTGTCCCCAGTGCTGGGCAATGTTCTCTCTGAGCACCAGCAGTTTCTCCCCACAGTTTGCAGAATGGTTCACTTTATCATGTACTAGAGAACTAGTTTAACTTCGCAGACATTTCATCACCTACAGCAGTAGTTTTCAAACTAATTTCCACACATTACTGAGAATTAAAAGAGGATTCTCAAAGGTCCTTAAACTGGCTCCTGGCCTTTTAAAATTGTACACTTTAATCTTAACAATATTCTAAACAATGTCATTAAGACATTAATTTCAGAATGTTCTATGTCAGTTAGATCAAGAGTTCTCAGTCCTGGTGAGACTGAAGTCTTGGTGGGAGCTTTAAACAAATACCGATATTCACGGTTAACGAGATCGGAATCTCTGGGAAGGGTCCCCGCAACAGAATTTTTTCAGAGACCCCCAGAGGATGGAAACGTGTGGAGTATTGAGATGGACCCATCTAAATAATCCATATCATTTTTGACTGTTTCCTAAGTTACATATTTTTCACCCGTGCTCATGGTGGCCTCAAGTCTAACAGTTATGTCTTAAGTATCTCAGAAAAATAAATGCAGAAGCAAACAAAATACATAAATGATGTGTTCTTGCCAAGACAGGGTGCTACAGAAGCAAAGGTTTTGCCATCCTTTTGAACACAGACAAGGGGGGGAGAACAGGGTCCTCACAAGAGGCTTGGTAGACTAGCAGACGGAGATCTGCCCCAGCAGGCTGCAAAAAGCAACTCAGTTTCTGCCAAAACATTATTACCAGTTTGCCTTTCAGTCTGTATTTAATTTGTGAATTTGTTTTGGTTTTGTATGTATATAAGAGCTATGAACATGGAGTTTACACTCATTCATTTACATAATGTGATTATTCATATTTAAGCAACATACAAAGAACTTTCTTTTTTTTTTTTTTTTTTTTTTTTTT
>NW_020173666.1:7311760-7356180 GCF_003031525.2 Neophocaena asiaeorientalis asiaeorientalis | reverse complement strand
CGCGGGTCTCTCACTGTTGTGGCCTCTCCCGTTGCGGAGCACAGGCTCCGGACGCACAGGCTCAGCGGCCATGGCTCACGGGCCCAGCCGCTCCGCGGCATGTGGGATCTTCCCAGACCGGGGCACGCACCCGTGTCCCCTGCATCGGCAGGCGGACTCTCAACCACTGCGCCACCAGGGAAGCCCCAAAGAGCATTTTAAGTCAGCAGTGGGGTAGTCTGGGGCATTTTTCTTTTTTTTTTAATGGTCCCGTATATTATTCAAACATAAGAATACAGACAGGTAATTTCTGGGCCCTAGAGAATGTGGGTGAAAGTGGTGGTTGAATCAAGGACCTAGGAGACAGCTTCCCCCTTTGTCCATGCTCCTTGGAGCATAAAAGGATGGGCAGCTGCTCCTCCCTCTGAGGTTCTTGAATATGAATGGATAACTGCTCCTAATATCAGGATCATCGGAAGGATTTCCAGTCTCCCAATGGCTCCTGCCTTTGCCCCGTCCAAAGAGTTAAGACCCCCAAGTCTTCCCCAGGTTACAGGCACTTAGCTGGTTCCCCCAGTTCCTTAGAAGTTCCAAGAAGTCTCTGCAAGAAGACGCAGGACCCAATCCACCCCTTCTGGGGCCTGGGACTATTGCACTCACAAGAAGGACATCTTTGCTGTGAGAATGCAATTTTTTTAACCCCAAATGACCTGCGTGAAATCCCACTTCAGAATTCCCAGGCAGGAAGTTATGTATCATCTGCTAAGAAAAACGTGCCAGGGTTTTTGTATTTGGAGAGTCTACAGACTGACATTTACGTGCACACATTATGTGCCATGCAGTAGGTGGTCATTGTTTCAATAGTCCCAACAATTCTGTGTGTTAGCTATCATTATTTCCATTTTACACATGAGGCTCAGGGAAGTGGCTTAGCAAAGGGCATCCATCACCACCTAAGTAAGTGCCCGAGTTGCTTCTCTTGAATGCCTGGGCTCTCTAAGACAAAGTCCACGCTGCGCCAAGTGTTCAAGAAATTAACGGAGGCCGAGAGGCTTCAGGCCACACCATTAGGTGGGAGCAAGGAAAGACTCCAAGAGCTGTTGACTGCCTCCAGAACCCATCAGCCAGTGAGGAGACAGTGAGCCACTTAGTAACTATCAAGTGCCGTTTATCTCAAAGTTACCACAATAAGCAGAGGCTCCCTGGAGGGGAAGCTTGGCATTATAAAGAACCCAAGAGATAATACGATCAAATCTTCTCCACTGTGACAGCAATGGGCAAACCTGACAATGTGTCTATCTGAGATTCCAAGGCTTGTTCCCATCAGGAACCTTCAACTGTTAAGAATGAATGATCCTTAATGTTTGCAGTCAACATATCTACAGTATGTTTTTTAAATGTTTTTTCATCTAAATATAGGGACGCTGAATCATTGTCTAACTTCTACACTTAAAAATATCCGGGCTTCCCTGGTGGCGCAGTGGTTGAGTAAAAAAAAAAAAAAATATATATATATATATATATAACAATGCAGTGAATAATTGTCTAATAATTAGCAGAGAGAAAGCAAAGAATTCAGCTCTGAGAGAGGAAATAGTCTTTGTGATGGGAGCCTGTTATAATTAATCATGATTACAAATGCTTCTCTGACGAGATTGCAGCCTCTGGTGAACATACACAAAGCAAATGGATGTCACCAGCTTCAGCATCAGATGTTTCATCAAGGCATCAGGATGACAAGATATGCCATTATTAACAAAGCAGAACTAGGTGACAGACAAGAGCTGGTACCATTTTTATGTTTACATTTAATATATATGCACCTGTGGCATATTCCATATCCTTTTTTCTTTAAATGAACACGGGGATACACACTTTAGAGATGTTGTCATAATTCTTCCTTCCTGGCATTTTACTTTCCTTTAACTTTCCACCTCGGGTTTTTAGCCCCAGTGGTTTTGGCTCTTTATTCTTCTTTAATACTCCATCAATTGAAAGAGACATGTTGTCTGAAGATCAGCTTTGGATGAACAGGTGATCAAGGGTAAAACATTTTTACAGCAGAAGACTTTCCAGGAGTAACAAACATGCCTGCCAATGGTAACACCGGGATCCAGCGGGCAAAGAGTTGGAGTAATTGGAGTTAGTTTGTGGATAAGGAGAGAAAAGAAGGTCCACTGTAACACAGAGGGCAGAGGAGCTGCAGTCAGGGGTCTGACAGGCTCTCCAGGGAGCCAGTTGGATAAAGTTACCTGGGAGTGAAGTACGTGAGGCTCTTCAGAATTACTGAGGCATATAAAGAATTGTGGTCAGAAAGATGTTCAGAAAATGGGGAGAAATAATTATTAAATTGATCTTGAAGGCCAAACCCAACGTTCATTAGAGACTGTAGATTTATACGTATTAAGCTTTGACTCATGAATTTTTCCGAGTCTTGGAAAACACTTCCTAAATGGGTGGTGTTCTGAATGAGAGTGGATTCTGAAGGCTTTATGAGGACCACATAGATGGGGAAAGAGGATGAGAAGAAGCAGAGTCGACTGATGGTGAATGCAGACACCACAGAGTTTTCATTCAGGTCCGTCAAAATTAAGGTTCAAATAACAATCAGTTACTATCCATGAGATAATCTTGCTCTAAAATTTCTCTAAATAAAATTAAATAGCACAATTAACAAAGCCTCAGAACAGTTACAATCTCTATTGTTATTATTACCCTCCTGTCCTTGCATACTTTTTTAAGCCTAGCGGAAGGGAGGCCTTTAAACTAAAAGCACTTAATTTTATTGAAAAAAAGGCATGAACTGACTCCGTTTAAGCCAGAGATTCTCGTGAGTGATGATGACAGTTGTCACTGATTGAGGACCTACTATGTTCCAGGAACTGCATTAGACACTTTATGTACAGTTTCCCCTTGATCTCACAATAACCCAAAGAGATGGGCATTATTTTTTTCCCATTAATAGTTTGCCATTATCTAGATCTATAGTACACTGAAAAAGATGATATGTTTCATCATGGTGGGAACAGCACGGAAAAAATGGGGACTTTCTAGGTGCTTCTGGTCATGCCCAGCAAATACGCGTCTATTAAATGACTGAAGGGTCTAATACTTGTTGGCAGTTCACAGGCTGTGAGGAATAAAAAAAATTATAGTTTATAGGGAAATTAGGACATACACGCATAAAGAACCCATCCAGGCTAAAATAAAACACGGAAAACCCAAAACCAAAGAATGATGTCATTCACTTTCATATATTTGGCTTAAATTTCATGGTGGGAATTCTGTAACTGATGAGTTATTGAATAAATTAATGAAATTATTGCATCAATTATTGAAATCAGTGCACCAACTTCCCAAATGCTAGATTGTGAGGTACTGGCTCTAAGAACTAAAATAGTCTGGAGAAGAAAATCTCATTACGGACTTGGGTTGTAGCAAGATTTCCTGAATGAGGTGAGATCTGAACCGGACCTGAAGAATTTGAAATATCGGAATTACAAAGAAGAACTGAAGTCATGCTGGGTAGCAGGAATACAGTAAATGGGCACAGGACCTCCTTCCCGGTCCCCCTCTGTAGCTCCAGCTCCATCCTCCTCTCCCACTGCTGCTGCCTCCCAGCCTTTTGCCCTGAGCTCATCTGCTCTGTTCGCATTTGCCCTACCTTGGACCCTGTCCAGCTAGTTCTCAGAATGCCTTGACACTAGCATTGATTTGGCTAGGGCATCTTTGGATTAACTAGCAATGCCTCTGCCCTTTGGTGGGGAGTATAAAAACAAACAGTGTTTGTCCTATGGATGATGAGAGGCTTTTGCAAGCAAAGTAATAAATTATTCTGTCCCCGAAATGATGAATCCCTCCCACTCGCAAACAGCTGTGAAGAGGGCTTCCCCTGGAAATGTTGGCATTTGGGAGACCTTCTCAAGGCTTCCAGAAAGACATTCCTAGCAGGTCCTCATAACAACCTTTCAACTCCCCTTGTGTCTCGGCCCTAAAGTCAAGGCCAATGTAAACACACTCTTCTCAGACTCTGTTGACGGGGGCTCAGCCCAAAACCCAGGGTTCCTCCATACACTGAGGTCTTGTTTCCCAGGGACCAGAAAAGCATCTTCTAGTGAAGGTTTCCTCAATCATTTCTAGCTTGGCTTCCATCAGAGATTCCAGGAATTAGAGTCACTTTGTATTTTGTCTCATGACAGGTGAAGGGCTGCCCCTGATCAGAGCAAGGAATTGGTTGGGTTTTTAGAAAAGTCCATACCTCCAGTTGCGGGAAAAACCTGTTGATCGTCGCGGCGACCCTCATATGACTGACCACTTTTTGACTCTGAAAAAGGCCCTGAGCGCCACACCACTGTGTTTAGGAGTCATGTTTTCTTGATTCTGTTTTTCAGGAACAATATGAGACACCAGGAGCTGTGCTCAGCGGCAGATCCGCTTTTCCAAAACAGAGCTCACTTTTGGAGTGGAAAGAGCGATTCCACTTTTCCCAAGTGGAGAGACAGCTTCTGTTTTGCTACAGCTCGTGAGCCAGCAGTGCCATCCTTACAAGAAAAGATGAGCTGCTGGTATCTCATGAAAAAGACAACTATAAACTCTGTCAGTAAAACAGTGCCTTGTATTTCCAAAATAGCGTTCCAACCCTCCCAGCGCAAGGGAGCCCACAGAAGATCCTGAGAAAGGGGTAAAAGAACAAGGATAGAGCAGGAAAGTTTAACTGGTGTCAGGGGGTAGCAGGTGGAGGTCCAAATCCTGCGGTGGGAAATACTGTTTGGAGATGCTGGTGCCAGTCTTTACTAAATACTTTCTTGTAAGGGCTTAAAGTTTTTCCTCTGGGATTTAAAATACTTAGGTCTATAAATCCAATATTTTGATGGCAAAAGTCCTGCCTTTTTTATTATATAATATGAAAAAAAAACACCCTCCCATAGGAACAGATCAGTAATGCAGGAAAAAACTCTGCAGATCTGAAGGATATAGTTTTGATTACCAAGATCATAGCAGCTCCTTTTGTTGATTTTATAACTCCAGCTAATTTCACTTCCTGTCTGGGGTATTATTTCCTGGTAAAGGTAGGAAGAAAGTCCCAGCACTTGACAGGCCTGCCTTCCCTGAAATTAACAGATTGCCCACACGAGAGACGTCGGCGTGTGCCAGCCCTCCAGCGAAGAAGGAGCAGGTTCAGGACCTGGCACTGTGCAGCCGAGTGGCACTGCTCCCAGAACTCTCATCCAATAAAGAGCCATTATGGGATCTGGACCCTTCAACATACAGGACAAATGACTCAAATGAAAAGCACAATGCACGTTGAGTGGAACCTGAAACTTGAATGGAGTGGTAATCACTTCCTTAGTAGAGACCACATTATTTTTCATGCAACTTCATTCTGTAATTCAGTCCCTGCCTAGTGTAATAGTACAGATTTCCATTTATCAGTTAAGTGAGAATGGTTACTATGACAACCATTAAGCAATATAGGTTACTAGCATCGGTGGGGAAGAGAAGTGGAAGATTGTTAGGGGATATGGGAAGGGATTGGCATTCAACAGGAAGAAACAAAACATCTCAAAACACAAGGGAGTGCCGACGCTTTCCATATGGGATCAACACAAACTGTAGTTCAGCTATTGGGAACTTTGAGACCGTATCGAATGATGTAAGAAACTAAATCTAAAATCAGGTCCAGGGGTTCCAAACAGTTGTGATTTGTATGTGAGAATGAGGTCTCTGGCATGAGGTAGGCCTGAGGCTGGGGGACTAAGGTCCAGATTAAGGGCATCTACAGTGCAGGTGGCACCCCATTGTTAAGCTTCAGGTGGTGCAGACTGGGGATCTAGTGCTTAGACTCAACTACCAAGGAGTCTGGGATGAGTCAGGGTGCTGATACAGGCTGAGCCATAGTTTCCATCTGGGTGACCTGGAGTGACTCATTATGCAACAGCCAACCTCACCACCAAAAAAAAAGATGCCACTCTCAGCTAAGCTTTCTCAAATGAATACATAGGAGGGGACAGTTGAATTAGACACCATGGATCAAATGAAAACCACTCTTCCAGCTGGACCAATGTACCGAACTCCACGTTCCTCGGTTTTAGAACTAGGTTTTTCTATCTCTGAGCCAATTATATATTTCAGCTAATCGGTTTTGACTAGAAACATGGTCTGTCTCAAATAAGCCTCTTTGCTTATGATCTGGAACTTAGAATTGGTCACACTATCCTAACAGGGTCACTCGCTCTACTTACTTTCTGACATATACAACTAACAACAGACTTATGTCCACATACATGTACCACTTTAATAAAAACATCCCCAATATCTGTGAGAGGATAAAAGTACTTCAACAGAAAGGCCATTGGAGTCAATGTTCAATTTTTGGTTTTCATTCACCATTTTTGACCAGCATGGTTTCACCTCCATAAGTAATTTAAAAAGAAGATAGGCATTTTATTTTATTTATTTTTTTATTTTAAATGTGTTAATTGTTTCTATCAATTTGTGATTATGTCTTTGTAGTAGGTAGCTTGTACCTGGTTGAAAGTACAAATAAATATTTCTTCCAGTAACCAGCATTAAATTTTCCCATGTTATCCACTCACCAGAATTAAGCAAAATGATGGATTTGAGGCACACGAACTCCTCTCCCTGGAGATTCATCATACGGAACCGAGACGATGTAGCCAGCAACATGTCAAAGATCTCCACCATGCCCTCAACACATTTTCCCTGGTTCCTATGAAAACACAGGAAAAAGGAATTAAAGAACAGGAAAGCTTCCAGAAGAAATGATAAGGTTCACATTCATAAAAATTTACTGGCTCCAAATCTGTAACAGAAAACCACAGCCCATTCTCTTCATAGAGCATGAACATTCATTTGAATTCTAGAAGGCAAGATGAAGAAAGATTTTCCATCAATAAAACATTTTCATTTCAAATTCTTAGAAGAGATGTATTATTCAATCCCCAAATCTGTCATGCTGAATATGAAGTTCTTCAACCTATGGGTAATTAAAAATGATTCAAATTCAGGTAAATAATTTTTCTAATAAATATTTATCAAACTGCTACTATATTCTAGACGTTGTGGTAGTAATGAGAATAAAAATAGGGCCTCTAATCTCAATATGCTCATGACCTTGAAATAATATAATCAGTTTTAATAGACATATAAAATGCTTTTGAAATACAGGACAAAGTAGGAAAACTATGAGCTGTAGTTGTGCTGGAACCATTGGTGTTGCCTAGGATGACAGGTAAAGATTTGCCGAGTGGGTGGCATTTGAATTGACATTTTAAGAAAACGTAAA
Organism: Neophocaena asiaeorientalis asiaeorientalis; assembly: GCF_003031525.2. Lineage (NCBI taxonomy): Eukaryota > Metazoa > Chordata > Mammalia > Artiodactyla > Phocoenidae > Neophocaena > Neophocaena asiaeorientalis. Next base: position 7,348,895 of record NW_020173666.1, on the reverse strand, counting down.
TAGGATTTCATTGAGTTGAGGTGTGAAAGCATCATTGGAAGAGGCCCTAAACATGGAGAGGAGGAACAGTGTGAAAGAACTTGGAGCAGTGTGCTATAAGCAGAAGGAGATAGGAGAGTAATCTGGAAAGAAGGACAATGTCGGTTGATGAAGGATGTCCTACATCATTATATAAGAAGTTTAGGCTTTTCCCCTGTACAACAGAGCTTTGGCATCAAGGATTTAGCATTAATAGTTGCAACTACTGAATAAGCAAACTCACAGGTTCAAAACATGTAATATTTTCAGAAGAAAGTATTAGTATCTTTTCCGTAGTGTTGGTGCAAAAATTAAATGAAGAGATAGATGATACATGTGAAAGGAATTCATTCATCTTGTTATTCATGAGCTGAGTTTTGGGCATGATGGGTTTGGGGGGCTAGAAAGAAGCTAGAATATTTTATGCGTATGCAAACATATGTTTGTGCAATATATAAAAATTTAAAACACGAACAGTAAACACGTTGTCCAGCACCTTGTTTTGTTTTTAATTGATATATTTTGGGGTTCTTCATCAACGGTTTTTAAGAGCTGCATAATTTTTCACTAAACAAAATGCTATTATTTCTCTAACTACTTCTTTGTTGGTTGATATTTAGTTTGATTTCAAGTATTGTGCTGTTACAAACATTTCATGCAATGACTATACTTATGTTTATGTCTAGACACATGTATAAATAGCTATAGAATAAATTCCTAGAAGCCAAATTGCTAGATTGGGGGACTTATGTACTCTTAATTTGGACAAATAGTTCAAATATTGCTTCTAAAGAGCTTGTACCATTAGGCTGTTGGTTGGAGAATATATTGGTATAAGCTCTTCCTCTGAGCTGCCTGCTTTTGTACTTTGCCCATATTTTTTGTTGGGTTTTTGGTCATTTTCACATTGATTCTTAAGAGCTCTTTATATATTACAGTAATTAGCCTTTTGTTCTATGTGCTTTTAATTATTTTCTCACTATTTGTCATATTTTTCTTTTGATTTTGTTTCTAGTATTTTCTTCTGCAAAATATTCAATTATTAAATAATCAAATTTATCAAACTTTCATTATGGCTTTAGAACAGTATGTCTTGCTTGAAAAGGTCATTCTCCCTTCCAATAACATATTAAAAACGACCTTATGTTTCCTTCTAATACATTTCCATGTCTTTACACTTAAATCTTTGATCTTCTGGGATTTATTTTTATAACAACTTTATTGAGATATAATATCATATCATATCATTCACCCATTTAAAGTGTACAATTCAATGGATTTTAGTATATTTATAGAGTTGTGCAATCATCATTTGAGATTTCCTTTGGTGTAAGATGCGAGACAGGGATTCAGCTTCGTATTTTTCCAGGCAGCTACTTAGTTTTCTTAACACCATTTATGGAATAAGCCATCTTTTTTCACAGTGACTTAAAATATGCTAGGTGGGGCTTTCCTGGTGGCGCAGTGGTTGGGAGTCTGCCTGCTGATGCAGGGGGCGCGGGTTCATGCCCCGGTCCAGGAGGGTCCCGCGTGCCGCGGGGTGGCTGGGCCTGTGGGCCGTTGCTGCGGGGCCTGCGTGTCCGGAGCCTGTGCTCCACAGCAGGAGAGGCCACAGCAGTGAGAGGCCCGCATACCGCAAAAAAAAAAAAGAAAAAAAAAAATATATGCTAGGTACTTTTGATAAATTCATTTACTTCTTACAACTTCTCTTAAAGGTTAGTATTATTTTCCCTATTTTCCAAATGAGGAAATTAGGACTCAGACTTGTTAAGTCAAACCACACTGCCTACCAACCAAAAGAAAGTATTCCAACAATAAGATTTTCTTTGTCTTCCTTTCTTGCTCTACTTTAATTCATTCAAAAAGACTTATTGAGGGCCCCTTATATATCAGGCTTTGTGCTAACATTAGGGGGCAGAGAAGAAAGCCACGGCCCTTGTTAATGAAGAGATCAGGATGGGTGGAGGGAGTGAGATAAATTAGGAGTTTGGAATTAGCAGATACACACTACTATACATAAAATAGATAAACAACAAGATCCTACTGTATAGCACAGGGAACTACATTCAATATCTTGTGATAAACTATAATGCAAAAGAACCTGAAAAAGAATATATATATATGTATATGTATGTATATATAAATAAAATATATATATATATAACTGAATAACTTTGCTATATACCAGAAACTAACACAACATTGTATATCAACTATACTTCAATAAAAATTTTAAATAAATAAAGAGATCCAGAACAGGGGCAAACAGACAAGAAAAAGATGAGTGCAATACAACAGGATACATTCCCCAGAAGAGGTATAGAAAGAGTCTTATATCTAATGTCAGTCTCCCCAGATTTAGCCCAGATCAATATTGAAGCAATTGTCATAGAATTCTCCAATAAAGGTAAAAAGAGTTTTTATGTAAAATGCTTAGAATGGCATGTAGCACACCGTAGGGGCCATATTTAAGTCTTAGCTACAGACATATTGATAAATAGGTAGATCCATAGGTATCCGGGTAGAGGTTGGCCTTTTTACCTGAAGTATCCAGAGAACAATTGCCACAGTGCATTTTGCTTTGTGGAAGTCCAGGTGCATGAGAGCTTGACATAAGCAGAGGGGAATCTTTAAAAGCTATATTGGCAAGGCGGACCTTCAAGATGGCGGAGGAGTAGGACGTGGAGATCACCTTCCTCCCCACAAATACATCAAAAATATATCTACGTGTGGAACAACTCCTACAGAACACCTACTGAACGCTGGTAGAAGACCTCAGACTTCCCAAAAGGCAAGAAAATCCCCATGTGCCTGGGTAAGGCAAAAGAAAAAAGAAAAAACAGAGACAAAAGAATAGGGACAGGACCTGCATCTCTGGGAGGGAGCTGTGAAGGAGGAAAAGTTTCCACACACTAGGGAGCCCCTTCACTGGTGGAGACTGCGGGTGGGAGGGAGGGAAGCTTCGGAGCCACGGAGGAGACCACAGCAACAGGTGTGCAGAGGGCAAAGTGAAGACATTTCCGCACAGAGGATCAGGGCCGACTGGCACTCACCAGCCTGAGAGGCTTGTCTGCTCACCCGCTCGGGCGGGTGGGGGCTGGGAGCTGAGGCTCGGGCTTCGGAGGTCAGATCCCAGGGAGAGGACTGGGGTTGGCTGCGTGAACACAGACTGAAGGGGGCTAGTGCACCACAGCTAGCCGGGAGGGAGTCCGGGGAAATGTCTGGAACTGCCTAAGAGGCAAGAGACCATTGTTTCAGGGTGCGCGAGGAGAGGGGATTCCTTCCCTGTCTGCCCACAGAAGGCAGAGCACTGCCTAAACGAGCTCCAGAGACGGCTGTGAGCCGTGGCTATCAGCACAGACACCAGAGACAGGGACGAAACACTAACGCTGCTGATGCAGCCACCAAGAATCCTGTGTGCAAGCACAGGTCACTACCCACACCCCTAACCCACGGGGAGCCTGTGCAGCCTGCAACTGACAGGGTCCAGTGATCCAGGGACAACTTCCCTGGGAGAACACACAGCGCGCTTCAGGCTGTTGAAACGTCACACCGGCGTCTGCCACTGCAGGCTCATCCTGCATTCCAATTATAACTACTGTACCCCTCCTTCCCCCAGGCATGAGTGACCCAGAGCCCCCTAATCAGCCGCTGCTTTAACCCTCTCCTGTGTGGGTGGGGAACACTACACACAGAGGCGGGGCCAAAACCAAAGCTGAACCCCAGGAGCTGTGCAAACAAAGAAGAGAAAGGGAAATCTCTCCATGCAGCCTCAGGAGCAGCAGATTATATCCCCACAATCAAGTTGACGTACCCTGCATCTGTGGAATACCTGAATAGACAATGAATCAACCCAAAATTGAGGCGGTAGAGTTTGGGAGGAGCTGTAGACTTGGGGTTTTCTGTCTGCAACTGACTTCTTTCTGATTTTTATGTTTATCTTTGTAGTTTTTAGCACTTGTTATCACTGGTGGATATGTTTATTGATTTGGTTGCTCTCTTCTTTTTTTTAATTACTTTTTTATTTTAATAATTTTTTTATTTTAATAATTTCATTTCATTTTATTTTTATTTTCTTTTTTTCTCCCATTTCTTCTGAGCTGTGTGGCTGACAGGGTCTTGGTGCTACGGCCTGGTGTCAGGCCTGAGCCTCTGAGGTGGGAGAGCTAAGTTCAGGACATTGGACCACCAGAGACCTCCTGGCCCCATGTAATATCAATCGTCGAGAGCTCTACCAGATATCTCCATCACATTGCTAAGACCCAGCTCCAACCAACGGCCAGCAAGCTCCAGTGCTGGATGCCCCATAAAAAACAACTAGCAAGACAGGAAAACAACACCAGCCATTAGCAGAGAGGCTGTCTAAAATCATACTAAGTTCACAGACACCCCAAAACACACCACCGGATGCAGCCCTGCCCACCAGAACACAGGCACCAGTCCCCTCCACCAGGAAGCCTACACAAGCCACTGAACCAACCTTACCTACTGGGGACAGACACCAAAAATAACAGGAACTACGAACCTGCAGCCTGTGAAAAGGAGACCCCAAACACAGTAAGTTAAACAAAATGGAAAGACAGAGAAATATGTAGCAGATGAAGGAGCAAGTTAAAAACGGACCAGAACAAACTAATAAAGAGGAAATAGGCAGTCTACCTGAAAGAGAATTCAGAGTAATGATAGTAAAGATGATGCAAAATCTTGGAAATAGAATGGAGAGAATAAAAGAAATGTTTAACAAGGAACTGGAAGAACTAAAGAGCAAACAAACAATGATGAACAACACAATAAATGAAATTAAAAATTCTCTAGAAGGAATCAATAGCAGAATAACTGAGGCAGAAGAACGGATAAGTGACCTGGAAGGTAAAATAGTGGAAATAACTACCACAGAGCAGAATAAAGAAAAAAGAATGAAAAGAATTGAAGACAGTCTAAGAGACCTCTGGGACAACACTAAATGCACCAACATTCGAATTATAAGGGTCCCAGAAGAAAAAGAGTAAAAAAAGGGTCTGAGAAAATATTTGAAGAGATTATAGTTGAAAACTTCCCTAATATGGGAAAGAAATAGTCAGTCAAGTCCAGGAAGCACAGAGAGTCCCATATAGGATAAATCCAAGGAGAAACATGCCAAGACATATTAATCAAACTATCAAAAATTAAATACAAAGAAAAAATGTTAAAAGCAGCAAGGGAAAAGCAGCAAATAAAATACAAGGGAACCCCCATAAGGTTAACAGCTGATCTTTTGGCAGAAACTCTGCAAGCCAGAGGGAGTGGGAAGACACATTTAAAGTGATGAAAGGGAAAAACCTACAACCAATATTCTCCACCCAGCAAGGATCTCATTCAGATTCGATGGAGAAATTAAAACCTTTATAGACAAGCAAAAGTTAAGAGAATTCAGCACCACCAAACCAGCTTTACAACAAATGCTAAAGGAACTTCTCTAGGCAGGAAACACAAGAGAAGGAAAAGACTGACAATAACAAACCCCCCAAAATTAAGAAAACAGTAATAGGAACATACATATTGATAATTACCTTAAATGTAAATGGAGTAAATGCTCCAACCAAAAGACACAGACTGGCTGAAGGGATACAAGAAAAGACCCATATATATATGCTGTCTACAAGAGACCAACTTCAGACCTAGGGACACATACAGACTGAAAGTGAGGGGATGGAAAAAGATATTCCATGCAAATTGAAATCAAAAGAAAGCTGGAGTAGCAATTCTCATATCAGAGAAAATGGGCTTTAAAATAAAGCCTATTACAAGAGACAAAGAAAGACACTACATAATGATCAAGGGATCGATCCAAGAAGAAGATATAACAATTGTAAATATTTATGCACCCAACATAGGAGCACCTCAATATATAAGGCAAATGCTAACAGCCATAAAAGGGGAAATTAACAGTTTAACACAGTAATAGTAGGTGACTTTAACACCCCACTTTCACCAATGGACTGATCATCCAAAATGAAAATAAATAAGGAAACATAAGCTTTAAATGACACATTAAACAAGATGGACTTATGTGATATTTATAGGACATTCCATCCAAAAACAACAGAATACACTTTCTTTTCAAGTGCTCATGGAACATTCTCCAGGATAGATCATACCTTGGGTCACAAATCAAGCCTTGGTAAATTTATGAAAATTGAAATCGTATCAAGTATCTTTTCCAACCACAATGCTATGAGACTAGATATCAATTACAGGAAAAAACTGTAAAAACTACAAACACATGGAGGCTAAACAATACACTGCTAAATAACGAAGAGATCACTGAAGAAATCAGAGAAAATCAAAAAATGCTTAGAAACAAATGACAATGAAAACACAATGACCCAAAACCTATGGGACTGAGCAAAAGCAGTTCTAAGAGGGAAGTTTATAGCAATACAAGCCTACCTCCAGAAACAAGAAAAATCTCAAATAAACAACATAACCTTACACCTAAAGCAGTTAGAAAAAGAAGAACAAAAAAACCCTAAAGTTAGCAGAAGGAAAGAAATCATAGAAATCAGATCAGAAATAAATGAAAAAGAAATGAAGGAAACAAAAGCAAAAATTAACAAAAGTAAAAGCTGGTTCTTTGAGAAGATAAACAAAATTGATAAACCACTAGGCAGCCTCATCAAGCAAAAAAGGGAGAAAACTCAAATCAACAGAAATAGAAATGAAAAAGGAAAAGTAACAACTGACCCTGCAGAAATACAAAGAATTGTGAGGGATTAATACAAGCAACTCTATGCCAATAGAATGGACAACCTGGAAGAAATGGACAAATTCTTAGAAAAGCACAACCTTCAGAGACTGAACCAGGAAGAAACAGAAAACATAAACAGACCAATCACAAGGATTGAAATTGAAACTGTGATTAAAAATCTTCCAACAAACAGAAGCCCAGGACCAGATGGATTCACAGGCAAATTCTACCAAACATTTAGAGAAGAGCTAATACCCGTCCTTCTCAAACTCTTCCAAAATATAACAGAGGGAGGAAAACTCCCAAATTCATTCTATGAGGCCACCATCACCCTGATACCAAAACCAGACAAAGATGTCACAAAAAAAGAAAACTACAGGCCAGTATCACTGATGAACATAGATGCAAAAATCCTCAACAAAATATTGCAAACAGAATCCAACAGCACATTAAAAGGATCATACAACATGATCAAGTGGCGTTTATCCCAGGAATGCAAGGATTCTTCGATATAGGCAAATCAATGAATGTGATACACCATATTAACAAACAGAAGGATAAAAACCATTTGATACTCTCAGTAGACGCAGAAAAAGCTTTTGACAAAATTCAACACCCATTTATCATAAAAACTCTCCAGAAAGTAGGCATAGAGGGAACTTACCTCAACATAATAAAGGCCATATATGACAAGCCCACAGCCAACATCATTCTCATATGGTGAAAAACTGAAACCATTTCCTTTAAAATCAGGAACAAGACAAGGATGTCCACTCTCACCACTATTATTCAACATAGTTTTGGAACTTGTAGCCATAGCAATCAGAGAAGAAACAGAAATAAAAGGAATACAAATCAGAAAAGAAGAAGTAAAGCTGTCACTGTTTGCAGATGACATGATACTATACATAGAGAATCCTAAAGCTGCTACCAGAAAACTACTAGAGCTAATCAGTGAATCTGGTAAAGTAGCAAGATATAAAATTAATGCACAGAAATCTTTTGCATTCTGATACACTAATGATGAAAAATTTGAAAGAGAAATTAAGGAAACACCCCCATGTACCATTGCAACAAAAAGAATAAAATACCTAGGAATAAACCTACCTAAGGAGACAAAAGACCTGTGTTCAGAAAACTATAAGACACTGATGAAAAAAATTAAAGATGATACAAACAGATGGAGAGATATACCATGTTCTTGGATTGGAAGAATCTACATTGTGAAAATGACTATACTACCCAAAGCAATCCACAGATTCAGTGCAACCCCTATCAAACTACCAATGGCATTTTTCACAGAACTAGAACACAAAATTTCACAGTTTGCATGGAAACACAAAAGACCACTAATAGCCAAAGCAATCTTGAGAAAAAAAATGGAGGTGGAGAAATCAGGCTCCCTGACTTCAGACAATACTACAAAGCTACAGTAATCAAGACAATATGGTACTGGCACAAAAACAGAAATACAGATCAATGGAACAGGATAGAAACCCCGAGATAAATCCACGTAAATATGGTCACCTTATCTTTGATAAAGGAGGCAAGAATATACAATGCAGAAAGGACAGCCTCTTCAATAAGTGGTGCTGGGAAAACTGGACAGCTACATGGAAAATAATGAAATTAGAACACTGCCTAATACCATACACACACACAAAAAAAATTCAAAATGGTTTAAAGACCTAAATGTAAGGCCAGACACTATAAAACTCTTAGAGGAAAACATAGGCAGAACACTCTATGACATACATCACAGCAAGATCCTTTTTGACCCACCTCCTAGAGAGATGGAAATAAAAACAAAAATAAACAAATGGGACCTAATGAAACTTAAATGCTTTTGCACAGCAAAGGAAACCATAAACAAGACGAAAAGACAACCTTCAGAATGGGAGAAAATATTTGCAAATGAAGCAACTGACAAAGGATTAATTTCCAAAATATACAAGCAGCTCATGCAGCTGAATATCAAAAAAACAAACAACCCAATCCAAAAGTGGACAGAAGATCTAAGTAGACATTTCTCAGAAGATATATAGATTGCCAACAAACACATGAAAGGATGCTCAACATCATTAATCATTAGAGAAATACAAATCAAAACTACAATGAGGTATCACCTCACACTGGTCAGAATGGCCATCATCTAAAAATCTACAAACAATAAATGCTGGAGAGGGTGTAGAGAAAAGGAACCCTCTTGCACTGTTGGTGGGAATGTAAATTGATACAGCCACTATGGCGAACAGTATGGAGGTTCCTTAAAAAACTAAAAATAGAACTACCATATGATCCAGCAATCCCACTACTGGGCAGATACCCTGAAAAAAATCATAATTCAAAAGAAGTCACAATGTTCATTGCAGCACTATTTACAATAGCCAGGACATGGAAGCAACCTAAGTGTCCATCGACAGATGAATTGATAAAGAAGATGTAGCACATATATACAGTGGAATATTACTCATCCATAAAAGGAATAGAAATTGAGTTATTTGTAGTGAGATGGATGGACCTAGAGTCTGTCATACAGAGTGAAATAAGTAAGAAAGAGAAAAACAAATATCGTATGCTAACTCATATATATGGAATCTAAAAAAAAAAAAAGGTTCTGAAGAACCTAGGGGCAGGACATGAATAAAAACGCAGATGTAGAGAGTGGACTTGACGACATGGGGAGTGGGAAGGTTAAGTTGGGACGAAGAGAGAGAGTGACATGGACATATATACACTACCAAACGTAAAATAGATAGCTAGTGGGAAGCAGCCACATAGCACAGGGATATTAGCTCGGTGCTTTGTGTCCGCCTAGAGGGGTGGGATAGGGAGGGTGGGAGGGAGATGCAAGATGGAGGGGATATGGGGACATATGTATACATATAGCTGATACACTTTGTTATACAGTGGAAACTAACACACCATTGTAAAGCAATTATACTCCAATAAAGATGTTAAAGAAAAAAAAAAGAAAGAAAGCTATATTGGCTCCTCGAGGGGATGAGCTGGTGATCACCCCAAAAGGTGAGTTGGCCTTAAGCCCTAGTGAGCCTTAAACTAGAAGTGGCCTTAATCTAGAAGTGAGCTTTTCTTGTCCTGTAGTTGAATTTTTTTAAGTGGCACATTTTCTTTCTGGTGAAAAAATAAACAAGGAGAGGGGGAAATGTTTGGAGGATAAAGCTTTAAAAGTAACAACTCATAGCCAAAATAGTGAAATGTTCCTTTCTCAGTATAAAGTCTTTGTTTACTTAACAGACTGCACACCGGCAGGGGAGGACATCTCTGTGTGGGAGGGAGCCTGTGTTCACCTGCTGTGAGCAAAAGTTCAGATCAGAAACTGAGAAAGTGGAGTCTTAACAATTTTCTTCTCATTCCCTTTCAATAGTCTCCCACATTTTCCCATGAGGAGCTTGTTCTGTACTCTTCCAGAGAGAGTGTATTCTTCTCAGCCTCTTCTCACTGGATATCCTGCTATTTCTAAGCAGCCATTATTATCTGGCCACAGCACAGTGCTGGCTCTTCAGCACACATTAGGACTGAGCCCTCAGCCATGGCACACACCCACAACTCTCAATTCAGTTCTCGCTATGCGTGTGTGTGTGTGTGTGTTTTACTTCAGAGGACGTGGAGGGAGCATACGTTAAGTATAAATCATTGAGACAATATGATAGAAGGACCCTGGGGCTTACCTTCCATACAAACAGAAGAGCTTCATACCTGCTGGTGGGAGTCTCAAATTTGAGGGCTCTTGGGGGAATATTCACTGCAGTGAAGCTGCAATTTTCTAAGCAATGCTCTAAGAGTCTGGAAGAACTTTACGCTGATGACTCCAAAGGAATGAACACACTACCTTTCAATGGGAAAAACTCACTTGGTCTGAACACTTCAGCCAATCCATTATTTGTGTAATAAATTAAAAGTGTGTACTTTGATGGCCCTGATGATATTTTCAGCAAATCACTAGAATGTTGCCTGCATGGAAATGACTGATTACATGGTATGTGAGGGTCTCTCACCGGCATTACCACCAGGTGAAAATGCTTGCCATGTGAGCTAGTGGACAGGTGATTTGTCACCCTAAGATCAGGTACAAATCTATGTGGACTTGGAAGGTTAACTGACACTTGTCACCTGCCCGACACAAAGGAACCCTTTACTGTCCACTGAGGTCATTACACATTGGGGTCAGGGCTTCATTTTCAAAGCCCTGTCGAAATATCCTACACTAACTTCAAGGAGCCAGTCAGGCTAGCACATTTAACTCAATTTCAGGGGACCCGATGAATCAATGCCTCAGAGATGGGGTGATTGTTAAGAATCGGGAGGTAACCTGTCTATGATAAGACAAGATTAGTCTAAATCCATGAGGTACTCTTGAGGCTGTGAGACACATGGGGCTTGGAAGAACAAGATTTATTTTTAAAAGAAGCACGGCTTCAGGCATAGAGCAGGAGTAGTTTACCAAGCAGACCAACCCATGACTCCCACTGTGAGACACGTCAGCCTGCAGTGATGAATTCCACCGATCACATCAGTCTGGCATTCAGAGCACCTCAGAACCACCTAATTCTGCTCCTTACCCTCTGCCAGTGAAGTCCAACTGCACTTAAGTCAAGGGAGAAGAAACAGGCTTGAAAAGAACATTTGCTCATGGAAGTTTCTCCTCTATAGAAACGAGCACCGGTTTTTCAGAAGCCCTTAGGTACCTATTGCTCCACGTGGGAAATAAAGAGCTCTAATGAGGGTGTGCAGATCAAACCTGTAAATGTAAAATTACCCCCAGCCTCTCTTTGTATAAATGGATATTGATAGATGGAAACTGAAAACCCCCAGGGGATCAACATAAGACATTCAATTTAGCTGTCCTAAAAAGATTTACAATAGAGTTAGAAAAAAAGTTAAGAATTAAGAGGCTGTTTAATATCAATAGTGGCAGGTTTAGTTGTATTTAAAGAGCTTCTGTATCTTTGATGCTACAAAATCTCTCAGCAGATGCTCTGATATGCTGTGACTCCATAACTCTTTGTATGATCAAGAGGTTTACATATACAACCCACTGATGTGTGGGACAAAATGCTGAAGATGGCAAATTGTAAGTGATATACCTTGAAAGATGCAAAATTTGAATGGTTGTATCTCAAAGCTGATTACTTGAGAGGAAAGTGGGTTAAGATTCTGGAATCCAACTGCCTGGGTCCAAATCTTGATACGACTATTCACCAATTATGTGACCTTGAACCAATTACTTAAACTCTTGTGTGCCTGAATGAGCATATACCCACAGTGGTAGGTTGAATAAGAAATAAATAAGTTGTTAGCCTATGTGGATCAATAAAGAAATTGGTCCTGAGAGTGGGCTACTAACATCAAAAATATTTACCCCCTTAATGCCAAGTAACAAGAAACAGATACAGCAAGCTAGAGAGCCCTGTTACAACATTGCAAAATATCTGGTAAAACCATGGTCTGAGATTGGAAGGCAGACCACTCACCTGGAGAAGTGGACAGAAGGAGTCAGAGTGATGGTGTGTGGTTACCTGTACAAAAAAGAAGTGAACTCAAGCCAAGAATTGAATGGTTCTCAAGCAGAAACTGAAAGGAATGGGGAAATCCCAAAGATAAATAGTCTTACAAGTTTGGAAAAGCCAAATGCTTCTGGCTATGAAATATTAAAGAGACGAAGTTAAAAAGTGTTCTGCGTTTAAAGGCCAGTAAGCCTTCTCAATTTACAAGGTAACTCAGTGTTCAGAGAGACAGAGAGAGGGAGGAAATTGGGGAGCAACAGCATCTCTGGCGTTGGAGCCAGAGTGGAACCAGTCAAAAGGAGTAGTGGTAAGAGAAGTGGCAGATTAGGAGGGACCAAGATGCTGAAGGTTAGAAGGTTAAAAGGAAAAGGCAAGCAATGGGATGAACTAAAGGCAGGGACTGAGAGAGGGAGGGAAGGAGAGAAAGATGGAATTTTTATAGATGAGGACAGACTCAATATCATCATAGGAGCAGGAATGCCTTTTTCTAACTCAAGAATAAGAGAAGAAACAGTGTCAAAACAGGGAAATTCTGGGCTTCCCTGGTGGCGCAGTGGTTGAGAGCCCGCCTGCCGATGCAGGGATCACAGGTTCGTGCCCCGGTCCGGGAAGACCCCACATGCCGCGGAGCGGCTGGGCCCGTGAGCCATGGCCGCTGAGCCTGCGCGTCCGGAGCCTGTGTTCCGCAACGGGAGAGGCCACAACAGTGAGAGGCCCGCGTACCGCAAAAAAACAAACAAACACGGAAATTCTGAGAATTTAGTGTTAGAAATAATATCACCTCAAATTGCTTAGGAAATGGGACGTAATATTATTTGCAGAAAATATGGTAAGGTAGATTGAGGCTGGAGACTTCAGGACATGGGAGGAAACCGTAAAAGTTGTTGGGGGCCTGGGATCAGACAACGCTCAAGAATGCCCTTGGGGGCTTCCCTGGTGGCGCAGTGGTTGAGAGTCCGCCTGCCGATGCAGGGGACGCGGGTTCGTGCCCCGGTCTGGGAGGATCCCACATGCCGCGGAGCGGCTGGGCCCGTGAGCCATGGCCGCTGAGCCTGCGCGTCCGGAGCCTGTGCTCCGCAACGGGAGAGGCCACAACAGTGAGAGGCCCGCGTACCGAAAAAAAAAAAAGAATGCCCTTGGATTTCTGGCCCTAGCCCAATCTTCTCAAGTCCATTTCTTACTGCCTACCTTATAATTTATGCTGCATGACACTTGTAAACAGATGCAAATTATCCATAGCACTTACTCCTGTTAAGGTTATCACCTCTATCCCACCGCATCCTGCTCTTGGATATCTCTTTCTCATCTTTCAAGTTTCAGGTACATATTTCCTCTTCCAGCAGGCCTTCCTTGACAGCCCAGCATTCTCTATCCGTTGGGTTATACACTTTTCCTCTGTGCTCTGAGACTATCCTTTACATCAGTAATCAGCAATTTTTTTTTCTGTATAAGACCAGAGGGTAAATATTTTAGGCTTCGAGAGTAATACAGTTTCTGTTGCATCTACTCAACTCTGACATTTTGTGGTGAAAGCAGCCATAGACAATATGTAACCAATGAGCATGACTATGTTTCAATAAAACTTTATTTACAAAAATAGTACCAGACTTGATTTGGCCTCTGGGCCATGCTTTACTCCTGCTGTATACATTGTTCTATATTCAAAAAATGTATTGAGCACCAACTATGTGCCCATGTTGGGTGATAAGAATGTAATGATGAGCAAGACAGGAATGTGCCTGCTTCAAAAGGAACTACCAATCTCTTTGGGAGACAGATAGTGAAAAGAAAAGAAAAAAGAAAAGAGAAGAGAAGAGAAGAGAAGGGAAGAGAAGGGAAGGGAAGGGAAGGGAAGAGTAGAAAAAAGGAATATTTAAAGTTGTAATTAGTGGCAGAAGGAAAAAAACTAGGTTCTGTGGAGGAGAAGTTTGAGATGCCCGCGGGATATCCAAATAGCTCTTAGAGATCTGGAACTCAGAAAAACCTTTGCACCTGGAGATTCAGCTTTGGGAGCTGCCAAGAGAGAGTGTTTGAGTACAGAAGGAGAGAAACAGACAGCATCTCAGGGGAATCCAGCCTAAAAGGAAGCTGAAGCTGCCCAAGAGGGGCAGTGGGAGAGATGAAAAGGAACCAGGAAGGAGGCGGACGAGAAGCACAGAATGATCTCCAAATGGAGGCTAGAGACGCCAAGAAGAGAAACATAAATCTGTGGGCCAGACCAAGATGATATTCCAGCTTCAGAAAAAGTATTGAGTAGCCCGGGGATGGAAGTGATGAAAGTAGACAGTGGATGTGGCCCGAAGATGAAGACTGATTCTTTAGGCAGAGAGAAGAGTCGAGGGGAGAGAGATTTAGAGGTGACTGATTACAGGGCTTAGGATGAACCAGGAGGAAAACGAGATCAGAAAACTGTAATCAAAGAATAGGAGGAGTTAAGTGTCAAAGATAAAGAGTAGGTCCAGTAGGAATAAAGGAGCGAGGAAGTAGAGGCTACAGAATATATACTCCTGGAGAGGGAGGTTCCAATTTAAGATACTACTGGTGGTACAATCCCCAGGGGTGGCATAAACTAAAAGAGAGAAGAAACCAAATAACTGAAATGTAGAACCTTACGAACACTGAGACCAAGTTTCCTATCATTATAACAAAGCAGGATATTAAGTGACTGGCTTTAGAGTTGACCAAAAGTCTCAGTGTTTTGAAAAATTACCCAGGGCTCTTTTGTTTCTGCAAGAATGGGCTCAATGAACCACTAAAAGGAGAACATATCTCATGCTCAGCCTTCCCTCTGTGCACCTGTGAACATGTAAACTTCGTGGCTTTGGGTCAAAGTCTGTGCTTCACGTGTGAGTGTACTTTAACTATCACAGGCTATATGTCAAGGCAAATGAACTAAGAACACATAATTATAACTAGTAAAAATGTCATTCCTCTTAGAAAGGATAGTGTTTAGGTAGAGAAAACTGGAATATAATGAAAACCAATAGGGAAAATTTTAAGAATATGGCCAAAAGATCATCTTCTTAGAGTTATCCTGAGGAAACGGAGATAAAAACCATGTTGTATGATTCATTTGGAAGAACCGGATTTCAAGTGGAAATAACTTGTGGTCCATTACCTTGAGAAGAGTTGCTATGAGACTGAAAGCCAGTGCTGTCTTCATTGAGAGTTGGAGGAATAAATGCATAGAGCAATTTAGGAGCATTTTGGAAATGTAAAGTCCTCAGAAGGCACATTCCAAGTCAAGCAGACCTTGCTGAAGAAGCAGGGAAGCGTGACAGTAGGAAGAAGGTTTTCAACTCTGCTTTTCTCAGCTTCAATCCATATGTAGCGCTGTTGCTATTGTTGTTTTCCTTTGAAACATAAGGGAATCTACCAAGAGAAGCCAATCAACATTGGTGCCCAGTAAATGGACTTCCAATAAATGGAGAAAAAAGCCAAAATGATTCTTTCGGCATAAGGAGGTCCATGCTCATTGAAATCACAGAAAGGAGTGAGGCTTTCTTTCAGGCAGTGACCTCAGGATATGTTCAGCTCAAGAAAAAGTCATTCTCCTTCAGAGAGGCATTAACTCACTGATGACTGAAGTTTTGGAATGGCTGCCACAGGATGCCAGGCCATCCACACATATCTAGGCATACATCCAATCCCTTCCATAATGAGAACCCTACTCGTGTCCCCGCAATCATGCCCTGACACAAGGCCAAGAGGACTCCCAGACCCTGCTCCTCTCTCTTCACTGCAGTCTCTAAGGGTGGACTTCAGCCTTGCAAGAGTCGCTGGGAGCCCACGTCCCATCTTGGCAACAGAGTACAGATAATTGATATGCCTATTACTCACCCAGAAGGATCCAGACCCTTTTTGTTCATACCGGTGCAAATGGTTGTCATGAAAATTACACAGGAAGCATTACAGTGACCTATCTGAAAGATGGTCTGTGTATTAGCTTCAAACACTTAGTCATCTAATATCCAATTATCTTTATTAAGCCACCTGTCACCTAGGAGTGAGACTCTAGGGAATCCATTGCTATTTACTTTTCTCACATCAGTAGGTTGACAGTCAAAAGAGCTCCGAAGCCAAGAGATATTTTCTAATAAATAGACAATGCCTTAACATGTAGCCTTTTCATATACTTTAGGATGCTAAAGTAGCAAGAAAGGAGGTTACAGCTGGCTGTTATAGGTGCTTCTGTCAGAATGTGTAAAACATACTTCTGGGTCGGAATCGTTTGCCAAAGGGAGAAGGAATTCTGCACTTCTATAGATAATGATCCACTTGAGTTTGCTTGTTCAGTGTATACAGTTTAAGAGCGAAAGTAAGTCCCTAGAAGAAAATTCTCTAATGGTTGCGTCTATTCAAATATCTAGTTGAAAGGGAGTTGGTCAATCATTTAAGATACCTGCATCAAGTATGTAAAATATCAGGAAGAATGCCTCCGGTTATTCACTTTCCATTTGGATGTGTTGGAATTACACAAAGCAGTTAGGTAGTTTTTCTCCCATGTACTTAGATGAGCAGATTCTCTTAACTGGAATGAAGGTAAATGAATGAACAGAGAGAGAGTGGTCTGTATGAGAGCAAGTTTCTATTTTTGATAAACCAATAACTGTTTCTCTGTGGATGATAAACACTTCACTTCTTCGTGAACTTGATTTTAGTTATACACTATGTTTTAGTCTCTTATATATGCCAGATTCAGTGCTAGACACTAGGAACTCAAAGATCAATTTTATTCATTCATTCCTTTATTCATTCAGTGAATATTTACTGAGTGAGAATCTATTATGCTCTGGGCACTAAATTAAGTGTTGAGGGTTTAATAATGAGCGAAACAATGCCCTCCTACAGCGTAAATTTAGTAAGGTAGACAGGCATTAAATACACACACACACACACACACACACACACAAAACAATAAAATAAGTAAAACTATTAATTGTAATCAGTGCCAAGAAGGAAGAGTACAGGGTCTTACGAAAGAGAGTAACAAGAGGACTACCTTAAATCAGGGGAAAAGGGGGTGTCAGAGAAGGCCTTTTTGAGGAGGTGACACAATCTGAAACCTAAAAAACTAGGAATCAGATAGGAAAAGACTTGGGAAGAGTGAACCAAGGAGAGAGCTGTGTATGTAGGTTTTAGAAGAAAAAAAAAACACTTGATGAGTTTAAGAAACTAAAAGAAGGTCAGCCTTTGGAACTCTGGCACTCCATGATCCCTGGCACAGTGGTCCTGGATGAGGCTGGCAAGGCAGCCACAGAAACGAGGCCCTCAGGCTTTGATCGGGAGGGCAATCTTCAGCACTAGGCCAAGAGAGGCCATTGCAGTACTAAGAGAATTCCAGGGAGAACTTAAGAGTGACCAAGATTTGTGTTTTTCAAAGATCAGACTCACAGGGGGTGTATTTCCTCCAGTCTCTATAGCAGGAAGAAAATAAAATTCACATTTCTTAACCTGGCCATTCTAATTACAAAAGTTTTTACGTACAAAAAAACAAAACCAAAATGCACCACCAAATGCTGTTTTGTGGTACAGAAAGAAAATGCAACACAGTCTACCAAAAATAAAATAGATAGCTAGTGGGAAGCAGCCGCATAGCACAGGGAGATCAGCTCCGTGCTTTGTGACCACCTAGAGGGGTGGGATAGGGAGGGTGGGAGAGAGGGAGATGCAAGAGGGAAGAGTTATGGGAACATATGTATATGTATAACTGATTCACTGTTATAAAGCAGAAACTAACACACCACTGTAAAGCAATTATACTCCGATAAAGATGTTAAAAAAAATAAAAACACAGTCAATTACAGCCATTGAAATGTCTGAAGAAGCAGCAATTCCTTTCTTACCCTCTTTCTTTTATAGAAAACCTTAATCCGTTCACTATCCTTTAAGACAAATGACACATATCCAATACAGAATATCATGATTCTAAGCACTAAACTAATGACCTAGGAATTCTCAGGGGAATTCTAGAATCATTCATTCAATGAGGATTTATCAAGCTCTTATTTAGATCCCAAACACTTTGCAAGATATTCAAGGTCCCTACTTTCCTGGAACTTCCATTCAAATGGTAAAGGCAGATAAAGAAAAGTCAACACACAAGTAAGATAATCTCGAATTGTGACAAGGGCTTTTATAGGACATAAAACAAGGAGCAGCAGGCTGCATGGTAGATGGCAAATTCAGCTAGCCTGTCCTCCAGGAGGTGACATCTGACCTGAGGCCTGAGTGACAAGATGTTTTGAGATAACCCAGACTCCATTTGCAGAAGAAAAAATTTTCAAGTGTTTTTTTTCATTAGGATAAGAAACAAGCTAGTCATTTTAATGGTTGGTTTGAAGGCTCACAAGAAGTATTCTGGTTTTGAAATCAAATAGGGTAGATCAATACATGCAAAGCATTGTGCCAAACAATCCAAGAAACTGGAATTGAAAAAGGAGAATTAAAAGTGGCCAGAAAAACCACCAGTCCCTCTCATCAGGAAAATTGCACAAGCCTCTCAGATAGCCGCATCCACCAGAGGGCAGACAGCAAAAGCAAGAAGAACTACAATCCTGCAGCCTGTGGAACAAAAACCACATTCACAGAAAGACAGATAACATGAAAAGGCAGAGAGCTATGTACCAGATGAAGGAACAAGATAAAACCCCAGAAAAACAACTAAATGAAGTGGAGATAGGCAACCTTCCAGAAGAATTCAGAAAAATGATAGTGAAGATGATCGAGGAACTCCGAAAAAGAATGGAGGCAAAGATCAGGAATATGCAAGAAATGTTTAACAAAGACCCAGAAGAATTAAAGAACAAACAAATAGGGATGAACAATACAATAACTGAAATGAAAACTACACTAGAAGGAATCAATAGCAGAATAACTGAGGCAGAAGAACGGATAAGTGACCTGGAAGGCAGAATGGTGCAATTCACTGCTGCAGAACAGAATAAAGAAAAAAGAATGAAAAGAAATGAAGACAGCTTAAGAGACCTCTGGGACAACATTAAACACAACATACAGACTGAAAGTGAGGGGATGGAAAAAGATATTCCATACAAATGGAAATCAAAAGAAAGCTGCAGTAGCAATACTCATAGCAGATAAAATAGACTTTAAAATGAAGAATGTTATAAGAGACAGGAAGGACACTGCATAATGACTAAGGGATCAATCCAAGAAGAAGGTATGACAGTTATAAATATATATTCCAGATGGCTTCACAGGTGAATTCTATCAAATATTCAGAGAATAGCTAATACCCATCCTTCTCAAACTCGTCCAAAAACTTGCAGAGGAAGGAACACTCCCAAACTCATTCTATGAGGCCAACATCACCCTGATATCAAAAGCAGACAAAGATACTACAAAAAAAGAATATTACAGACCACTGTCACTGATGAATATAGATGCAAAAATCCTCAACAAAATACTAGCAAACAGAATCCAACAACAGATTAAAAGGATCATACACCATGATCAAGTGGAATTTATCCCAGGATGCAAGGATTCTTCAATATAAGCAAACCAATCAATGTGATATGCCATATTAACAAATTGAAGAATAAAAACCATATGACCATCTCCATAGATGCAGAAAAGGCTTTTGATAAAATTCAACACCAATGTACGGTAAAAACTCTCCAGAAAGTGGGCATAGAGGGAAACTACCTCAACAAAATGAAGGTCATATACGACACACCCACAGCAAACATCGTTCTCAATGGTGAAAAAGTGAAAGCATTTCCTCTAAGATCAGGAAAAAGACAAGGATGTCCACTCTCACCACTGTTATTGAACATAGTTTTGGAAGTCCTAGCCACAGCAATCAGAGAAGAAAACGAAATAAAAGGAATATAAATTGGAAAAGAAGAAGTAAAACTGTCACTGTTTGCAGATGACTTGATACTATACGTAGAGAATCCTAAAGATGCCACCAGAAAACTTCTAGAGCTAATTGATACATTTGGTAAAGTTGCAGGATACAAAATTAATGCACAGAAATCTCTTTCATTCCTATACACTAATGATGAAACATCTGAAAGAGAAATCAAGGAAACACTCCCATTTAGCATTTCAACAAAAAGAATAAAATACCTCAGAATAAACCTACCTAGGGAGACAAAAGACCTGTATGCAGAAAACTATAAGACACTGATGAAAGAAATTAAAGATCATACAAACAGATGGAGAGATATATCATGTTCTTGGATTGGAAGAATCAATATTGTGAAAATGACTATACTACCCAAAGCAGTCTACAGATTCAATGCAATCTCTATCAAATTACCAAAGGCATTTTTTACAGAACTAGAACAAAATATTTTAAAATTTCTATGGAGACACAAAAGAGACCCCGAATAGCCAAAGCAGTCTTGAGGGAAAAAAATGGAGCTGGAGGAATCAGACTCCCTGACTTCAGACTATACTACAAAGCTACAGTAATCAAGACACTATGGTACTGGCACAAAAAGAGAAATACAGATCAACGGAACAGGATAGAAAGCCCAGAGTTTAACCCACACACCTGTGGTCAACTAGTCTATGACAAAGGAGGCAAGGATGTACAATGAAGAAAAGACAGTCTTTTCAGTAAGTGGTGCTGGGAAAACTGGACAGCTGCATGTAAAAGAATAAAATTAGAACACTCCCTAACACCGTACACAAAAATAAACTCAAAATAGATTAGAGACCTAAATGTAGACCGGACACTATAAAACTCCTAGAGGAAAACATAGGGAGAACACTCTGATGTAAATCACAGCAAGATCTTTTCTGATCCACTCCCTAGAGTAATGGAAATAAAAACAAAAATAAACAAATGGGACCTAATGAAATTTAAAAGTTTTTGCACAGCAAAGGAAACTACAAACAAGACGAAAAGACAATCCTCAAAAATGGGAGAAAATATTTGCAAATTAATCAACGGACAAAAGATTGATCTCCAAAATATATAAGAGCTCATGTAGCTTAATATTAACAAAACAAAGAACCCAATCCAAAAATGGGCAGAAGACCTAAACAGACATTTCTCCAGAGAAGACATACAGATCGCCAAGAAGCACATGAAAAGCTGCTCAACATCACTAATTATTAGAGAAATGCAAATCAAAACTACAATGAGGTATCACCTCACACCAATTAGAATGGGCATCATCAGAAAATCTACAAACAACAAACGCTGGAGAGGGTGTGGAGAAAAGGGAACCCTCTTGCACTGTTGGTGGGAATGTAAATTGATAGAGCCACTATGGAGAACAGTATGGAGGTTCCTTAAAAAACTAAAAATAGAATTACCATATGACCCAGCAATCCCATACTGGACAAATACCGCAAAAAAACCGTAATTCAAAAAGACACATGCACCCCAATGTTCATTACAACACTATTTACAACAGCCAGGACATGGAAGCAACCTAAATGCCCATCCACATAAGAATGGATAAAGACGATGTGGTACATATATACAATGGATTATTACTCAGCCATAAAAAGGAACGAAATTGGGTCATTGTTAAGACATGGATGGATCTAGGGACTCATACAGAGTGAGGTAAGTCAGAAAGAAAAAAAAATATCATATATTAACACATATATGTGGAAGCTAGAGAAATGGTACAGATGAACCAGTTTGAAGGGCAGCAATTGAGAAACAGATGTAGAGAACAAATGTATGGACACCAAGGTGGGAAAGTGGAGGGGCGGGGGTGGTGGTGTGATGAATTGGGAGGTTGAGAGTGACATATATACACTAATATGTATAAAATGGATGACTAATAAGAACCTGCTGTATAAAAAAATAAATTAAATAAAATTCAAAAATTCCAAAAAAAAAAATAAATAATGGCTGGAACACTGCCTTCCTCTAAGAATCTCCAGTCTTTTCATGCTAAAGTTGGACCTACAACCATTAGGAGAATAACAGCTTTCCCTGGAAGCCAGTTCACAAACTCGGCCCGTGAGCAGTCCACAGAAGATGGCAGTATTTCTTAGCTTACATTGGAAACAACCCTCTTTGATGGAATACATCTTTCTTTAATATTTACAACTGTTGTGGAGTTCTTTTGTTTCCTTCATTTTTAAAATTTTGTCTTTTATTATGTACGATCCCTGCCTTGACTTCATCATATAATTTCTACTTTCTAACTTCATTTCATACATCTCAATCTACTGTTTAGCCAAATAAAAACACGAATATAAAACATTAATTTGAAGAAGGGTAATTGACACTGACAGCTGTTACATACCCATAGACAGCACCCACCACCTCTGTCCCTCACTTAGCTACTTTTTATTGACACATTTTAAGCTTTGTCTGTTCATGTAACTATCTTACTACTTCCCCCACCCTTAATAGGTTATATGCTATCAGAGGACAGGCTTGTGTCTTATTTTTCTCTATATTTCTAATGCCCAGGAAATGTTGATATTATTAATCAATATCACTCATTAATGGTGGAGTGAAAGAACATTGATGCTGGAGTGAGGAGTCTTGATTCCTGCCACTAAGGAGCTTTACAATTGTAAGCAGATACATTAATAGCTATAACCTCACTTTCCCAGAGGAAAGATGAGCATTATGATGTCTATCTTAATATCCTGAAAGAGCTGTTTCAAGGATAATGAGAGAATGTGGAGGGTAGTACAGTATAAACCGCAAGTATGACACATTGTAGAATTACTGTCATTACTTAAAACTTAGCCTTCTTTTCTACAAGGGTTGTTTCTGAGGCTTTTTTGAAGCAATGCAATCTAGAAGAGGGAAAGGTTATAGCTCACAAATGCTTATTAGAAACTGAAATTAAAATTAAGAAAAATGCACTGAGTTTCATTAACAGCAAGGTTCAACATCATCAAAGTGACCTCAAAGGCCAGATGAACTGGTTCTCCTCCACCCAGAGCTACATGTACTGGCATTTTCAGGAGAGAAATAAGAAATTATCTACATCTCCTTATGGATGAATGTGTCTTTCTCAGCATCCCTATCATAAAGGGCAAGGTTTTGTTTTTTGTTTTGTTGTTCATTTGTTTTTATGATACTCTTTTCTCATTTACTGTCTCTCTCCCTTTATTAAATATTACCAAGGCTTCAGGCTGCAGTACATGGGAGAAATTATATATTTCAACTGACAGAGTAACACTAAACTGGGCCAATACCATCACTCTAATTTACCAAGGACTTCTTGAAGAAACTAAAGCAGGGATTGAAGTTTAATCCTACCATTTCATCAGTGATTGGCACTACAATATATTGTTCTAGAAACAATTGGTAAACAAAACTGGAGCCCATTTCTGGGCTTTTAGAAAAACATTTTTATCTTTTCTTTCCCTTCCTGGTGTAGTTCCAAGGACTTCGTGCTGCACTCTGACCCCTCAGGCCTCAATGATGATTAAAATTGATTCTGAACCAAGGTAAACAGGGTTCCTCCCAATGGCCTGGAGAGCTCCAGTCGGCAGAAGCTAATGAAGCCCTTGAAGCAGCCTGCTCCTCTTCCACCCACACTTTATTGAAATGCTTTTGAGTCTTATTGTGTTGTAATTACATACTATAGAAAACTCAACCATCATCTATTTCTAGGATTGGACCCATGACTCTTACTAAAACATTTCAATTCCATTTTCCTGAACATACCATCTCTAAATGCACCTGTGAGGGCCCTCCACAAGTATTTCCATTTCCCATTTCAGAAAACGTAGAGTGATGCAGGTTCCAGACTGAGCTGATGATGGATGTAAAGGGACAGCCATTCTGAGCTGTTTAAGTTGTTCTCTCTTTCCTTACTTCATTTTCTGTCTAATATTTGATTCATACAAAAGAATTGTGACCATATATATGTATTTTATAAAGCATAATAAAAAAGTAAATACCCATTTCTCCAGCGACCCACCTTCTTTTATTTTTTTTTAATAAAAGTTGTTCATTTTAGAGAGATCAACTTTAGCAATGTTTCTTTTAGGGTTAGTACTTTTTTGTGCCCTGTTTAAGACATCATTCTCGAAACTAAGATGGGTATTTTCCTAGAAAACGTTTAATTTTATCTCTCAATTAAATCCTTCATCTGGAGTTAATTTTTTCACATGCTATGAAATAAAACCAGATTTCTTTTTTTTTCTTTGTAAATAACAATGGTCTCAGGACCATTAATGTAATGCTTCTTTCTTTCCCTCCCAGTCTTCATGCTCTATCAGACGTCAATTTTTCATAAGTGTCAGTTTCTGAACTCTCTTTTCTATTTCATTAGTCAATGTGCTTATTTCTATGTGATTACCACACTGTCAATTATAATAGCCTTATGAATTTATAACTTAATTATTATAGTTTTTAACCTAATCTCCCCACCTTAATTTCAGTCTTCAGAAATATTTGGCTATACTCGGTCTTTGATCTCTACCATATAAATTTTAGAATTAACTCAAGATTTTGATTGGAAATGCGCTGAATTTATAGATCAATTTGTGGAGAACTGGTATATTTTCAATAAAGGATCTTCCTAGTCATAAACATGGTATAGCTTTCTTTTTAAGGCTTTATGTTTTTAATGTCTTTGAATAGAATTTTCTAATTGTCTCTACAGAACTCCTGCAATTTCTTTATTAAGTTTATTCCAAAATACATTATAGTTTCTGTTACTACTGTAAACGTATATATAATTATATAAAGCATTTATATAATTATATTTAATTGTGTTTTATATTTATTGCTGGTATATAGAAATAGATTTAGTTTTTATATATTGATTAACTAAACATTCTTCTAAACATTCTGATGGGACTGAGTATCAGAAAGATAGCAAGGGAAGTTCTTGTCTAAGAGTATTTTAAACCAGATATATCAAGTCTGTCTAAATTGCTCACGATTAAACAAAAAACTTGGAATTTTTTATTTTAATGGAAGGCAGCTGCTAGAGAATGGAAGTTAATCTCATAGGCTTTCTTTCTGCCTGACTTACAAAATATAAAAACTGTGTAGCTTGAAATCTAAATGGCTTCTTCTGAGTGAACTTATACGACGTACATAGCAATCTATTGCTCCCAAAATCAAAACACATTTCAGTGATGAAAAAGGGTCTTTTGAAAGCTCCATTTGATGGTTCTGAGTCCTTCTAATGAAGGATGAATCTGTGTTTGTTTAAAGCCCATTTTTAGCATGTATCTTTGCTAGTTGTTAGTAAAAACCTGGTGTGGTTGAGACCTATGATTCATTGGGGTCTGCTTTGACAATTCAGCTCTTCCAAGTACTGCTATCCACAAGGGAGATGAAAACTGTAGCCTAATATATCAGAATAAGTTAAAAATAATGAAGAAAATGGTCAAAGCTTTGAAAGAGTTGTACATTTCAGAAACAGAAAATATAGAAATGATATGATCAGGCAACAGAAAAAAATAAACAAGAACTGAGACATTTTGGAAATAAATTGTAAAATAAAGAAAAAACATTCAGAAACACAGACTAAATTAGACAGGATGTAAGAGCAAATAGACTCCATGGACACCATAGTGAGGGGAATAAAGGATGGAAAGATAAAGAGTAAAGAAAAAGAATTAGGAGAAAGTCATAAATATAGAATACAGGTAAAGAGTACCCATTGTATGTACAAATGGGCCCCTAAAGAAGCAAACCAAAGCAATATAGCAAAGCAATTACTTAAAACTATAAATCAGGAGAGTCGAGAAGTAAGAAGATTTCAATCTATGTAGTCAAAAGACACACCATGCACCTGGGAAAACTGACTTAAAATGGTCAACACAGAGACATATCTTAATAAAACTACTGAAATTTAAGTCCATGAAAAAACAAACAAACCCTGTAAGCATTCAGACAAAAAGTCCAAATCATTAACAAGGGAAGGAAAGTCAGACTGCCATCCAACTTCTTGACCACAACATTCCATACTGAAAAACTAAAGAGCAATTGTTTAAAATTACTTGAGAAAAATGTAAGACAATGACTGTATACAGCCAAACTTTCCACATAAAGGACACAGAAAAATAATTATAAACGTTCTAAAACTAAAAAAAAAAAATTTGATAAGTGGTCTCATGAATCTTTCCTGATAATAGAAGCTCCAGACAACCAGAAAAGATTAGAGAACCATCAGCATATGGTCTGAAGGTGGACATTAAATATATTTAATGATAGAGTTAACACTAATATTTGGGGTTGGGAGTGACAAAAAAGAGCATCTAAGTGTTATAGGCACTAACTCTGCACAAAAATACAATAAATAAAAATAAGATGAGAAAGGAAGAGTCATAGAAATTACTATTAGCTTATGATTATCTCATAGGTAATAACTGAGTAAATTAATATCATTTGATTCTGACAAATCAAGTAGTAGAAGCATAAGTATATTTAACACTTTCACAAAGTTTAACACTAAAATAATGTTATGGGCTTAAATTGGAGGGAGGTTGAGGAATGTTAAATGTCCAGCTTACTTAGTAACTCATAGTAGGTGCTCATAGCAGGAAATGAACAGTTTCTAAAGGAAGAATTGACTAAATATACATAAATTTAACAACCAGAACAAAAATACAAAATACCTAAAAAGAAACAAACAAAATGTTAAAAATAGCAAAGAAAAGAGATAGCAGATAATATTTTACCTTCTATCTTAATAACAGTAAATAAACTTTCATATCAAGCATATATTAAACATTTAGAAAAACTGAAATTATATTAGTCTACAAAGAAAATGTTAATAAATTGCAAAAATAATTGAAGTAGTGTAAGCAGTATTCTCTGATTCCAAAGCAAAAAATGTTTATTAATAACAAAAAATGCCCTTCAAACCTGGAAATTAAACTGTTTATTAAACAACTCTTGAATGAAAGGGAAAATAAAATATGAAATTGCTGAATTATAAAAATAATGATAATGAAAGCAAGTATATCAGAATCTATGGGACATAACTAAGACAGAGCTCTGAGAAAATTCTTTGCATTAATTACCTATATTATAAAGTGAAAATAAATAAATTAAATATCAACTCAAAAAGCTAGAGAAAGAATTACAAACTTAACTGACTGAAAGCAAAAGGAACGACTTAATACATCTAAAAATATAACAATGAGTTAGAAAGTAAAAACCAGTAGAACTAATAAAAAAAAAATAAGGGTAAAAGAACTGACAAAATAGAGAAACCACTAGCTGACCTAAGTTCTAAAAAAAGATAAACACATAAAATAAATTATAAGGTGGAAGTAATCATCAACCCAGAGAAAAATTTTTTTAATCATCAGAAACTACTTTGTCCAACTCAATGCAATAAATTTGAAAACTTAGATGAAATGGATAACTTTATCAGAAGATTTATATACCAAAACTGACTCCAGAAGATATAGTCTACAGACCAATTACTACAGAATTAAAGTTTCCAGGAAGTTCCCCTCTGAGGGAGCCACCAGGTCCAGATGGTTTCAAAAGGGAACTCTATCAACATTTAAAATTTTAAAGATTAAGTAATTCCAATGTTACTCAAACTTTCCAGAGCATAGGAAAGTAAAGAAAAATTCCAAACTAGTTTTATGAGACATGTGTAGCATTGATAACAAAAACTTGTAAAGACTACACAAAGAGAAAATTTCATAACAAACTTTCTTATGAATTTTGATGCAAAAATGACAATAACCTTCATTCCTAATAAAAACATCTAATAATACAGAAATCTATAGAACCTCTTGTAACATGAATATACAAGAACAAGGAAATGGTGCCCACTATTGCTACTATTTTTATATGGTATTAGAGTTATTATTCAATGCAACTAGATAAGAAAAAATATTTTGATGCTTAGGGATAGGAAGAAGTAAAACAATCTCTATTTGCAGGTGATGTGATTGTATATTAGAAACCCCATGGAAATTAGTGGAAACACTAAACAATAAGAGACTTTAGTAGAGTAGTAATCTATTAAAATAATATGCAAATATCAATTATCTACATACAGACGATATACATATTTATTTATACTTATATATTATATCTACATATATATTAGCTAGGTATGATCTTTATAATATGTGCAAAATATATATAAGCGTATTTGAAAACACTTCTGAAAGACACAAAGATTTAAACACAAATGAAAAGGCACAACTTGTTCTTAGATAGGAAGATTCAACACCATAAAGATGTTAATACTCCCCAAGCCAATTTATATTTAACATGATCCCAATAAAATTACCAACAAAGTTTCTTATGGAGCTAAACAAGTTAATTATAAAGATCACATAAAAAAAGGAACAAGGAAGAATCACCTATAAAACCCTTAAAAATCAAAAGGCAACATTAGAGAGATAGCCCAACGAGAATTAAAACACAATTTGGAGCTACCATAAATAAAGCTAGGTAAAGAGATAAACCTTAGCAGGTAATTAAAATTTCATGAGGAGACAAGTTTATAAAGACATTAAGTACGTAATTAAGAAGAAAATATTGATTTTTTAAAATAAATGGTGTTGGGAAAACTGCAAAGCCATCTGGGAAAATATAAAAGTCAATCTTTATTTCACACTGTTGTATCAGGATAAATTCCAAATGGACTCAAGGTATGAGAGTAGAAAGTACTAGAAGCAGGCAGAGTGAATATAATTATAATTTGGGAGCAGAGGATCCCTTTAATAAAATAAAAGATTAATATATTTCTGCTGTATAACTTAATATGCAAACGTTTTTGCATGGCAAAATCCTCCATAAGCAGTTTAAATACAGATGAGAAATTGAGAAAATATGTTGGCAATTTACATTGAGAACAGCTATTCTATCTCTAACATATACAGAGCTCCTAAAAAATTTTTTAAAAAAAGATAAGCTAATACTAAATGGACAGAAATATGAATAGACAATTCACAGAAGATGAAATGAAAGGCTCTAAATGTAAATAAGATGCTCAATTTTATTCATAAATAAAAGGAAATGTAATTAAAACCATTCTAATATACTTCTTACCCATCAGATTGGCAAAAATCCAAAAGTTTGACAACATATTCTGTTGGAGAGGCTGTGGAGAAACAGGCCCTCTTATACATGGCTGGTGAGAAAGCACAATGACACAATATCATTGGTAGTAAATTTTCCAGTATCTACTAAAATTATGTATGCATGCACCTTTTGACCCAGTAACTCCACGTCCAGGAATCTACCACAAGGATAGACTAAGGAAAATACAAAATGACTTACTCACAAAGTTGATTATGGTTGCCTTCATTCTGTTGTTGTATATTGCATAAAATTGGAAAGAACCTACATGCCCATCAATAAGGGATCCACACAATGGAATATAAAATAATCATGAACAGGAATAAGGAAGATCTTTACACACATACATGTAGTAACCTCCAAAGCAATATGCAGAATTATATATCATATGTTACTTTTGTGTATGGGGTGCGGATATGACTACATACGAGCACACATACATATGTATATCCACCTCCCTTCTAATCTTAATTCAAACTTGACATTATAGGAAACACCCAGTGGAGAGGTTAGTAGTGCAAGTTAGACTCTTTGAATACACCTGGTTATAAAGTTTTGACTTTGGAAACAAATATTTTACATATTCAAAAAATTAAATTAAAAATATAAAAATGAAAATCAAGTTGAAATGAATGATTCTTACTCTATATCAAGGTGGCAACATAACTTCAGAGAGAAAGGTTACAACTAGTGTCTGCAAAATATAATATTTTGACTTTCCATTCTCAGTGGAACATAGTTCAAAGACAAATTGAGCTACTTAGAAATCTTCAACTACATTCAATGGTCTAATTGTTAGCTATATCCTAATTTTATCCATTGAAAAGGTCAAGTAGCAATGGCAACTCTAAAGCAGTGAACACACCAAGTGCCAAGACTGAGTTCTAAATACCATTTTCCCTGAAACAAGTGCCCCTTGTAGAAATGGTTGATTCCAGCTCTGGGGCAGGAAATATGAGGTTGGGAGATGTTATTGTGCTATTCTGTAAGGAGGCATCGAAGATTAATGGCTTATGTCAAAATGACACAAACGTCGACATGAAGAAACTCTATTAGCCAAAGATGGGACACCTCGAGCAACAAAAGAGGACAATAAATCAATCGATTGACACACACTGAAAAAAACAAACCTCATAATGCAACTAAAAACTTTCTCATTGGACATCACTGGATTGACCTAGGACACCTGCCCCCTTGATGCTGTGCTATCAAGAACTAGAGATCCACCGCCTTTCACTACCAAACATCTGAAAAAGCTAGTTTGTATTTCCTTTCTCTAATTTTCCCTACCCATGTTCTCTTTCATACATTATACTTACACTTAATACATTTACACTCTTGTTTTATTTCCCCTACCTCTTTACATTTTTACTAAAAATGCTCTCTTCTCTTTAAGGACAACAATTAACCCCTAATTATCAAATCCTTAGTCCCCTCCTACTTACTCCTGCCTACCCCTCTCTAGTATTTGGTGTAATTCACCACCCTTTTTCTTTTGAAAGCCATCACTCCCTTGGAATCAGAGACTTTGTGCTCCTACTTCTCAAACAACTCAATCCCAGGCTGGGATTCTTTTCTACTTGTGACTCCTAAGTGTCAGCCTTTTAACAGGTCTTTCCTCAGCCCTTTGGACACCACTTTCTCCATTGTCTTGCCTACTTATCACATTCATCCCACACTTTTAACTAAGGGATGACTCAAATCTTTTCTCTCCAGCTTTTAATCTCCATTTCTCTTCTGGGCTCCAACTTTCTTCAGGACATAGCCTTGAGTATATCCTCCCTGTATGTTAAGCCCAACATATATAAGGAAAAATTCATCAGATTTTCCCAACACCTACTCTTTCTTCTGTCTTCCTATCAACAGCATTGCCATCCTTTCAATTGCCAAGACTACAAGTCTTGAAACCTTCTTCATCTCTGCATTTCATGCCACACCCACACTGAATTAAGTGCTCCCTCAGGCTCTGCTCTCCTCAGAGGCTAAGATGGATCCAGTCACAGGCTCAACTTCACAAAGTATTAAGCTTGTCCTATCAAACTTGGAGATACAGAAGAAGCCCTTTTCTTATCAGGGGTATGACTAACCTTTCCTTATTATTGTAACATGTCTGTGGCATCATATTTTCCAATGATAAAGTCATGATGGATCTTAGAATCTGTGCCAATGGAGAGTGGCCAATATATAAACAGATTAAGAAACTGATTCTCTGCTGTGGTATTATAAGACCAAAGAAAATACTGACTGTGTGTTTTTCATTTCTCTTGCATTTGATAAAATAGAAAAACAGGTAAAATAATGAATAAGAATATATAATGACTTAGAAGTGCCTCTTGAAACATCACAAGAGAAATATGATCCTTAGTATTTGGATTAGGAGCCTACAAGGAGAAGTCAATAATAGCAAAGAAGAGGTTGGAATTCAGTTACAGATCATAAGGGCATATAACCATGACACTAATAATAAAGAGAATTGTAACTTTACATAAGAAATGGAAATAGATATACTAACTTCATTTACTTTGAAGTGAAATTCCAAACCTCTATCCAGTCATAAAATTAAAAGCTGTAATCATAGAAAAATATCCAAGCAGTACTAATACCTTGTCAGAAATAATATTTCAAAAATGTGTAACTTTTGGTCATCTACCACAGAGGCTTAAGAAATCTCTGCTAAAATCCCCTGCTGCCCTCCTGCCAGACCCAAAAGATCAACATATGGAATGATCTTTTAGAGTTATCTATATTAGCATGCACTTTTAAGCAGGATAAATGTATAATGAGTATAGTTAGTTATGCTGGCATGGAAATGTCAAGAATGAACCAGTTTATAAATGTAAGTATAAACCAGGGTTTGATTTTCCCTTACATAGACATTAGAAAGTGAAAGAGGTACAGTCGATACAACAGAAATAGAAAGAATCATAAGAGACTACTGTGAACAATTATATGCCAACAAATTGGAGAATCTAGAAGAAATGGATAAATTCCTAGAAACATACAACCTACCAAGACTGAATCATGAAGAAATAGAAAATCTGGACAAACCAATTACTAGTAAGGAGATTAAATCAGTAATCAAAAACATATCAATAAAGAAAGGGACCAGATATCTTCACTGGTGAATTCTACCAAACATTTAAAGATGGATTAATACGAAACTGTCATGAACGCTTCCAAAAAATAGAAGAGAAAGGAATAATTCCAAATTCACTTTACGAGGTCAGCTTCACCCTGATACCAAAACCAAAGACACTCTAGAAAAGAAAATTACAGGTTAGTATCCCTGATGAAAAGAGATGCAAAAGTCCTCAAAAAATATTAGCAAACCAAATTCAATAATACATTAAAAGAATCATATACCATGATCAAGTGGGATTTACTCCAGGGATGCAAGGATGGTTCAACATTTGCATATCAATCAAT
The DNA here is from genome assembly GCF_003031525.2 of Neophocaena asiaeorientalis asiaeorientalis. Taxonomy (NCBI): domain Eukaryota; kingdom Metazoa; phylum Chordata; class Mammalia; order Artiodactyla; family Phocoenidae; genus Neophocaena; species Neophocaena asiaeorientalis. The sequence continues at coordinate 7,316,221 of NW_020173666.1, read as the reverse complement.
ATAGTACACCACATTAAAAAAATGAAGGATAAAAATTATGGGATCATCTCAGTAGATGCAGAAAAAGCTTTTGACAAAATTCAATATTCATTTATGATTAAAACTCTCAACAAAGTGGGTATAGTACCTCAACGTAATAAAGGCCATATATGACAAGCCCACAGCTAACATCATACTCAATGGTGAAAAGCTGAAAGCTTTTCCTCTAAGATCAGCATTAAGAAAAGGATGCTTTCATCACTTTTATTTAACATAGTATTGAAAGTCCTAGCCAGAGCAACTAGGCAAGAAAAAGAAATAAAAAGTATCCAAATCAGGAAGGAAGAAGTAAAACTGTCACTATTTTCAGATGACATGATATATAAAACCCTAAAGACCAAAAAACTATTAGAATAAATGAATTCTGTAAAGTTGCAGGATTCAAATGCAATATACAAAAAGAAGTTGAGTTTCTCTATGTTAATAAGGAACTATTAACATATAGCTCCTTATTAACATATATTATGATGCATTTACAATTGCATCAAAAAGAATAAAATAGCTAAGAATAAATTTAGCCAAGGAGGTGAAAGACCTGTACACTGAAAACTATAAGACGCTGATGAATGCAATCGAAGAAGACACAAATAGCTAAAACTATATCTCATGCTCATGGACTGGAAGAATTAATATTGTTAAAATGTCCATACTAACCAAAGCAATCCACAGATTCAATGCAATCCCTATCAAAGTTCCAATGGCATTTTTCACAGAAAGAGAACAAATAATCCTAAAATTTGTATTAAACCACAGAAGACCCCAAATAGTCAAAGCAATCTTGAGAAAGAACAAAGCTGGAAGCATCACGCTCCCTGATTTCAATCTATATTACAAAGCCATAGTAACCAAGACAGCATGGTATCGGCATAGAAATAGACACATAGATCAAGGGAACAGGATAGACAGCCCAGAAATAAACCCACACATATGTGGTCAATTAATTTATAACAAAGGAGCCAAAAATATACAATGGGGAAAGGACAGTCTCTTTAATAAATGATGCTGAGAAAATTAAACAGCCACATGCAAAAGAATTAAACTGGATCACTATCTTATACCATACACAAAAGTTAACTCAAAACAGATTAAAGACTTGAACATAAGACTGAAACTATAAAACTCCTAGAAGAAAACATAGGTGGTAAGCTCCTTGACATTGGTCTTGGCAATGATTTTTTTGGATTTGACACCATAGCAAATGCAACAAAAGCAAAAATAAATGAGTGGGAGTACCTCAAACTAAAAAGCTTTCATACAGCAAAGGAAACTATGAACAAAATGAAAAAGCAACCTACCAAATGGCAGAAAATATTTGCAAATCATATATCTGATATGGAGGTAATATCCAAAATGTATAAACAATTCATACAGCTCAATAGCAAAAAACCAAACAATCTGATTAAAAAATAGGCAGAGGATGTAAACAGACATTTTTCCAAAGAAGATATACCAATGGACAACAAGTACATGAAAACGTGCTCAAACACCACTAATCATCAGGGAAATGCAAATCAAAACCAGGAGATATCACCTCACACTTGGCAGAATGGCTATTATCAAAATGAGAAGAAATAGGAGATTGGTTCGAGGTGGCGGAGTAGAAGGACGTGCTCTCACTCCCTCTTGCGAGAGCCACGGAATCACAACCAACTGCTGAACAATCATCAACAGGAAGACACTGGAATTCACCAAAAAAGATACCCCACATCCAAAGAAGAAGGAGAAGCCACAATGAGATGGTAGGAGGGGCGCAATCACAGTAAAATCAAATCCCATAACCACTGGGTGGGTGACTCACCAACTGGAGAACACTTACACCACAGAAGTCCACCCACTGGAGTGAAGGTTCTGAGCCCCATGTCAGGCTTCCCAAACTGGGGGTCTGGCACGGAAGGAGGAATTCCTAGAGAATGAGACTTTGAAGGCTAGTGGGATTTCATTGCAGGACTTCGACAGGAATAGGGGAAGCAGAGACTCCACTCTTGGAGGGCACACACAAAGTAGTGTGCGCATTGGGACCCAGGGAAAGGAGCAGTGATGCCATAGGAGACTGAACCAGACCTACCTGCAAGTGTTGGAGGGTCTCCTGCAGAGGCAGAGGGTGGCTGTGTCTCACCATGAGGACAAGGACACTGGCAGCAGAAATTCTGGGAAGTACTCCTTGGTGTAAGCCCTTCCAGAGTCCACCATTAGCTCCACCAAAGAGCCCAGGTAGGCTCCAGTGTTGGGTTGCCTCAGGCGAAACAACCAACAGGGAGGGAACCCAGCCCCAGCATCAGCAGACAAGTGGATTAAAGTTTTAATGAGCTCTGCCAGCTCTACCCACCACCAGTCCCTCCCATCAGGAAACTTGCTCAAGCCTCTTAGATAGCCTCATCCACCAAAGGGCAGACAGCAGAAGCAAGAAGAACTACAATCTTGCAGCCTGTGGAACAAAAACCACATTCACAGAAAGATAGACAAGATGAAAAGGCAGAGGGCTATGTACCAGATGAAGGAACAAGATAAAACCCCAGAAAAATAACTAAATGAAGTGGAGATAGGCAACCTTCCAGAAAAAGAATTCAGAATAATGATAGTGAAGATGATCCAGGACCTCAGAAAAAGAATGGAGGCAAAGATCGAGAAGAGCAAGAAATATTGAACAAAGACCTAGAAGAATTCAAGAACAAACAAACAGATGAACAATACAATAACTGAAATGAAAACTACACTAGAAGGAATCAATAGCAGAATAACTGAGGCAGAAGAATGGATAAGTGACCTGGAATGCAGAATGGTGGAATTCACTGCTGCAGAACAGAATAAAGAAAAAAGAATGAAAAGAAATGAAGACAGCCTAAGAGACCTCTGGGACAAAATTAAATGCAACAACATTCGCATTATAGGGGTCCCAGAAGGAGACGAGAGGAAGGAACCGAGAAAATATTTGGAGATTATAGTCGAGAGCTTCCCTAACATGGGAAAGGAAATAGCCACCCAAGTCCAGGAGGTGCAGAGAGTCCCACACAGGATAAACCCAAGGAGAAACACGCCGAGACACATAGTCATCTCATTGGCAAAAATTAAAGACAAAGAAAAATTATTGAAAGCAACAAGGGAAAAATAACAAATAATATACAAGAGAACTCGCATAAGGTTAACAGCTGAGTTCTCAGCAGTAACTCTACAAGCCAGAAGGGAGTGGCATGACATATTTAAAGTGATGAAAGGGAAGAACCTACAACCAAGATTACTCTACCTGGCAAGGATCTCATTCAGATTTGATGGAGAAATCAAAAGCTTTCCAGACAAGCAAAAGCTAAGAGAATTCAGCACCACCAAACCAGCTCTACAACAAATGCTAAAGGAACTTCTCTAAGTGGGAAACACAAGAGAAGAAAAGGTCCTACAAAAACAAACCCAAAACAATTAACAGAATGGTCATAGGAACATACATATCGATAATTACCTTAAACGTGAATGGATTAAATGCTCCAACCAAAAGACACAGGCTCACTCAATGGATACAAAAACAAGACCCGTATATATGCTGTCTACAAGAGACCCACTTCAGACCTAGGGACACATACAGACTGAAAGTGAGGGGATGGAAAAAGATATTCCATACAAATGGAAATCAAAAGAAAGCTGCAGTAGCAATACTCATAGCAGATAAAATAGACTTTAAAATGAAGAATGTTACAAGAGACAGGAAGGACACTACACAATGATCAAGGGAACAATCCAATAAGAAGGTATAACGGTTATAAATATATATGCACCCAACATAGGAGCACCTCAATACATAAGGCAACTGCTAATAGCTATAAAAGAGGAAATAGACAGTAACACAATAGTGGGGAACTTTAACACCTCACTTACACCAATGGACAGATCATCCAAACAGAAAATTAATAAGGAAACACAAGCTTTAATGACACAATAGACCAGATAGATTTAATTGATATTTATAGGACATTCCATCCAAAAACAGCAAATTACTCTTTCTTCTGAAGTGCATATCATACACCATGATCAAGTGGGATTTATCCCAGGGATAAAAGGATTCTTCAATATACGCAAATCAATGTGATACACCATATTAACATATTGAAGAATAAAAGCCATATTATTAACTCCACAGATGCAGAAAAGGCTTTTGATAAAATTCAACACCCATTTATGGTAAAAACTCTGCAGAAAGTGGGCATAGAGGGAGCCTACCTCAACATAATAAAGGCCATATATGACACACCCACAGCAAACATCATCCTCAATGGTGAAAAACTGAAAGCATTTCCTCTAAGATCAGGAACAAGAGAAGGGTGTCCACTCTCACCACTGTTATTCAACATAGTTTTGGAAGTCCTAGCCACGGCAATCAGAGAAGAACAAGAAATAAAAGGAATACAAATTGGAAAAGAAGAAGTAAAACTGTCA
>NW_020173666.1:7233660-7311529 GCF_003031525.2 Neophocaena asiaeorientalis asiaeorientalis | reverse complement strand
CAAAAGACCTGTATGCAGAAAACTATAAGACACTGATGAAAGAAATTAAAGATCATACAAACAGATGGAGAGATATACCATGTTCTTGGATTGGAAGAATCAATATTGTGAAAATGACTATACTATCCAAAGCAGTCTAGAGATTCAATGCAATCCCTATCAAATTACCAAAGGCATTTTTTACAGAACTAGAACAAAATATTTTAAAATTTCTGTGGAAACACAAAAGAGACCCCAAATTAAAATGGTACAGATGAACTCGTTTGCAGGGCAGAAGTTGAGATACAGATGTAGAGAACCAACATATTGTCACCAAGGGGCAAAAGTGGCAGGGGGTTGGGGGCTGGGGGGATGAATTGAGAGATTGGGATTGACATATATACACTAATATGTATAAAATGGATAACTAAAATGAACCTACTGTACAAAATAATTAATTAAATAAAATTCAAAAAAAAAGAGAAGAAATAACATGTGTTGGTGAGGATGTGGAGAAAAGGGAACCCTTTTGTGCACTGTTGGTAAGAACGTAAATTGGGCGGCCGCTATGGAACACAGGATGGAGGTTCCTCAACAATTTAAGAATAGAACTACCATATGATCCAGAAATTCCTCTTCTGGGCATTTATCCAAAGAAAATGAAAACACTAATTTGAAAAGATATCTGCACTTCCATGTTCATTGCAGCATTATTTACAATAGCCAAGGCATGGAAGTAACCTAAGTGTCCATCAATGGATGAATGGATAAAGAAAAAGTTTATATATATACATATATATAATGAAATATTATTCAGCCATAAAAAGATGGAAATCCTGCCGTTTGTGATAATATGGATGGACTTTGAGGACCTTATGCTAAGTGAAATAAGTCAGACAGTGGGAGACACATCGCAGTAGGATATCACTTATATGTGGAATCTTAGAAAAAAACAAATCCACCAGGCTCAAAGATACAGAGAACAAATTGGTGGTTGCCAGAGGAGGGTGGTGGGCAAAATGGGTGAAGATAGTGAAAAGGTACCAACTTTCAGTTATAAGATAAATAAGTTCTGGGGATGGTAATGTACAGCCTCGTGACTATAGTTAATAAAACTTTACTGTATATTTGAAAGTTGGTAAGAGAGTAGACCTTAAAATTTCTCGTCGTAGGAAAATGTATAACTATTTGTGGTGATGGATGTTAACTCGACTTACTGTGGTGATCATTTTATAATATCTACATATATCAACTCTTACGTTGTATACATATGTTGTACAATATAATGTTATGTCAATTGTATCTCAATTTTTTAAAAAGTGATGGAGGAAGCTAAACTAGACACGAATGATGTGGGGTGTGGTGGAGGCTTGCTTATAATGTCTTGCTTTTGCCTGCATTCATTTGTACACCAATATTACTCTACCACTAGACAGTGAGTTCCCTGAGGACAGGTCTGCCTCTTACACATTTTTTTCTTATCCTCCAGTGTTAGGCAGAACCCTAGAGACATGGACGTACTCAATAAATATCTACTGAGTTGACTTAAACTGAATCCTAACTAACACAGACTTGAAGTTGTGTTATCTCCCTTTATCAATGGATTTTAATTGCACTCATTAAACAAATGAGGATCTTTCCAATTCTGACTATGGAAAAGCAGCTGCGATTAAAGCAGATATGAGAGAGGGATTACGTGATTACCTCTGTGTAGCATGGGTGACTTAAATAATATCAAGATATTTTAGAACTGTCAAAAATATTATGATGATTGTATTTTAAATCAATTAGCAAGTTTAATTGTTAACAATTTGTGGCAAATGCAAAAATAATGTGGTAGGTAAACATGTAAGAAAAGTTAAATTAACCTCTTACACAGGATTAATTCTTTGGTTGGAATTATGCCTTTTCCTCTGGGGCAATTTTATATTAAGTGGATCCTTACTGTTTATAGGCTTATTCCTCTTGAGGAGTTAAAGACTTGTGGCTTAGCAGCCTTTATAACATCGCACTGCTTAATTGCTTTGTTTTTAAGGAGAAATCTTGATTTGAATGTTTTGTTTTTTACCTTTTTCCAGTAGAACCCCTACAGGCGCTTTCATGATTGAAGGTCTCGTTGGTCAAATTGACTTTTTCCAAAACTCCAATATGTGTGTGTGTGTGCTTAATATTTTTATTGAGATATAATTCACATATCACATAATCGACCCACTTAAAGTGTGTAATGAAATTGGGTTTTAGTCCAATAGATATTTTGATACCTTTTCAATCAGAGATAGCAGTAATATTAGCAGCTTGGCGAATTTCTCTATTCTTTGGGCCTCAATTTTTCTCCTCTGCAGTTTACAGTTTCATATTCCCAGGATTTGTCATAACTCTGCACCAAACACTTTAAAGAATCAATCAGTTGGCATCTGCTGTTGAGTAATTAAGGACTCAGAACTGGAAAGAACCAATGGATCCAGCGCCAAGAATACAAGCTGGTAAAACCCTTTGCTACCTGTATTCTCACATAATAAATAAAATATAGTATAGAAATAACCCTACACACTACTGTACAGATTAAAGAAGTTACATAAAAGTTGGCTTCCTTTCTTTCCTTTCCTCATCCAATTCTATAAGGTGGAGCAAAAATAAAAGTTATGAACAAAGTTCTTGGGATATGAATGGGCCATATAAGGATGCAAACCAACACAAGCCTGGAAAGTTATGAGGGAATCCAGCAAAGCCACTGGAGTAACCGAAACTGTCTCCTGCCCAGGACTGACTTTGCTGAGGAGCTGATCACTCCCCGACCCACCTGCTGCCCCTGCTACTATAACATCCCCCTTCAGTAGAGCATATATTTTTCAGAGAGAAGAAATCTAAAAAGGGAATATAAAGGGAGGTCCTTCTTTTTATGCCCAAGAAACCTTTAAACAAATTACATTCTGAATTTATCAACTTATTTCTGAAATTTCTTTTTTCACTCTTCCAAGTGAAGAAAATCTGCAAAGAATTTACATCAAATTTTACACAGGAAAAAAATTTAAAAGGCCAATTAAAAAAAGGCCAGTAAAAGCATCTGCTGGAAGCATTGTTTCATTTGCATGTTTTTATCTGCATGTTTTTTTCTGAAATATTTACAATAAATAACTTGAAACGAGCACGCTCTGGCTTCTAGAAAATGAATTTTTTTTTCAGTTTAAAGTGAATTTATGGTCTGAAAACAGTCAGCTATTTAGTAGAAGAAGCAAAATGTTCTCTCCAGTGCAACAACCTGTTTTTCTCTTAAGGAAGAGAACTTATTCCTATCCCATGCCTACAAGTCAAAGACCTTTCTGTTGTCCAATATTATTTCCTACAGACAGAGCCTCCTGATGCAGGAGCGATGGAAAGAGCTAGATCAACAACCCTCTGGCCAGACGCTTGGTAGAGGGAATATTCTCCTTGTCGAATTAAGCTTTGCTTTCAAATGGATGAATAGTTTTTTTTTCTCTGAGAGTGAATAGGAATCGAAAGAGAGTGCTTTGGCTTCACTGAGAAATCCGCAAATATTTCTCAGAATTTGTTAGCGTGGATGGCGCCAGCAAAACAGAATCTAGACAGTGCTCTGGAAACTGGATAGTCTCACTGAACTGGCAATTCACACTGTGTCCTCTAACATCACATCTGCCTTCCAGCGATAGTAAACTTTACTCCTGCGAAAACAAAGAGATCCCACAAGGAATGACTTATATTGAACACTTTTGCTTCTGTTTTCCGTCTCTGTTTTTCCAGGGTGAGCACTCAAGCAGGACTAAACGAAGAGGTGCATTCCTAGTTGACACAGAGGACATATTTTGTGTTTTCTGGTGCCAAAACACACCAAGGGATTAGGTGCTAGAATGGAAAATGAGATTTCTCCATTTCCTGATTACTTTCACAGGTGTTCTTATTATCTTTAACTTCCCTCTTATAAAATACACACACACACACTGAGAGAAATTACTGGGTTCTCTATTAATACCTGATAACAAGCTTTATCTCTTGGTTTTCACAGGAAGAGAAGACTGCATTAAGTGCTTGGGACTCAGTGCTGCAAGATACAGGGAAGAACTGGAAACTGTGGGTAGGCTAAGTGGCAAGGATAAAATTAGCCTTCAAGCATATGACTACCAGGAAAGCTATAAACTACCAGAATCAAGATATCATGGGTTATCATCGGGAGTAAATCAAGCAATAACTCTTTTGAAATGGATGCTAGATAGGAAATACAGTCCTCTGCTCACAAGTGTGGGATGATAATCCAGCAATTTTTTTATATTCCCTATAATCACTAAACCCCATTTGCCAATACTAACATTTGAGTAATTACAAGGGAAGACTGAGGTATATTCTATCCTCTTGATAGCCTTGGAAAGCACAAGTGCCTGGATTTGCAAAGAAGGCTTAAGAAAACAGGATATCATTATAATCTATCGCAGATAAACCCTTGTCTCTAGTTAGCAACAGTGATAATCCCTGGGTGACAGGACTCCTTGGGACTTCTGGCTTTCCCTCGTCCCCAGGTCTATGCAGATGTAAACACCCTATGGACGCCGACTTTGCAAAGGTAGTATCACCAAGCCTGAGATAAAATAAAAATGATGCAGTGAACACTCATCTTTTGCTTACCAGCTCTCAAATACTTGGCTTTGAAACTCATGGATTTCTACATTTTGTTACAAAAAATGTTTACAATGTGCAAAAGGATGGGAAAAGAGCAAAAGGGAGATCAAGGTGACTGATGTTAATCAGAAAGCTGAATGTTATCAAAAGGGCTGGGAGCCTGCAAGGCGAAAACATAAACAGTGCTCTCAACTATCACTCAAAAGTCATCTTCCAGATGTATAAAATTTCAAATGGGTTGCTGGTCACAATATTTTTTACTGTTATGCATATATCAATGTCATCAAAAGCAGTTATCTTCTAATACCAAGAGAGTAATTTAATAATATTGAAATTTTATAATATTTAGGTACATGTTAATAATTAGAAAAATGTAGAAAAGTATATACTATAGACCATATTTTAAAAAATAATATTATTTATATAATTTATATTTTTCGAATCATTAACATGATTAGAAATGTATGTATGCAAATGTTCTTAAACATATTAAGACCTGGAGGATTTTACTCCATAGTGGGTCTAGTGATGGAAGAAAAATAAGATCCTCTGTTTATCTTCATTCGGAATTTAACAGGTTTGTGGAATATAAGCAGAAGTATAAGCATAAGCCAGATGCACTTAGTAATTTTAAAAATCCTTTCGAAACAGATGTATCTTAATTTCTTCAAAGTCTAGAAGGGTCTAAGCCAGGAATTAAGTAGCCCTGAACAAGAAGTGAGTGAGTTTGATGACAAGAACAGTTGAAATGACCATCAGAAGACGTGGCTTCTCCTGACTCTCCCATGAGCCACCGGGGGACCCTGGCCAGTGCAATTAACAAACACTTATCGGGGATCATGGAAGACTTTGTTCATGGGAGGGAACAAAAAGGCGAACAAGATATGGTTCCTGCCTGTATGAAGTTCATGAGCTGAAAGGGAAGATGAGACATACAGTCATAACTTACAGGTGGCAGAAGGAGAATAAGAGAAGCAGAAACCAAACCCCATGAGAACATAGACAAAGAAAAGGCTACTTTCTGGCTAAAGAGGAGAGAGTTTGGAGGAAGGTTTTCCGGAAGAGTAACATCTGAAATGGCCTTAAAGAAGGTCCCAAGATTCTGACAAGGAATCCTAAAGGTACAGGGCCTTTCAGAAGCAGTGGAAAAAAACCTTGAAGAGTGAAGTCAAGTTCGTGGCTCTCAGGCTGCAGTCAGGGCCCAGGTGCTTGTTAGCCTGGAAAAGAGCTCACCAGGCTCACTTAATCCCCAGAACTCCGTTTTGGACTCAAAGCCACTGACCTTCCTCATTACATCATCTGACCCGCTCTGTTGATGTCTGTGTCTGCGACACTTGCAACAGGGATTCATAATTATCAAGGTAAGAAGTCTAGACGGTACTTTCTAAAGAAGGCAGAGAGCCAATGGAAGCTGAATCAGGAAGCATCAGGATCACAGCTGTGCCTTAGAAAGAAGCCTCTGGCAGCCCTGTGGGAAGAGACTGAAGGAAAGAGGGCCGGTGGCCGAGAAAGACAGTGCTGGAGAGGCAAGCCTTTGGGGAGGGCTGACTTGGACCTGTGCTAGGGGAGGAATGGCGACAAAGGGGAGGTGTGGATTTCAGAAACAGGGCAGGAAGGACTTGACAGTTAACTGGATAATCTGGTGGAGGGAGTGGAATCCACGGTTAACTTGAACTTGACAGCTTCAGTGTCTAGCTGAATGCCACTAATAGAAAAAAAGAAAAGGAACAAACGTGGTGAGGAAGATAATGTATTCAATACTGTGAGTCTGAAGAGCTTCTAGGATTTTGAAATGGGAAAATCTAGAGTAGTCATTCTCAACCAGGGACAATTCTGTGCCTCCCTTCTCCCCACACATACACAGCGGACATTTAGAAATGTCTGGAGACATTTGGGGTTGTCATCTCTGGGGAAAGAGATGCTGCTACGAGAGCATCTAGTAGGTTAAGTCCAGGAATGCTGCTAAACATCCTAAAATACACAGGACAGTCCCCCACAAGAAAGAATAATCCAACCAAAAATGTCAATAGTGCAGAAGTTGAGAAATCCTGGTCTAGAGGTAGTAGAAACTTCCTATCTGGAATTTTAGAAGGGAGGAATGGAGAGAAATGAGAACTCTTAGTCACTGACACTGCAGTGAGAAACATGGGAGAAAATTAAGCACACTGACAAGTGTGTGGAAAAGAAAGGCAGGTGGTTGATAAGATCCTACACAATATCACCTTGCTGGCAAAATGAGTTTCATCGGGGTGAGGTGATGTCACAAACACTTTCATATCTAAAATGCAATGACTGATGATTGCTCTCAGGAAGTGTGTACCTAGGAAGGTAAACATGGATGAGGTAGTAAATCATGGAACACATCAATTCAGTCAGGAATGTCCCCAATATCCTAAACCCTGAAGACACCTTCCAGTCTACTGCGGAGAAACACTGTATGTGGTCTATGATTTTCATCTGCAAATTTATTATAACTTGCTCATGGAACGACATGACTGTAACAGAAAAAATTGAAAAGCAGCAGAAGAAAAAGGAGGAGGAGAAAGAAAAGGAGGAAGAGGAGATAGGCCAAAAAAAAAAAAAAGTAAAGAGGAAAGCGAAGGAAAACAGGAAAAAAGAGGTGGAAGGGAAAAATGACAAGAGAAACAAGGGAAGGGAAGGGAAGGGAAAGGAAGGAAAAGAAGTGAAGAAGCACTGTAGAGACATCCTCTAAAAGGCAGGCTAAACACCGTGCGAGGGCAGTTCTACGGAACCAGACCAGTGGCCGCTCTCGATCAGTCCACAAAACTGTGATACGGGACTATATTCCATGGAAAGAAAGAGCTGCTTCTTGAACAGCATCATCACTGTTGATGACGCTATAATAACACAAAATGATGAAAGAGTAACCAATACATATACAATTCTCCAGTATTTAAATAAATAAATGTTGCCAGAACTCTGTTCCAGGCGGCTTGGCAGGTGTAGGGCAGGAAGCCAGAGCGGGACAGGAGATGAGGGGGCAGCGTGGTGCTCCGAAAGGAAGGAAAGCCCAAAGATGCATCACGTGCAACCTGGCAGCCTTGGACTGATGAGCAGAGGCAAAAAAAAGTCTGCAAGAAACAACTAGAAGATGGATCGTTCCCATTCAAATGATTATGTCGTCCGTAAAGACAAGGTGCATCTGGTAACAAAAGGTCACAGCAGCAGACCAGAGAAGGCACTGCTGATGAGGAGAGAGTGTGAAGGACGTGTGCACAGGGCAGGAGACAACATGAGTGTGCCAGAGACAGACAGATCTTGAATTCCAATCCTGGCTCCACCATCGGCTAGCTCAATGCTCTTTGCGAGTAGCAGAATGTCTCTGAAACTCAGCATCCTTTCTGGTAAAACGTGAATGATAAGGCTTCCCGGGAGCGCTGTGATGATTAAATGAGATCATGTATGTAAAGTATTCAGCACAGCAGCTGGGGCTGGGTAGGGACTCTGTTAGTGGTAGCTGCTGTTAAATAATGTCTAAATTCGATTACTCTAAGCAATGACTGAATAAGAAAGAATAGGACCCACATTCCAAGTCAACCCAAATAGAATACATGAAATAAGGGGGCACGTTTGAAAACTGAAATCTTCATTTTCTAAAATAAGCAAGTTAACTTGTAGGAATTCATAAAACTGGAAGTGGCCTTCAGAACTCTGTTCAAATTTCTTCATTTACTGATGGCAAAATTGGAAAAGGAAATGAAAAGACTATTGTGGTTTGGATGTACATGAGCCAAAAAAAGATTTTAATTAAAGGAAAGTTACTCATCATTCTTTTATATAACACAAGATGAAGGTGAAGTTAGAAAATTACAGTCCACAATTTTGTAAATACACACAAATACATATGTGTATATATATTGATACATACATATGTGTATATATATTGATACATGCATATATGTATGTATAAATATACACACACATATACAATATACACGTATATTTTAGAAATGAGAGAGCTAATCTGGGGAGACATCGGGCAGACAGTTATCCTTAGCCTTCCGTGAACTCGACTACCCTACATCACCTGAATCCACCCATTTGTAAATATATCTGATGAAGTTCTTGGAAGCTTCGTGCAATGCTGAATAAAGGAGCTTCAGGATCAGACTGGTGATTATCAAGAATGTGGTTCCCCCAAGCTACAGCCAGGTCACTCACCTGTCCAGGAGCAAGTTAGGAGCAAACAGGAGCTTCCCTGGGTGCTCCATGGAGCGCCAGACAAGACCAATCATGAGAATCTCTAGCCAGGCACATTCCAGAAGGTGGACCTGATCATGGAGGGTCAAATCCACAAATCCTGAAACAAGACAAGAAAACCCTGCTGACTCAAATGAAAAGTAATGCAACCAGGGATTTGAAGTGGTAGGGTCTATTTTTTATTAGATGGGAAAACATAAATTAGAAGCACACAGTAGGAAAGTCAAGTAACTATTTTTTAAACCTAGCATATCAGTGAACTTTACTGTGGCATTTTTTTAATGTCTTAGTGTCATGTCTACAGAAATATACTAACTTAAGCAACTCACTTAGTTTTCTATAAAGTTCTGAACTTAGTGTTAAAATGTGTATGCTTTTTACTTAGACATTTCTAATAGCCCTATGTGACCATTACATTTCATTTCTGTTTCAGCTGAAGACATTTAGGTACAAGACATTTAAATTACTTGCCCTAAACCAAATAGGAATTGGAGCACAGGTAGGACCAAAGTCACTAAATTTCTACCTCTTTGCTTCATCACTAAGCCATGCTCTTTTTTTCACACCATGGAAAAGAAAGACTAATACAGTAGAATGTGTAAATAAATCACTCAGGAGAGAATGAGTCAGATGAATAAAAGTGACATTATGGTTACTTCTGGTAATAAACACTAAAAAGTGCCCTTGTTTTCCAATGGTGTATTGGGAGAGTAAAGCTTTCTCCAGTCATCACTGACAATATGGTGGATGCCTAATAGTAATTATAATAGTGAGAAGAAGGAGGGGGAGAAGAAGAAGAAGGGGAAAGAACAGGAAGATCAATTGATTGAGCCTTTACTATGGGTTAGAAGTGATGCTAAGTACTTCCCATACCAATTTTTAAAGTATTTATTAACACAATAATTCTCAGAGGTAGGAACTCACGGGGATATCATTTTACAGATAAGGAAACAGATGTTCAGAGAGCTTATATACTAGTTAAGGTCAGAGATGGAAATATAGTCTCCAGAACCTATGCCCTTGACCACAAGTGACAGTACTTCTTATGTGCTGCAATTAATTGTAGACTTTGGATCAAGTGACTAAATAAATCTAACCACACAAATTGAGACATGCCAGAGTGACAAGGGCATTGTGTAAACAAGAGGTCCATAAAGTTTGCTCCTTTCCAAATCGGTTCCCTGTTCTTTTGTCCTGAGGTACCCCCATCACATTTCCTTCCTCTCTCTTTCTGCCCTCAACCCTTTGTTCTCTCTTATCCATGAGATGGGTCTAGGAATCCCATTTTTCTTTGTCCTCTTCTTTAATTTTTTCTCACTAATATTATACTTTTATTAGTTATCTATACTTGTATTTACTAAAGAGCCAAAATGTAAGTTTATTTTCCTTAAGCAGTAGTAGTGATGGTTTGCCTACTGAATGTTTCTTCTTGGGGGTGTTGATTAAAGAATTAGCATTAAACAGTTAGCTCATCATTTCTTATATACTTAAGTGCCATCTTTCATACAATCCTCACCACCAAGTAGATGATGATCCGCATAGAGAAACCCAAGGTGGAGAAAGACCTCAGAGTGTAAGCCCCCTCTAGCCACCATCCCATAACCAAGCCTCATTAATTCTTTCAAGTAACCATAAAATTCTATTTCTCCTTTCTATATTTCCACCATTACTGCATTTATTTAATTCTCCGAGAGTCTCTCATCTTTTTGCCTTCTTTAACTCAGCATAATTATGTTAAGACTTACCTATGTTGTTACATGTATAAATAGTTGATTCTTTTTATTGGATATAGCCAATAAATAAATACAATTTATCCTTTCATTGGATATTTGATTAACTTCAGGCTATTACAAATAAAATTGCCATGAGCAATCTATGTACAATTTTTTGTACGGACATATGCTTTCGTCTCTCCTGGGTAAATATTTAAGTGTACTATGGCTGGATTATAAGGTAGGTATACAGTAGGTATATGTTTAACTTTTTAAGAAACTGCTATACCGTCTTCAAAAGTGATTGTTCCATTTTACAACCCCGACAGCAACGGACGATAGTACCAGTCTCTCCACACCTTCAGCCAATACTTAGTATGGTCAGTCTTTTTCATGTTAGACATTCTAGTAGATGTACAGAGGTATCACACTGGCACTGTGATTTTAATCTGCATTTCCCTAAGGACTAATGACATTGAGCATCTTTTCATGTGCTTCTAACAGATCATTATCTTACACTATATTCGCATTAATTATGCATGTGTCTGTAAATCCTTCTAGACTAGGTACTCATTAGAAGCACAAAATACATAATTCTATCAAATTCTGCTTTTCTAACGTCTAAATTTACTGCACCTTCTGCTACATCATCCAGCCATGCCAAGGCCAATTAAAGTGTAGCATTTATCAGAGCAAGTGTCTTCCCACTGGAAAGGGTGGGTTTCAGTCCCACAAAGCAGGACTTGCAACTGGAGAGAAAATGGGCAGTTCTGTTCATAAGAAAAACTAAGGGATTAAAAAACAGTGACTGGGTTTCAGGACTCCTGGGAAGAAAAAGGAACAGATATCCCTACACCTTGGAACTGTTTACCTATAGCATGCTTTGGGTCAAAATGGACTAGCCTTGCTCTGGAAGAAGCACTGCCTAAGGCAGCAAGAAAGGCTTCTCTTTCTCAGTAGTCAACGTCTAATGGGATAAACCATCTCCAGTGAGCAGTGTTTATAAGGAAAACTCACAGGGAAGTTTTAATTCTTTAAGATTTCATCCCAATTTTTCAGATAAAGTCTCATAATAGCAATATAAACCTACCCTATAAATCAAACTCACTTTCAGAAATGTTAACATTTGAGAGGTATTTTCTCTCTTCTCATGACATTGCCTGTTTGATGTGGAAAAAAAATGTAATCCTGTGATAATGTCACCCATAATGAAACCTACACAATGTAATTCAATACCCTCCATAAGCCCCAAACAATCACGCAGGATGACATTTAGAGGGTATCTCAAGAGAGAACTGCAGCCATGTAACCAATCAATTTTGGAAAACCAAAGGAGCATTTTCTGGTAGCAACCTTACATATTAAACTGAATCATACTTTTTAATTCTCACGTCAAAACTTCAGTGCTATTTAAGTCAGACAGTTTTAGTGGTTTTGGGGGAGTCTCAGAAGCTCACCATAACCATTTGTACCACAGAGGTCTGGTGATTATGAAATCTGTCTGAAGTATGTCTGTTAGTGACAGTTTTCAGTCTGAATCCAGCAGAATTGCTGGGTCCTTCTGTTGAAATGATGTAGATCTCTCAGAAAGGAATAGTCTCTTTAATTATCTTTCCCAGCTGTGCATATCGCCTGCAGACAAGGGTTATTGTGTCTCTTCCAAAGTGTCCTCTGCAAGTTCCTGGGGCAGGGCTGCAGGGAGTGTGCAGAAACTGTCAATTAACCTTCTCAGTGAATGTGAGGGCTACTGAAGGAAGTTACTGGACGGAGTGTCTCTTCCAATATACTGATCTCAATATTATTTTAACCACACAGGAGCTGCATGCTCTTTTGGTGTAGAATAAATGTCCTTTAATACTCTCAATTCATATACCGTGAAGAAAAATAATGTAATAAATCCCAAACAAAATTATACTGGGCCAACTATCTATAGACACCGAGTTTCAACCCTTTGGCTTATTTTCCTTCAAAACAGGAAGAATAATCTATTATGCTACTTCAGCTGAATCTGCTATCATAACTTAGAGGCATGCAACAATGCCTTTCTTGAACACTTGAAAGTGTGGCCAGTATGAAGGTGGGAGCTAGCAGCATCTCGGGGATATGAATGGAGGCACCAGTGACAGAACTTCTTACAGGTGACACAGTGAGACATGATTTACCCCTCATCACTCAGGGACTCTCATTTAGTGCCAGTGGCAAGGGGTCTTCAGGGCTGTGGAATCCACACCAGTGGGGTAGAATGCATACCTCAAAAGTAGTAACAGTAGTTTATTGAGACCAAGTGAAATCAGCTGCAAGGAAATCTCACTTTATAAAATAAAATTTTAAGAGAAAGCGAACATGAGCCTTTTTCTCTAGTCTGCACTTACAGGTCTAGTAATAGAGTATCCAGAGATAGGATATACTGGAAACAGACAGAAATGCTTCAAGTCCTGTTCGCCACCTGTTATGTGGGCAGGGATCTGATGAAGTTGAGGAAGGCCTCTTTCAGAGAAAAAGAGTCTCTCCATACAGACAAGCAGCTTGTTATTTCCAGTCTCATCACCAAGTAAAGATATTTCTGCCTTCTTTCTTCGTTAAAAGGTAACTGTTTTGCCTCCAAGATTTTCCAATGTGTTTTGACTGTGAAAGGAGCTCGTGGCATGTCTTCCCCCCTCCCTTGGGCCTCATGAGATCCTAAGCCCTCTTCCCCACTCTGCTAGGGACTGCCATACTAATTGATTAATTTGCCTTGGCACACAGGAGATACTTAAAGCCTTACCCACTCTTACTGGGTGTGGCAAGACACGGCAAAGTGTGCCGAGAGCCTGAGGCTAATATAATATGAATGCCCCTTAAGTTCTGCAGTGCTGTTGAGTAAAAGATAAACCAGAGTGGGTCTTCAGTAGAGGCATGAGAAAAAAAATGAGGGCTACAGTAATTGTATTTCTTTTTTCCATGGAATACAATCTATATGTTATAGATGCAAAACAAAGTAGAATCTCTGTGAAGAAAAAAGCAACTTTTTCCTGGGGAGCAGTTGTCTCAAAACTAGAAGCCAGGTGGTTGGTTCCCTTAGTAAATCCACTGGAAAAATATTAGTTTCCTGACCTTCAAAAAATTAATCATGTTCTCAGTCATATGATGACCCCAATGTTCTCCAAAATGTCAGTTATATTGCCCATTGCATTCTTTCTGTTTTGCCTTAACTCAGTGAAAGAAGATTTAAATAATTCATCTATTTTCCCCTTGATGCCAAAATAAAATAAGGTTTTTTTTAAAAAAAAAGAAAGAACATATGGAACATGAGATTGTAGCATAAATCAGCTACAAACTGAATAAAACTTGGGATTTCTGAGAGAAAGCCTATAGAACAGATAATGTCAGAACAACCTAGATCCCAGCTCAAATGCTAAGCGGTCTTCACATCCTCCATTTTGTTGTTGTTGTTTTTTTCTTTTTCTCCACAAGATAGTAACTTAATGCCATACTACGAACCATGTACCTCATGGTATAGTTGACTATAACCTCCCTCCTCCAAATAAAAATATGGAATCTCCTTTATATGCAGCCTCATTATAGAGAGACCCATTAGAACTGTGATTCTCATTCTCTAACACTAATTTAAGACGTCTCCGTAACATATAAGCATTGAAAAATTCTTTTCAAAGAAATGAGTTTAATCCATTTAAATAAATAATGTAATATACCACTCTTAGCAAATATGTACCACTGTTATAAAATAGAATGGTAAGAGACTATCACTTGTTTAGACATACTGAATCACAGTGCAAGAACATGGGCCTCCTACCAAGCCTGCCCCACATCACATCCCTGTGTATTCTGGCTTTCCTCCGCTATAATAAAAGGAAGTGTTCCCAGGCCCCCTCTGGCAAACGTCACCTATCCAAAGCCCTTATGCAGACACCGTACTAAATATCCACCTTGCCAATACCAAGCGGACACTTTCCAGAGGCTACAGCATCCTCACCCTCGGGCCTGATTATCAGGTATTTCCAAGTCACTTCCCAAGATGTAACTTTTTGGAAGGTACACACCCTCCCTTCTCCCCCAACAGAATGAGGAGGACAGAAGTAATTAAAAGACAATGAACCAAAAAGACACGTAGACCTGGCTTGAAATTATTCCGTGGCCCACGGCCAGTTACTTAAGGTCTCTGAAAGCTCTTCCCATCTGTAAAATAATCACTTTGGGTTATTGTAAAAATTAAGGAGTTAGCAGATGTCTCAGTACCAGAGTGGCTACTCAGTGAACATTTGTACTCTTCCCTACTTCATCCCAACAGGCTGGAACTTCTGTCCAGCAGAAGGGAAGACCACTTTTGCAAAGTACCAAGAGAAATGTTTGGTTTTAAAATATTGGAGATTTAGAACTTCAAACTTAAATAGAGCACTTTGTGTTTGCCCTAAATCATGATGTCATGTTGTGTTTTCTGTTTATTTTTTCTTTTTATTTATATGTAAAAAATAACCTAATAAAAAGGATAAAAGACTTCCTGGACATCAAACAGTTCTTACAAAACAACATTTTCATGATTTAAAAGTGGAGGGAACATGAGCATGTGAGTTATATTTCTCCTAAAACACATATGTGAAAAAATGAAAAAAGAAAGCACGTTTGGGCTTTTATTATACTCAAAGCATTTCAAGATGTTTAGCAAATCCAGAATGCAGCTGTCCTCATGCCACCCTCCCTGACCAGCCCCAATATAAGTGGCCCATGGCTTTCTATTGAACTCAGCAGACCTCCACTGAGGTCCTTTGTTGCTCCTTATTTGCCTTGGGGTAGAGAGAATGAATCTTACCCTGAGGTGACTACATGCATTGGGAAATAGAGTGGTATTCTCAAGGCAATGCGAAGCAATAAAAACCAGTGGTAAGTGAAGAACTGAATGTGACAAAGTTGACGTTTTTAAAATCTGTCACGTTTAGCATAGTTGACAGCCAAATTAATTTGGGTAAAGATCGAAGAATTCAGTCCAGAGGTTTTAAAATAAACAAAGGTACTGCCTTTTAAAATTACTGGAGCGTCCTTCAAACACCCCTTACTTAGAAGACCATATGTTGAAAGAATTACAGATGATGAAAGTCATGATATCTATATAGATCCACGGACTTTCCAATCTTGACTCTACAGACTGACAAGGGTGTCATGTTTTAGCTGACACTGTATGATGAAGATGCCATGACATCATTACTAATCCCTTCAGAACAGTGCAGCAGAGCTTAACACATTTTACTCTGTGACTTATTTTTACGTGTACAGATTCAAAGGTGGAGTTTCTAAGGCACATCCAAAAGAAAAACCAACACCGCTGTCTGCGGTTATTCTCCTTCTTCCCCAGTTTTATCTGAATGAAAGACAAACAACAGAGAGCTTGCTTGGGAGGATCTGAGATATTTCCCAGACATCTCTCTTACAATGCATACATGAGAGATAAACTAAATGCAGAAAACTGTCCTTCCTCTGAAAAGATCTTAGGTATAATGAGTAGGTTACTCACTGAGAAAGGATATCCAAAGACAACACTGGCTTCAAGTTTGCTCAACTGTTGCTTGGTTTTTTGTTTTTGTTTTCTTTTTTGCAGTACGCAGGCCTCTCACTGTTGTGGCCTCTCCCGTTGCGGAGCACAGGCTCCGGACGCGCAGGCCCAGCGGCCATGGCGCACGGGCCCAGCCGCTCCGCAGCATGTGGGATCTTCCCGGACCGGGGTACGAACCTGTGTCCCCTGCATCGGCAGGCGGATTCCCAACCACTGCGCCACCAGGGAAGCCCCTGTTGCTTGGTTTTAAACACCCTCCCAGAACTGTATTCAAGGAACCACACTCCTTATAATGCTCCTTTGAAAAATTGTTAGACTTTGCCACAAAAGTGTATTCAGACTCTACTTCAAAAATTTTCCAGAAGATTTTCCTCGCTTCAGACATCAGCCCACATTTATTGTTTAGTCATCGTACATGTCTCTGGATATGCATCTGTGTGTGTGATCTATTGCGGTTACATTTTACTCAACAACCAGTATTTGACTATGTTTACACTTCAATGTATAGGACAAAAAGAAAAAAAAAAAAGAAGAACGTGTATGGAAATAAATTACCTCTGATCTAGAGAGGTAATTGTAGAACTTCTCTGATTAGAAAGAAAAAATGGAGCACCTCAAGGCTTTAAGTTTAGAATTACATATTGTAGCATATGTAAAATAATTTTAATACAAAGAAGGAAGTACTCTTGACTTAAAAGCTGAACTTCACAAAATATTTCCCTTAACCTTTATTTAGTGATTTAGTTTACCACACTGCTTTAAATGGCTAGATATGTATTTTCTTATTTTTCAAAGGTTCCATATGTCTTAATTCTGATCACAGCATGTGTGAACTTGTGAAATGCTGACTATATCCCTTTAAAAATTTATGTTCTCAATTTTTGTAGTAGGTAGATGTGAGAAAATGTCACTGCATCTTTGGTAAAGGAGTGGATGAAAGGTATTGAGCTGCATCCCGCATGTAAGCAATCATTTATTTGGCAAGTTTCTCTCCAAATGTAGTAACAGGAAAAGGTTTTCCTCTCCTAAAGAATTAATGTGCTCCTTTTCGTTGGAAAATAAGAACACCAGAGTTTCTTACAGACTGCACAAAGCCCTACCACCAAGAAGCACAGACATTAATGCAATGTTCAAAAGCAGTAATACTTTTCCCTGTTTCCTGGGAAAATTATTGCCTGAGTCCTGCTTTTTCTGATCTCACTTTTTTTTTGCGGTACGCGGGCCTCTCACTGTTGTGGCCTCTCCCGTCGCGGAGCACAGGCTCCAGACTCGCAGGCTCAGCGGCCATGGCCCACGGGCCCAGACGCTCCGCGGCATGTGGGATCTTCCCGGACCGGGGCACGAACCCGTGTCCCCTGCATCGGCAGGCGGACTCTCAACCACTGTGCCACCAGGGAAGCCCTGATCTCACTTTTGCCTGTACTGTTGAATTACTAGGCATCTTGTATCAGACTTTGCAAAGTAGATAGAGGAATAAATCATTAAAATATGTATACTTGTTTTCACACACACATAATTATCCTTTTTTTCCCCTCCTTTTAGCAATAAGTAAGGTATGTGATGACAGGTAAAGTCAGGAGAAAAGAACTAATCTCACAACTATATCTGACTCTAGAAAGAAAAATAGGTCAGGACTTTCAGGTATGAAGATCATACTCGGGGATCAAAAAAAAATGTCCCTCAGAGAAAACAAAGCAGATGGCAACTCTACCTTGTTACCAAGCCCATCTGTATTACACTCGGGGCCTTGGTTCATGAAGAGATGGTTGTCATGACAATAAGCATTTGAGAAGAGTTCTGGAGAAGCTGACGGATTTAAGAGTGTCTCCTAGCTTCCCAATTTTCCAAACACACACAAAAATCCCATCCCTCCACCCCATCCTCCAAATAAACAATTCTATTACTTCTTGTGTTGGCTACAATTATCCTATATTGATGTTATAAAATTCTGCACTCTCATGTCAAAATCCTCCTTGGAGGTACAGAACAGCTCTTTACGCTGATAGAGCACAGCTTGAAAGTAAACTGGTCTTTTATTTTTATTCAGCAAAGCAACTGTATTAACTACAGCTTAATTTTTTTCTTTCCAAGCTCAGAAAGAAATCAATTTCAGCTTAAATGAGAAAGGGGAAAAAAGTAAAAGAAATTATTTTCCAGTTTCTGAGAGTAGATGGCAAACTAAAGAAGGAAAAAAATTAATAAACTATAAAGTGCTTAAGACTGTCCTTTGACATGCTTGTCAAATGGACAGGAAGGCCAGCACCGCGGAGCGATTCTGAGATCTCTGATAAGGAGCACGGCTGGCTGCATTTAAAAGTCAACAAGCACTTGTACCTTGGAACATACATTTTTTCCTGTGTACCTCATAGCAGACCTACAGAAGCATTTCAAATACTATTGTCATCAGTCTGAGTTTTCCGGGTACCTGCGTGCTCCCCGTAAACACTACAAATGTCATCAACACAAAGATTGAAGGAGAAGCGGACAATCTCCTTTTTAGAGCAAGTTCCCCAAACAACTGAAAAATGATGATTTCTTCCTACCCCCACCCAGCTCAAGTCCCTTAATGAAACCAAAATTGATGACTATCTTATAATTTTAGGGAGTGTTTCCTCACACACACACACACACACACACACACACACACACACTTGATTTAGAAGCTAGAGGAACACCTGTTGTTGCCAATTACCCAAGGACATCTCGTTCTAGAATGAATTAGGAGCAAAAAAAAAGAGGCTTTTTCTCCCTTTCCTATAGTTAAATTCAGAAGGTTAAAATGGGAGTTTTGCAAGCCAAAATCATCAAGAAGTAACAGAAATGCTGAGTAAAAAGTCACATAACAACACCTCTCCTGAGAAACCAGCGGACAAGATACAGGGCCCCACACCAAGAAGAGGGAGGGCCACAAGTCTGGGGCGGTGGAGGCCTGCGGGTCTCACAAGCACATGGGGATTTATTTTGAAAAGTTTGCTTCCTCTGTTCCAGGTGTCCCATAGTGCCCCACTTCCCACATTCTTTCCATTATCCTACATAGATTTCAGCCCCAGAGAGGACAAGCAACAAAAGGAAGGAGAAAGAAATATTTCAGCCTCTTCCACCCCAGATCTGAAGTCAATGAACACTGACCTTATATACACCATTGCTGAGAGGCCATAAGGAGATTAGAAAGCCAGAGACTATATTTCTTTCATCCATGGTGGATCCTTTTATAAGCATAGAAGTTCTTGCCAGGCCATTAAATAGCCACTCTAAAAGTAAAGTGGGTAGCTAAGCAAACCTAAAAGAGAGATTCTCTAAGTACCAATTACCTTCAAAGCAAGAACTATT
The DNA here is from genome assembly GCF_003031525.2 of Neophocaena asiaeorientalis asiaeorientalis. Taxonomy (NCBI): domain Eukaryota; kingdom Metazoa; phylum Chordata; class Mammalia; order Artiodactyla; family Phocoenidae; genus Neophocaena; species Neophocaena asiaeorientalis. Next base: position 7,292,113 of record NW_020173666.1, on the reverse strand, counting down.
CCATTTGTTCGCTAACTCAACATGGCCCGTGGCTTGGTATTGGGTCCCATCAGTAATGCTGACTACCTAAGGTTTACAATAGGAGTTACAATGATATTTCCTAATAAAAGTAGATAGTAGCTGTATTAGTTTCATAGGGCTGCCATAACAAAGTACCACAAAGTGGGTGGCTTAGAAGAACAGGAAACAACAGTTCTGGAAGCTAGAAGTCTGAACTCAAAGTTTCAGCAGGGCCACGCTCTCTCTGAAGACTCTAGGATAGAGTCTGTTCCATGCCTTTCTCTTAGCTTCTGGGGTCGCTGGCAATCCTTAGCATTCCTTGGCTTGTAGATGCATCATTCCAATCTCTCCTCCATAATCACATGGTTTTCTCTGTGTGTCTCTGTGTCTCTTCTCTTTTTGTAAGAACAGCAGTCACATGAGATTAGGGTCCACACTAATCAAGTACGACCTCATCTTTTTCTTCTTTTTTCCTTATTTTTTTTGGCTGCATCGGGTCTTAGTTGCAGCACACGGGATCTTTGTTGAGGTATGCGGGATCTTTTCATTACCCCACGTGTTCTGCTCAGGCTTCTCTCTAGTTGTGGCGTGCGGGTTTTCTCTCTCCAGTTGTGGTGCGCAGGCTCCAGGGCGCGTGGGCTCTGTGGTTTGCTGCACGCAGGCTCTAGTTGAGGCACACGAGCTCAGTAGTTGTGGCACGCGGGCTTAGTTGCCCCACGGCATGTGGGATCTTAGTTCCCCGACCAGGGATCGAACTCGCATCCCGTGCACTGGAAGCCAGGTTCTTTACCACTGGACCACCAGGGAAGTCCCAAGTATGACCTCACCCTAACTTGATTATATCTGCAAAGACTAGTTCCAAATAAGGTCATACTCACAGGTGCTGGGGGTTAGGACTTCAACATATCTTTTGGGGGTGTGCAATTCAATCCATAACAGTAAGAAACTGTAACATTTTACCGCTGACACGTCATGTTCAATATTCACCAAATATTTCTTGAGTATCTCCAATATATATATAAACCTGGCATGAGGCTGGGTACTACCGGTACAGAGATGGGGCAATGTTATTCTCAAAAGGCTCCTAGTCTATAGGGGAAGCAGAGAAGATGGACATATGATAATAATGACGGGTGTTAAGTGCCAAAATATAGAAAAATATCTTAATCTCTGAGGCTGGAGCAAAGGTTATTCCTTGGGCTACTGCATATGCCTTCCCTTCTTCCCAGAACACTCTTCCAAAGACTTCAGCGCTCACAGCATCAAGATCAAGTTCTCATTCCCAGGGTAGCTCTTATCTGTGTGAGTGCCTATGAGCTCATTAGCGTCACTCACCAGAAAGGAAACAGACTGAGCACAGGGACTATGTCTTGATGACATTATGCCTACAGTACTTAATGCAGTGCCTGGCTGAGAAAAGACCCTTAATAAACACTTCTCTTAATGAATGAGATGATGAGTGTAAGTGAATTATCTTCTTGTAGTAGGTGCAGCAATTTGAAGGACTTCTTATAAGAAGGTATCCAGTTTCTCTGGGAAGAAGGAGGAGAGCTCCTTTCTTGGGAAGGAGAAGGAGGTGATAGGTAGGGAGTTAAGAGTAGCAAAGGAGGGGACTGAAATTGTCACTGTGGGAATAGAAAGAAAGCGAGAGTGAGAGGAAGAGAGACAGAGAGAAAGGGAGAGAGAACACGCTAAAGAGGCAACAAGAATATTTGGAAAACTTAGCTGTTAGATCCTCCAATCTCTAAAAATAATTCTAAATGTGGTCATAGGTTGAAATAGGAATATATCTTCCCCTTTAACCGGGATATTGTCCTTTTGAGTATAGTGTTGCTTAAGTCTTAAAAATTCAGTAAAATCTATGCATAAACCCAACTTTTTAAGGAGCAAGATGTGAAATTTAAATACCCAACCTTACCATTAAAAAAAAAAATCAACAATACTCACAAATACAGTATTCTTTGGAGTACTTAAAAGCATAAATTAGTTACAGAAAAATTAATTTCTTCACTATTTTGAACACCTACCATGTGTCAGGAACAATATTGATGTTACGGACAAAAAATTTTAATGTCTTGGTCTCTGACATCAAAGCTAAGAGAAAAGAGAGTCCAATTTAAAAAAAGATTGTAATCACTACTATATGTAAAATAGATGAACAAGGACCTACTGGGAACTATATTCAATACCTTATAACAACCTATAATGGAAAAGAATCTGAAAAAGTATATAAATATATATATTTATATATGCATGTTTTTATATAACTGGATCACTTTGCTGTACACTTTGCTGTACACCTGAAACTAATACAACATTGTAAATTAACTATACCTCAATTAAAAGTGTTTAAAAAATAAAATAAAATAAAAAAGATTGTAAAGTACTATCTAAGACCACGTTGGAGGTCTGTGCAGGGCTCACTGGATGCACACAGGACGGGCAGCTATAGTCCAAAGTGGCAAGACTCATATTTCTGATTTGAGTCTGGATAGCATACTTGATGGAAAGGGAGGCAAAGCTACAGAGGGACCAGAGAGGATGGCACGTTCCTGAAACTGTCTCTAGACCAGACAGAAAGCAGGGTGGGCGTGGTGAGAAATGGGGCCAGAGAAGGAAGCTGGGGCCAGGTGGTGCCACAGAGCTTCGGCTTCACCCAGAGGCAAAGAGGAGTCACTGAAGGAGTTTATAGCGAGGAGTATTTAACTAGTTAATTTCATTCTCCACTAGGAGAATGAACCAAAAGAGAGCCATTGATGAGATATTAAGGAAGGTGAATGAAAGGAATTTACCAACTGATGAGATGAAAAAAGGGGGAGAAAAAGCCAAGGATCTCCTGAGTGTCTGGGTGGTAGAGCTGTGGCCACTGTGATGGGCAGACAGAAGCAAGAGGGGGTTCACAGGGGAAGGCAGTGAGTGCCGGGTGTAACATATTTAGGCTAAGCTTCATGTGGCGCCACCACGTAGAAAAGTCTAGTGGTTTGCTGAAACAAGGGTCTGAGGCTGAGAAGCCTGGAAGGCAGGTCGAAATCAAAGATTTGGGTTTTATCAGGAACTAGGTGAGAATTGAATTCATGGGATTGCAGTATCAATTTGAAGGAGTGTGCAGAGAAAAAAAGAGACCAAGGTGTCATGAAAAATGCCAACGCATCAAAATGATAACATTTTTCCCATACTGGAAACAATGACTTGATAACTTTAAAAAAAAAAAAAGAAAGAAAAATAGAGCATGGGGCTGGCATATGCTTTCCTTTCTTTGTACTCATTATGTCCAAAGTTGTTAAACAGATGTCCAGAAAGGCAAAAATACACATCTGTTATTTACTGATTCTAAAAAAAAGAAAAAAAGAAAAAACCAACTCTGGCCATGTTTGTGACTTTTTATCAAAATACTTTCAATAATAAGAATTCAAAAACGGTATCAAATACATTGCTTCTTGATCATTGCTGGCTGGGATGCAACACTTCCATCCACTTTCTCACATTAGGAGATGAACATGAAAAGATCACATGTGTTCTTTTTCTTTAACCCCAAAGGGATCCTGAGGGCAGACAGGGTCCCAGCCTCAAGGAGCCAGCTGCAGCTGTGTTCTCCCTCCCCCAGGACCTTGGGAAGGTCCACTTAGGCAGCAAATGCAGCCCTGGCTTATGCAATGATGTCACCTCGTGCCTCCCAGGAGACCTTGCACCAGATTTCTCTTTGGGGAGAGGCTGGATGGCCTGACTGCACTGAGGGAGCCAGCCTTGGAGCTGTCCACTGCTCATCCCAGAGGGGAGCAGGCAGAGATGATGGGATAATTTTTTCTTACAAATCTGCCAGGCAAGGTATCAACCTGTAATGAAACTTGAGGAAAATGAAACTCGAAACTGCTTTGTCCATTTTGAATTCTTGGAACTAAAAATATTTTGAACATAATTATTTTTTCTTCTTATGGAGAAGTTGTCTTTATTTTTACAAGTTAAAATTAAAAAGAATATCCATGCCCACTAATGTTGGACTAGTCAGATTTCCAACCTATATTCCACTGTCATAAACCCAAAGGAAAGGATTTTTTTTCTTTTTTTTTTTTTTTTTTCTTTTCCCTTCCGACCACCTATGAAGCAGATAGGAAATCCTCCAGGGCACAATGGGCTAAAACTCCTAATCACACTTTCAACTGCTGTCAGTGTCAAGGTCAGCTTCTCAAATCAGCTTCCAATCTGGAAAGAGGAGCTAAGCCAGAACTGGAGATGGCATGAAGTGGCTCTTTTGATTCCAAGAAATTGTGTTTATCATCATAAACCTGGCTTACATTTCCTAATGAAAATATAATCTGTCTTCAAGACTGCAAGGTCTCTTGTTCTATGTATTTCAGACCACAAATGAGAAAATCATGGGATCACTAAAACAACAAAACCATTCCTCCACACCTTTCCCTCACCACCACACACAAACCAATGGCACATGCACCAAATTAGAGGCAAGATTTATGACTATTTAGCAAGGCAGAGGAGTAGATGTCTTTTCTTGAATACAAAGACATACAGATGCCATCACTGAAAACGACATATATTTTTATTCTGTCTCATGATGACAAGACTAGTGATGGTTCTAGAAGAGAATGAACTTATTTTAGGAATTCGCTGTTTGGGCTCTGGTTTGCTCAGGCAATGCTAGAACAAAGAAAAGCATGAGCAGAATTACTACTTTGGGGACTTCCCTGAAGGCACAGAGATTAAGAATGCCAAGGCAGGGAACATGGGTTCGAGCCCTGGTCCGGGAAGATTCCACATGCCGCGGAGCAACTAAGCCCGTGCGCCACAACTACTGAGCCTGCTCACCTAGAGCCCATGCTCTGCAATAAGAGAAGTCACCGCAATGAGAAGCCTGCGCACCACAACGGAGAGTAGCCCCCGCTCGCCACAACTAGAGAAAGCCCGTGTGCAGCAACAAAGACCCAACACAGCCAAAAATAAATAATAAATTTTTTAAAAAAAGAATTACTACTTTGCAGGAAGATCTAATTATGTTTCATATTTATACAAAGAGAATATCTGTTGGCTACCTTCTTAGAGTTCTGTGTTTCTCAATAGGATTTTTAACTTTTCCAATGTAGAATGAGATATTATGAAGATGCAATGTGTGATGGGAGGGACAGTGGGCTTTGCTGAGTTCAGCTTTGCCACTTCCTAGTGATGTGACCTTGGGTGAATTATTTCATCCCTGATGCCTAGCACAATGTCTGCTCGTAATGTATACTCTATGAGTATTTTTTAAATAAATGAATTGCTCTGGGCTTCAGTTATTTCACCTACAAAATGGGAATGATAACAATATCCCTACAGTATATTGCGGTGAAAAATACAAAGTATCACGTTGCCTGGAAAACACTGGTAGTTGACAAATAAGTGATAGCTATCATTGCTTTAGTTCCTTTTTAATGATCAAAAGTGCCAAGAATATTATGACCAATTTTCTTCTGACACCCTGACCATGAGTTTCATCATCTATAATTTGTAGGTTGAAATACATTTATGACAGGGTTCTTAAACATTTTGCTCAATTTGGAAGTCTGATGAAGTCTATGGACCCCTCTCAGAATGGAATTCTAGATGCACAAAAGCAGATATTTTAAAAATCACAAAATAAAACCAATTATACTGAAATTCAATTATTTTTTAAGAACTCTGTGTGTCCATGGACCCCAGGTTAAGAACCCCTTGTCGGGGAAGGCTAGAAGTCAGTGACTTCCCAGATAATCAGAGGCTGCTGGTAATTTCATGCACATCACATTACAACAGGGAAGTCCTCTTCCAGCCCCTACTTTTCTTGGAATGCTCTCAAGACATTATTGAAGAGCAATGAGAATATTATTAACTATTGGAATGCTTTGTGCATATGAGACAAAGGGATCTGAAAAAAAAAAAAGGTTGTAATACAGATCTAGTAAAAAAAACCAACCGCTCCTTAAGAGCATGTACAGGAGTTGGCCTTAATGACTCACATTCAATGACTCACCTCATAAGCTATTAAGGGAAATCGTTCCTACCCTTATTTAACTAAAGAATGTCCGTGAAAATTCATCAGGATTTAAAGAGTACAGGTAAATGGCAGGTCTTATAATAAAGATAATTGAATGAATTATAAAATGACTGAGATATCAAAAAACACATTTTATTTACTTTTAAGAGATAGCAAAATCTACTAGTAAGAATTTACACATGAAATAGACAGGCAAAACCTCAAAAATACATGCTTCTCAACTTTCACATCTCTTATAAAGATGTGTCAGATTTTTATTTTTTTTTATTTTTTTATTTTTTTGCGGTACATGGGCCTCTCACTGTTGTGGCTTCTCCCGTTGCGGAACACAGGCTCCGGACACGCAGGCTCAGTGGCCATGGCTCACGGGCCCAGCCGCTGCGCGGCATGTGGGATCATCCCGGACCGGGGCACGAACCCGTGTCCCCTGCATCGGCAGGCGGACTCCCAACCACTGCGCCACCAGGGAAGCCCTGTGTGAGGTTTTTAAATGGCCAGCTGAGAACTGGCCAGGAGCACAAAGTCATTAGCTTTGACACGACCATGATGAGGAGTGGCCAGAATGGATGAGGGCAGAAATGGCCACCCAGCCCACTTTGAAGAACTACGTATTCTGTCCAAGGCATCTTAGACACCAATAAATGTCAAATTTTAGGACTAGAAATTGATAGCCAGGCCAAATAGTCTGAAACCCATGCAGATGTGTGAAAAGACGTTGCTTTAGATAGAATAAGAATGTGAAGAATACCTAAACTTCAGAATGTAAGCTGGCAGGAAGAATAGTCATAAATACGTGAAGGATCCTCAATCTTACGAGAATTGATTATACTTGGTTAAGTAGATCAATGATATCATCTTGATCTGGAGTTTCCAAGACTGTGCATGATTAATGACATGTTTTCAGAAAAATGTAACTGATTGACCGAAAAAGGTTTCTGATCCTTTCTCTCATCCTTTCCTCAGCCTAGAAGATATTACCCCTTCAATGCATGGACTTAGTAGAGAGGAAGACACAGGCTCACTCATCTTTGCTTTCACCAAAGAACCCAGAACAGTGCTTTTCATGAAACTTAATATTCAAAAAGATTCTGACTGAATGTTTGCAAGGATCTAGAAATTAATATAAAAAAAATTAATGCTGATTTTATTGGCAACTATAATATCCTAATGGTGGAGTCTCCTAGGCTAGGCCTCATTATCTTTGTGGCTATGTGTAAATGGCATGTTTACATATACATTTTACCTAGCCATTTACTATACCCCTAATTGGAATGATTCAGAGAAATAACAAAGAGAAAGATAAGAGATAGTGAATAGTCTTAACACAGAAAATCTAAAAGCAACAAATCTAAAAGCAAATAATCTTCCAAATAACAAGTTCTAGCAAATACCAAGGAGGGCTGGGATCCCCTCATCACTTCTGGAAGACTTCAGGAACACCTCCAAATGCTCTTTCCCTCCCCTTGGCTTTCAGTGGCCTGTTTTCTAATTTTTTCAGGATGGTGGCACTCTAAAGCTTTTTCATTCCCTTTTCTTTTATTTCTATGTTTTTCTCTTCTGCTACTCCATTCAGTGGAATTTTAGCAAAGTGAACTTGATTTAAATTTTGAACTCCAACAAAAATCTCAAATCACTTTTGCCCTGCTAAAAGCACAATGGCAAGAAAGAGGCAGAAAGTGGAACGATGGTTTGTTGAAAAATAACTTAGATTCCTGGTTCTATCAGCTTCCGGCAATCACAGCTATTCTGCATATTACTTCTCAGGAGGTATTTTTCTCCCGATGTATCAGTATTAGCAGTTGTAATGGGTTATACTTGTCCATTTGAAGTTCTTACAGCTATAATGTTAACCCTCTGGGATACTTTGTGTCTTCTGTCTCATTTTGCAACACTGAGACTGAGACTGAAAAAAAAAAAACCACACTTTTTTTGGATCAGAGTGTAAAAGCATTCCAAATCTCCTAAGGTTGCTACAAAAAAAAAAAAAAATCATGTAATTTGAGCACAACAATTTGGGTTTGCAGTTATCTAATATCTCAATTTCTATTTCTTGAATGGGCTACCACAGATCCTTTCACTTACTAGCTGATTGGTAAATTACATGTTAATTGAATGGACAAAAAAATAAATAAGTATATTATGAGAAAATTCCGAAGCCAAATATATATCAGTACTGATTTCACCCAAAGACTGACCAGATCTAGTCCTATCAACCACGGTTGGGCAAAACAATAAGCCCCGGTGAGATGCTCTTCACATCGTCTTATAGTTTTATTTTGCCATTTTGTTCTTCTTTTGGCCAGGACTAGGAAGGGCATTTATATAGGGAGGGAGAGTACCTGCTTATGAAAGAGTCTCATTTGTCCCATTTTGTCAGCTGGGATCAAGTATTAAAATAGTACCCATGGATGGGCTGAAAACCTTCTTGTCATTCAAATCTCTTTTGTCTTTAATAGGGAGTGCTATTGTTACTGCTATCTGTTACAATACACTTTATTCCATAAAGAGAAAGAAACAAGAAAGCCTCTTTACTTACGTTGAGATAGTTTCTTGGACTCGCTTTTGATGAAGGGCTTTTGATACTGCCCACTGTCACACATGGAGTAACTAGTGGGAGAGGGTTTGTCACCCACAGGTCCTGGGTCAACAGCATGGGGAGTGTGTTAGGACTTCAGCAGGCCCTTATGCTTTGCTTTGGCTTTATTGGGAGGACTGTTTCGCAACTTAATTGAACACGTTTTTATTGAGTGTATATGTGCCTAAGGTTGCTTGTGTTCATCCATCCATCCAACCACCTATCTATCCATCAATCCATCCATCTAAGATTTATTGAGCACTTATGTGCTGGAAAGTAGCTGGGAGACACAAAAGAGAATTGTACGCAATTCTTCCAGGAGCATAAACTCATAATTAAGAAAAATGAGAATCCTTCCCTGTAGGAAAGATGGGCAGGCAGCTACTCTTACCTATCTTCTTCCTGAACTAACCTGTCTGACAAAATAGCCCCAAGCACATGCATAAAACACACAAGCACATGCACACACACTTGTGCATGAAATAAAAATTGAAGGGTGGAGAAAGAGGAAGGGGGAAGGAACAGAACAAATGATCGATATTCTTAAGCTTCCACTGCAGGAAGTCAGGACTTTCCGCTTGCCGTGAGACAGGCAAATCATTTAAAATTTGGCCATAGCCACCGGGAGAACTAGTGCATTAATGAAGGATTGAAGAGAAGGCAGGAAGGGACTCTTATATTTTAAAAATTTAATACCCACATGCACTTTAATTTTTTGCCTTTTACGTTATGCCTAACAAGGTTTTCAAAACTAGGTTTTCTAAAGATAACTAGTTAGTCCACAAAATGTGCGATATATCTATTTAAATTCACTTTTAATCATAGAAATAGTACTTGCAAATAGTAGCCCACCAGCGCTCAGAAAACTACAACCAAGAGTGGACAGGTACTGAATCAGACTGTTTGCTCAAGCATAGCTAGAGTTTAACAACAGAGGTAAAAATCACTTTGTGTAAAAAATTCTGCATTTGTACATATAGGTGCCATAACTTTAGCTTAGCTTCAAATGCCAAAATTGATTACCAAATTTTTTATTTCTAGTGTTTTGGTTCCCAGATTGAATCCTACTTGGATATTTTAATTCCTCACAGTCGGGTTTGAATATCACTTCAACCCACATTTCTCAGAAAATAAGAGAATTGTATTACTGATGGGAAGTAGCCATATTAAAGATGTCCAGTGAGAAAACAGACATATGGATTAGATTCTAGGAAAAGCTTCCTATAACTCGAAGGATTATGAGATACTAAAACACATAATCAAGGATGGCAGCAAAAGTCTCTTTTACTGAATATTTTAAGGAGTAGACAATTATCTTGTAGAAAATAGTCTTTCTTGAGAATCTTTCTAGATATACTAGGCTGTTCTTGGCTGTTTTGCTTTGGTCTTGCTTTTTGGTTTGTTTGTTTCTGTTTTTTTTTTTTTTTGGCCTACTCTTCAGGGAGAGTTGGTGAAAACAAAGCAACAGGCAAAATCTACACAGAGTCAACTGAATAGTTGGAAGTTTACTTGATCCTTTCTAGGGACTCAGAATTGCAAAATAAGCAAGGCACTGATGACTCTATGAGGGTGTTAGTTAGCAGCAGTAATGAGTCATCTGAATCTAAATCATCTGCTGTTTGTCTCAAGGAGAGGTCCAACATCCCAGACAGGTGACAGAATAGCAACCACTCCTACCACTGCCCCAGGTATTCAAGTAAAAGAGCCAAAGACAGGAATGAAATCTGTCCCACCTAAGAGCTGACAGTTGAAATGCCAATAAGCAAACGAATACCAGACCCTAGATGCCACAGGAAACCTTCAGTACCACCATGCCAACCACAAGCAATAATAAAACAACAACAACAAAACAAAAAACAGCATTTTTCATTGGAAATGAATAAGCAAAGTAAATTTGCGTACAGCTTAAAAAAGTATTATTCACAGGGAAATCTTGAAGGGGACAAGCTAGATTTCTGAGCTACAGAAGCAAAGGCATTTTGGCACACCCAAGATGACACTAATATCCACCTCTCTGGAAAATAGGCCCGTGAATCATAGTTAGACTCTAAGCTACTTAAGCTCAAGGACCATGTCTATCTAACTGAAGCCCCAATACCTAGCCCCGACATCTCGCATAATGTGTGTTCAATTACTCAGTTAAATGATTAAATGCTACTTCACATGCTTCCAAGAGATCACATCAAAGTGTTTTCCTTCCTCCTATCTCCTCGGTAAGTTTCTATTGGGTTTTCAAGATCCACTTCACGGATTCCTTTCTTAACTCTCTAGAGCTCTCTGCTCACGCCTCTGCTATAGCACTTATCTTACTGAGTTGTCATTCTTGAGCTGCTCTCTCCAATATGATAGCCACTAGCCTCCTAAGGCTGTTGAGCACATAAAATGTTATGTGACTAAGGACCAGAATTATAAATTTTATTTAATTTTAATTAGCTTAAATTTTTAAACTGATACTCAATTCAGTTTTAAAAAAAACTTTTAAGTATATTCAGAACTAATTGGGTATGTGAACCTACTTTTTCTCCACACTAAATTTTATAAAATCCAAACACAGATTCAAATACTCTCAATGAAAAGTTAACATCCAAATCGAGATGCTTTACGTGTAAAATACAAACCAGATTTCAAAGACTTACTACAAAACAAAGAATGTAAACTAGCTGATTAATAATATTTTATATGAATTACATGTTTAAAAGCTAATATTTTGGACATATTGAATTAAATAAAGGATATCATTAAAATTAATTTCATCGGGCTTCCCTGGTGGCGCAGTGGTTAAGAATCCACCTGCCGATGCAGGGGACATGGGTTCCAGCCCTGGGCTGGGAAGATTCCACATGCCACGGAGCAGCTAAGCCCATGCGCCACAACTACTGAGCCTGCGCTCTAGAGCCCGCGAGCCACAACTACTGAGCCCGTGAGCCACAACTACTGAAGCCCACGCACCTAGAGCCCGTGCTCCGCAACAAGAGAAGCCACTGCAATGAGAAGCCTGCGCACCGCAACGAAGAGTAGCCCCCGCTCGCTGCAGCTAGAGGAAGCCCTCGCATAGCAACAAAGACCCAACACAGCCAAAATAAATATAATTAATTTAAAAAACATTAATTTCATCTGTTTCTTTTTACCTTTTTAATGTGGCTACTAGAAAATTTTAAGTTACATATGTGGCCTAAATTTCATTTCTATTGGATAAGCATCGCTCTAGACATTCTATGAGCACATTGCTATTCACTAAGATAAGCAATTTATATGTTAACCCTGTTTTACCAGTAAGGAAACAGAGGCTCCTAAACAAAAGTTATGTAACATGCCCAGGAGTGCAGTTAAAGTGGGCTTAGACCCAGGTCTCCACGGCTTCTGAGTTCCAACCCTCAGCTCCTCTTTGTTCCTGGTGTGTACATGGTAGCCTGCACATTCGGCTATGAGCTCTTCCAGAGCACAGACCCTGCCTTAATCATATTTATGTCTTCCTCAGCTGGTACACAGCAGGCAGCCAGTGAATGCTTGTTGACTGAATGAAACACAAAGTGAATGAATTAAATGGGATTATCCAGGTAAATATATTTGTAACACATTAAAAAATCTACATAATGTTAAGCTCAAGTTTAACAATATAAAGAGGATGAAGACACATCTGATTTGTCTGGAAACACTGCAGAGCTCGTTAGTTTTGTTGTTTACATTTACCCAAAGACATACAATCCTTTTGAGGAAAACATGTTCGCTATGAACATGAAGAGTTTAGCCTAATCACAGACGGATAAGCTGCTGGGAAACCAAGTTGGGCAAATGTCTACCAAGGGAGCAAGGGATACTAAAAGATTGCACACATCTGAATTTTTAAGTTCAATATGGTTGAAACTGCTCAAGCTAGAGCAGCAGTAACTTTGTGTGAGCAATGAGAACAATCTTATATTCTTAGGTTTATATTTCACAACAGACTTTTTAATAAACGTTCTACACATATTTCTCAAGTTCATCCTGTTGGCCTTGATCTGTCACGGAGGAATGTCTTATGCTTAAATGAAGATTTGTTTTACAAGGTAAAAATTAATGATCTATAAGAAGAAGGAGAATATAGAAATTTTAGTCTTGATGTTTCCCTTAGATTGAAAGTTTCTGTAATACTATTTTCTTTACTGTCATTTACTCTACAAAAAATTCAATTCAATCCCACAAAAATCATCCAAATGCCTCCTGGGTGCTAGGTGCTGGTTATTAAAAGGTGAGTAAAGCCATGAATAAGAAACTCCTCCAGATCACACTCGTTTTATCATTTCTTTCCCTTCTTACCCACTACTGAAAATTTGTCATTACTTTAGGAATGGCAATATAGAAGTAAAAATAAAACAAGTTTGCAAAGAAACAAGGAAAGGTAGAATACCTCTAAACCTTAAAATGCAGATGTTGAGTGAACAAGAAGACTAGAACCACTGTACAACTACAGACAGAAACTGCTCAGAACATCCTGTGTGGGACATGAGAAATGCAGCATAACCTTAGAGTTCATGGTCTGGTCATTCTTTCTAATCATTAGAAAATAAAATTAGTCTCCTACTAAGACACCTGCAGCCATTTTAAAGCTTCAGATGGCTCCAGTTTGCAAAGCTCATCTATCTGAATTTCTTTTGGGCAAGATAACCTAGACATGTCGGATGTTACCGACTGTTGGTCTAATTCTGTCCTTAATGGCTACCCCGAAGAGAAAAGATCTCTATAATAGTCAACTATGCAAATTAGTAATCTATTTTTTGTCACCTCTCTAGAAAAATGTTTTAGACTATTTAGACAAAAGTAGTTTTCGTCTCCTATTTAAGAAAAAATATATATTTTTTCCTTCATTGCTTCTCCCCCTCCTCAGAGTCAAGATATTGTCCTTGAGCAAATGCCAGATGCTGAAAATTATTCAAAGCATTATAGTGACACATCAAAGAGAGAAGAGACCAGGAAACTAATTGCAACAATTTCTTTTGAACACTATAAAAACTTCTTTAACTGGTGTGTAGGAGTGTCAAAATCCAAGAATGCCAAAGGGGAGGACTTTTAGAAGAATACAAATTGGAATGTAGCTGACCATTTGAATTTATTTTCTTGTCTAGTAAAATTAGCAAGCAACATGTTCCAAGAAACCCATCACTTACTAACCAACTAAAGGGCTGTTATTTTTCCTAAGAATCCTTTCCAAAATGTGACAACCAAAAGTGCATTGTTTGCCTGAATCTTTCAACTTCAGGCAAGCAAATACTGAATAAAATGGCTGTCATTAAAAAAATTATGTGCAATTAACTAGGCAATAACATTATGCAATTTCGGAAATCTGTTCTTCTGATTATTTTTAAGGTTCTTCTATGACCCACTATGTTACACAATAAAATGTTTCTTATTGAAAAACCAACAGTGAACAAAGATTATGGATTATGCCTATCGAGATTACAGCGCTAAAAGCTCATTAAGTTTTAATTCCATGTGCAATTTGGTATTTAGAAAGCAAATGTGTCCAAGATTTATGTTCCATTATCTAGAAATAAACCCAGATTAATCAAGAAAAGCAATATTGCAAACAATACTGAAGAAGAGGAATATTCACCCTAGTTAAAACAGATTATTTTCAAGAACTTTAGAACTATGTAATTGATTTTTAATTGTCAATTGCTCATGAAAGCAGGTTTCACACTCTGCTTTCTTAATCTGAGTCACCACACATTCTTGAAAGTAAATTAAAATATGATTTTTTATGATGCTATTCCTTAGAAATGAGAGTTTTATAACACTAAAGTAAGGAGCAGGTAACTGAGTTATGATTATGAGCCTTTTGTTTATTGTACTGAGTTTTTAAAACATGTCAGGTCATTAATAAAATCAAAAAGGAGGAGAGCTGGTATATTTAATATTCATTTTTTCTAACATCATCTTAGGTTAAATAGCCAAGTTCAATCCTCCAAAGTAACTTTGGTCTCTTCCTCTTCCAGAAGACAGGATTTTACTACAAAAGTTGCATGGTTACAGGCTGAATGGTGTCCCTCCCAAAATCATATCTTCAAGTCCTGACCCCCAGTCCTTCAGAATACGACTGCTTTTGGAGATAAGGCTTTTAAAGTGGTGATTAAGTGAAAATGAGGCCATTAGGGTGGGACCTAATCCAATCTGAGTGGTATCCTTAAAAGAAGAGGAAATCTGGACACAAAAGAGATACCAGGGACACAAAGTTCATGGACCACTTCAAGTCCCATCATCCCCCTTCCAACTTAGATATTATTATGGTCCCATATTTTAGTTCTACTTAAATATTTAACCTTCAAATTAGACATTATCATTGCTTCATTAGTCTATGCTTATTTTTATTTACTCACATATTTCTCAATATTTTACTCACAATCTCTTTTTGCATATCAAACATTTTTTCTAGAGTCTTATTTCTTAGGATTGCAAACTGTAGGCTTCTGAATCTGAGGATCAGCGTCTTTCAACATTTCTGGATGATTCTCGGCCATTATATTTCTTGAATGTTGTATGTTTCCATTCCCTTCACTATCTCCTCTTTAATCCTGGCTGAACTTTATTACACCTTCATACTCTGTTCTCTGTGTCTCTTAAACTGAAGTTCATACTTGTCATCTATCTATCTCCTTAAGCTTCATTCCTGATCAACTGTCTGAATATATTTTTCGGTTCACTAAACGTCTGCTAAATCCATACTGTTTAACCCGTCTAACAATTATTTCACTATAATCATTACACTTTTATTTGCAGAAGTTCTATTAGGTTCCGTTTTAAAATTTGTGTCATCATTTTTTATAGCTTCTTACTACTTGCTAATATTTCCAATCCTCTTTCACTTCTTAAAGAGATTTAACATACATCTTTTGTAGTAGGTGTCTAAATCTCCAATATACGAAGTCTCTGAGTCTGATTCTATTGTCTTTTTTTTTTTTTCCCCCTGCTGGCTTACTCATAGTGGTTTGTTTTTGGCAGAGGTGGGTGTTTGGTGATTTCTGAGTGTGGGTACAGATTCTGTGAAATATTTTAGTGGGAATTCTTTGAGGCCCAACTTGAAATTCCATTCCCCCGTGAGGATTGGTGTTTCCTTTTCCCAGTGCCCTGTGGTCACTATCAACCTGGGTCCAAATTAAAGAACAAAGTCTGGCTGTGGTTCTTTTGGACTACAATCCTGGCTGAAAGCTCACATGAGGGCCAGCTTGTGGTTATCGTTTCACAGGGAAGATATTTTCCTTTCCTCTCTCCAGAACCAATGTTGTGTCAGGCAAGTTTTGTTACTGTTCTTTCTGCAGAGATAGCTGTTTTCTCATTCATCCTAACACTGAGGGTATAGATTTTGGAATCCCAGATTTATGTGGGAATCTTCTGTTGGACTATGTGCAGGTCAAAATGGAAACTTGAGGTCCTTGGGTTTCATAAATATCTTCGGGCTTGCTTACATTCCAAGATTCCTGCTTTCACTTTCATTTGTTCTCTATAATGTCATACTTTCTAGCCAGCTCAGTGATGCATTTTGAAAGGTATTATTTAACATGTAATCCAGCATTTATAGTTGTTTTCAATAGGTTATCCAGGATATCTGGTCACTCTATTACCAGAAAAGGAAGTCTCTACGTACATTTTTAAAGACTTCAAAAAGCCTCAATTGAAAATTCTATTATTTTCAGTGGTAGATTTAATTTTAACTATATATTTATATAGTTATGTCTACTTTATACATAGATACATATAAAACTTTTGGAGCATCTGTGAGTGCTGAAAGGAAAAAAAATCATCATAACTTTACACTGTTAAAGGACTATTCAAGTACAGAAAAAAGCACTACCAAAAAGGTAAACTATTTAAAACATTAGGTGAGGATGACTAATAAAAGGTAATTTAATTTCTATCAATGAGTAAAATTTTGCTTTTTGAATTTTATTAGTTCTATGCTGTGTTTGTCTGAATAGGAAATAAAAGCTAAATGTGAGAGAGTTATTACTCTTATGGTATTTCTGAATTAATCCAAATCAGCACATAATGAAACATCATAAGAAATATAATTCTCATAAGTTACTTTACTGTGTTTTCCAGATAAGCAGGACCTATAGAACCAAAAAGATTCTGTAAGTGCCATAATGAGTAAGGAGATTGAATCAGTAATCAAAAACCTCCCAACAAACCAGATGGCTTCACTGGTGAATTTTACCAAACATTTAGAAAGGAATTAATGCCAATCCTTCTCAAACTCTTCCAAAAATTGAAGAGGAGGGAACACCTCCAAACATTTCATAAGTCCAGCATTAGCCTCATACCAAAGCCAGACAAAGACACTACAAGAAAAGAAAACTATAGGCCAATATCCCAGATGAATATAAATGCAAAAAATTTCAACAAAATACTAGCAAATTGAATTCAATAGTACATTAAAAGGATCATACACCATGACCAAATGGAATTTATATCTGGGATACAAGGATGGTTCATGAGACGTAAATCAGTGTGTGACATACCACATTAATAGGATGAAAGATAAAAACAATATGATCATCTCAATAGATGCAGAAAAATCATTTGACAAAATTTAACAACCTTCGATGATAAAAACTCTCAAAAACTGGATATGGAAGGAACATACCTCAACATAATAAAGGTCATATATGACAAGCATACACAACTAACATCATACTCAACAGAGAAAGGTTGAAAGTTTTTCCTCTAACATCAGAAGCAAGACAAGGGTACACACTCTCACCACTCCTATTCAACATCATACCGGAAGTCCTAGCCAGAGCAATCATGCAAGAAAAAGAAATAAAAGATGTTCAAATTAAATCAGAAAGAAGAAGTAAAATTGTTTCTATTTGTAGATGACATGATCTTATATTTAGAAAATCCTAAAGGCTCTATACCAAAAACTGTAAGAACTAATAAACAAATTCAGTGAAGTTGCAGGATACAAGATCAACATACAAAAATCAGTTGTGTTTCTATACATTAACAACAAACTATCTGAAAAATAAATATGTGAAATAATCTAATTTACAATTGCATCAAAAACAATAAAATACTTAGTAATAAATTTAGTCAAGGAGGTGTAAAATGTCTAACACTGAAAGCTGTTAGACATTGATGAAAGAAATGAAAAAAGATACAAATAAATGGAAAGATATCCTGTGTTTATGAATTGGAAGAATTAATATTGTTAAAATGTCTATAGTACCCAAAGCCATCCTTTGGGTGGGTACAATGCAATTCCTATCAATATTCCAATGGCATTTTTTACAGAAATAGAACAAACAACCCTAAAATTTACATGGAACCACAAAAGACCCCAAAGAGCCCAAGCAATCCCAAGATATAAGAACAAAGCTGGAGGCATCATACGTCATGATTTCAAACCATATTACAAATCTATAGTAATCAAAACAGTATGGTACTGGCATGAAAATAGACACATAGACCAATGGAATAAAATCGAGAGCCCAGAAATGAATCCATGCATATACGTCAACTAATATTGACAAGGGAGCCAAGAATACTCAATGGAGAAAGGATAGTTTCTTCAATTAATGGCTCTGGGAAAACTGAATTGTCACATGCAAAAGAATAAAATTGGACCCCTATTTTACACCACTCAGAAAAGTTAACTCAAATGTATTAAAACAATATATGTGTGTATATACAATATACACGTGTGCGTATCTATATATGAATATTAGCCATAAAAAGAAAATCCTCACATTTGCAACAAATTGGATGGACTTTGAAGGCATTATATTATATGAAATAAGTCAAACAGTGAAAAGACAAATACTGTGTGATCTCACACGTGGAATCTGAAAAAGTCGAACTCATAGAAACAAAGAATAGAATGATGGTTACCAAGGCTGAGGAATGAGGGAAATCAAGAAATATTGGTCAAAGGGCATAACTTTCCAGTTATAAGATGAATAAGTTCTGACGAATCTAATGTGCAGTATGGTGATTATAGTTAACAATATTTGAAAGTTGCTAAGACAATAGATCTTAAATGTACTCACCACAAAAAGAATTGTAATTATGTAAGGTGATGGAAGTGTTAGTTAACCTTATTGTGGTAATTATTTCACAATAGATACATGTATCAAATCATCCCATTATATGCTTTTAACTTACACAATGTTATATGTCAATTATATTTTAAGAAAGTTGGGAAAAAAAGATGGGAAAGTTTTATAATTTTCTGAAGTCATGTAAAATGGAGCAATTTTCATTCACATAAAAATCAGTTTCTTTTTTTATATAAAATTTTTTTATACAATTTTCATAAAATTTTTATATGTTTCATAATTTTATATCTCAAATGACTGATTTTTATTTTTTACTCAACTGTACATTTGAAAAGACAAACCTTTAGCTATTACTGTTGGAACTATTATTGTTAGAGTTATTATGCATGTAGAAATATACATTCAAACAGTGTAGAAGGTACAAATTAAAAGTGAAAACCTCCTACTTCTATTCCTCAGAGATATTATACTCGATTATGTCCATTTCTAGTTCTCATGGTTATTCACACTGCATCTACATTGTTTATTTACCTCAGAAAGGGCACACATTTTGAATGCTTATTAAAAGCTTGAACTGTGTACAAAATGGTGTGGCATACTGTGTTACTAAGAGATATTGTCCCCACCATAGCTTTTCAAGCAGACTTTATTGACATTTTCAGCAGAGAGCTCTAAAATGTTGATATTTAATGTAAAAGTCGTCTTTAGTACCTAATACGACCATGAATAGCTTCACTGCAACCGTTACCAAACAGACATTAAAATAGCCATGTAAATTCTATTTGAATAGATTTCATGCCTTGTAAAATCTGAAGAATCTTTTAAATTGCTGTGGTGTTAGAATGTTTCAAGAAATAAATTGAATTTAATACCAGATTTATCAGAATCTATGAAGGTTATATTGTGGCATAAATGAATGTACTATAAATGCCGGGGGGACAAAAAGAAAACAATCTAAGAATGGATAAATTCCCATTGGATGTGCTGTTACCAGTTTATCATTCTGAGATAACTATGAAAGCATTTGCTAACATTGTCTGCTCTAACTTTTCAAGCACATAGTTGAATTCAATCAGAGCATGATTTTCCAACTTGACAGCCACTAAAAGTAAGAATTCAGATAAGAGGAAGAAAAGGTTCTATAAGTAATTATGGTACCAAAATTAGCAACTGATTAAATCAAGTTGCTGTGAAAACTTTAAGTTAAATAGTTGGCTTAGTGTGTGTTAAACTCCCCTCCCCTATGAAAATGTAACTGGTTGATGGACTTACTTTATTTTGCAACTAGTATAGATAGTAACTGAACTCAGGCAAAATTTCTTGGAAGCAAAACAGAATCTCTTAGGTGAAAACAAAGTTATGATGCTATCAAATAGCAGGCAATCACACTTCTGTAGACTATCTCCTTTTCCCCATTTTTTAAAATGAAAGAATGAAGCTTATTTTATTGAGCATTAAAAAATCTAAATCTTAAACAGAAAAAAAAAAAAAGAACAATCTCTTTACAGTTCTTGGACTGGTAAAAATAATAAACACATCAACATCTTCATCCTTGACAAAAGTTCTTTGAAATTAATCAGTGTGATATTATATGCTTGAAGCCAAGCTACTAGTTGGTAGAACCTACTAGTTGGGTGAACTGTAGAGGCAAGGACACTGCAGATATCTCTTGTTGCCTCTGACTTAAGAAGAGGTTCCTTGATCTCAGCATTCCATAGAAATGCTGGTTCAGAATGACCAGCATTTCTCTCTACTTCCAGTTTACAAGTAGGCTATAATGACAGGTTATTGATACCAAACGTGATGGCTAACTTTATGTGTCAACTGGGTTAAACTATGGTGCCCAGCTATTTGGTCAAACACTAGTCTAGATGTTGCTGTGAATGTATTTTTTAGATGTGATTAACATTTACAATCAGGAAAGTAAAGTAGATTGTCCTCCATAATGTGGATGGACTTTGTCCAATTAGCTGAAGGACTTAAGAACAAAGAGTGAGGTTTCCCTATGAAGGCATTCTGCCTCAAGACTGCAACCCTCCCTGAGTTTCCACCATGCTGGCCTGCACTACAGATGTCGGAGTTACCAGCATCCACAGTCCCAAGAGCCAATTCTTTAAAAATAAGTATTGCTCTGTAGATAGGTAGATAGATGATGGATACATAGATACAAAGATACATAGATCCTCTTGGTTCATTTCTCTGGAGACTCCTGACTAATACACCAAATTAATATAGACATCTGTTACATAAAGAGCTAGTAAAAGAGAGCTGAAGAAAAACTAAAGGGAGAATTTACTAAACACAATATTGTGAAGGAATAGCTTGGGTGGAAAAAGGAGCAGCATTTAAGGTTATCTCAATTCTTTCACTTTGTGATTTTTTTCAGATGGGGAGATGTGTACCATTCCATCCCTGTGAGTCAGTTAGTAACATCTGGCCAGAGGCTGTGAGGATGGGAAGGAAGGCATTAGGAAAGGGGTGCCTCAGAACTGTATCAGCCAAATCAATCTTTAACGAGACATGGTTAAATTGGAATCACACATTTGAACTCTATAAAAATATAACTATATTTTATGTGCCCTTTGACCTCTTTCTTTGCATCCCAGCCTCACCTCTATCCTCCCTATGCCCACCCAGCCTAAGTGATTTAGGAAAAGCCCTTTGCAAACAGTTTACTCTTGCTCAACAGAGTAAAGGAGTGAGAGAATGAATGGTACACCTTTCCTTCATAGCAGAGAGGGACCTAGATATATAACAACAAACACCCAGAAAAGGTGAGTGCTCTAGGGCTGGGAGAGATCAAGAAGAAAAACAGTGAAGATGGTTTTAGGTGTCAACACCCTGATAACCCTCTTATGGGTTCAAGAATTCCACTGCCTTTCTTAAAAATTTCTACTTTTTACTACACATTAAAAAAAAAAAGACTAAGATTGTTTTCTATGTCTATGAGTCTGTTTCTGTTTTGTAATAAGTTCATTTGTACTATTTTTTAGATTCCACATATACGTGATATCATATTTGTCTTTCTCTGCAGAGGGGTGGTGGGGAGGGGTAAATTGGGAGTATGGGATTAAGAGATGCTCACTATTATATATAAAATAGATAACAAGGATTTATTGTATAGCACAGGGAACTATATTCAATATCTTGTAATAAACTATAATGGGAAGGAATCAAAAAAAAGAATACAGATATATACATAGATATATGTATAACAAAATCACTTTGCGGTACACCTGAAACTAACACAATAATGTAAATTAACTACACTTCAATAAAAAAGACTAAGATTTATCCAAATGACAGACTAATAACTAACAATTATATAGTGTTTACAGTTTGTAAAGCACGTTCACATACGTTTTTATCCTCCCAGCTGTCTCTATGGTTGGAAGAACAAGTTCTATTATTATTCCCCTTTTATAAGTGGGAAAACTGAGGCTCAGCCTTAATGTAATTTGCCATGGAATAAAGTTGGAGTGTGAACCAGATTTCCGATTGTAAGGCCCATCTCAGTTTAGTATCATTAGTATCTGTGTAGGTGCTCATGAATCCTGAAATCAGTCCACCTGTATCAATATATTGGCGACACGTAACCCCGGCAGGCTCTCTGTGACTCAGTTTTCTTGGCTGTACATGAAGATAATAATAGTACTTGCTTTATAAATAATATAAAGCATGTACAGTGCTTAGCAAATTGCCTGACATGTAGCAAACACTCATTACATGTGAGATGCTATTAATCTCAGTGATTAAATCAGATGGTTGTGTCATCAATTTAGTCATTTCCTGCCCAGTAAATTTTAGAAAAATACAGAAAACACAGACTCAAACACGGTAGCATCTAATAAGCATAGCACATTTCAAATCAGGGGTCGGAAAGCTACAACCCAGGCTGATCCCCTCATTTTTTCCAATGAAGTCGGATTTGACCACGGCCATGCCCCTCGTTCACAGATCGTCTATGGCCGCTTTCTTGTCTATGGCAGAGTTAAGTGGGTGTGACACTGACCAAATAGCCCACAGAGCTGAAAATATTTACGATCTGGCCCTTTACAGAAAAAAATTTGCCAACCTCTGCTTTAAATCAATAATGAAGATTCAAACAAAACCAAACAAGTAAACGACTCTGCTAGGTATCCAACAGAAGGTAAAGGGAATTACGGAAATGGGAGGGCTCTACGAACCGCCTGTGAATCAAGAAAGCCAGGGAGCGGTGTTTTTCCAGTACTGTCTCTATTCAGGAAACATTCACTGAGTGTTTATAGTACGCAAAGCTTTACTTTCTACCAAAAGATGCAATCATTGGCCCTCTGATGAACTTCTGTTTGTTTCCAAAAGCATCTGGAAAGTTATGGTAAATTACACAACGACTTTCTCAGTTCCGGCTTCTAACAAAGTGGAGGGGGGAAGGGGGCCGGTGGGGCTGGTGCTCGTAGCAGGATGGGCGTTCAGGAAATGGTAACATTGACAGCGTAGTAACAGTTTGGGGCACCCCAAACACTCAGTGCAGAAAGTCACTCACTCAGGGGAAGTCCCCCTTGTTGATCTTGCAGTACGGTGAGCCAAGCTATCAAAATGGGAGTAGACTGAAAAGCCAGCTATATTCTTTAGTTTGTTTACAATTCAGACAATAATAAACTAGCACATACTCAAACACAGACAGAACACAGTGGCTCTACTCTTTTCTACCAGCTGTGTATCCTTGGCAAGTTATTCAACTTCTCCAAGCCTGTTTCCTTCGCAGTAAAATGAAAATAAATACCTACTTCACCAAGCTGTCATAAGGTTAAATGAGATAATCTTACTGGTGTTATCACTATCTATTTTTCCATGAAGACTATTAGCCACGTTTAAAAATTAACTATAGACATTCTCCCACAGATTAAAACCTCTACTATCCAGGACACACAAATGATGCCAATTTAATATAAATCCATTCCACAAGATCTATTGATCATCTGTGTTGTACAAGGTACTATGCTAGGTACTATGTGGAATACACGAATAAATGAAATACATTGAGTCTGGAAGAAATAAAGCATATGCACCAAAAAATCTGATATAGGTACACTATACTATAATAAACATGTAAACAAACAGCTAGATGGAACCAAAGGTTTCTATTGGGATGGGGGTGAGGAATGTCATAGAAGAAAAGTAGCATTTAAGCTTGTTTTAGAGGATCTGACAAGCAGAGATCGGCACTCGATGGGGAGGGAATGGTGTGGGAAAGACACAGAAGAAGGAAAATGGAGTGAGCTCAGCAGGACCGGAAGTCGCCCTGTTGGGCAGAACAGAGAGTATGGGTGAGCCAATGCATGAGGCTGACTGCCTTGCCAAGTGCAGACACTTCATTTCTTCAAGTGCAGGGTTTCTTGGTCAGCTGTCCAGTGTTTCCCCATGTAATCAGTTACTAGTAATAAACTGTGAATAATCCCTTTAAAATATGAATTCGAGGAGCTCCACGGCACTTCCTGTAGTAACATTGCTTTCATTATCTTGGATCTGCTTTCTAGAGTAGGAGAGAAAGAGGCCCACTTCCTGTAAGTACCAAGGCTGGGACTGCTCCGTAACCAGGCTTATCTTCAGGAAGCCCAGAAAGAAGAAGCCCTGGTGGGGTTTTCTTCCCTACAAAATTTTATCTGTTTCTATAAAATATGGGTATGCTCATGAGAAGGCTTCTTATACGGGAGTGTTCTTGGCCAGGCATGTCATGACAGGAAGACTGAGAGATGTGAGGGGCCAGTGGTGGAGAAGGCATAGGGAAGGGGTAGCAACAGAGGACTGCAAGCCGTCATTAACCTCCATCGTCTGCCAGCTATGTATCCCTGGTCTTCATTAACCTTAGTGACTGAATGCCAAGCGTCATGGTGAGCATGTGGAGGACAGAGAGGGAATCAAGCAGGGATACTATCTTTGCAAAGTGTCTAATCTGGTCATCATCAGAGCCATGCCTTGGAAGGGCCTCTCTGGAGGCAAAGGTAGAAATAATGGAAAGGAGAAACAACTAAAAGGCAGAAGGTCAGCAGAGCCTAGTGCAAGAGTCCAGGACTATGGGGACTGCATCATAATGATGTCACTAGAAAGGAGGAGACCCATAGAGGTGACAATGGATAAACTAAAATTAGGGTATGTTTCAAAAGGAAAGTCAAGTGGGGAGGGAAAGTGCCACTTACAAAGACACATAGAACAGGATTGGGGGAGTGGGGAGAGACCATGAGTTTCATTTGGTTTCAGGAGTTCCAGCATCCTGAAATAAAGTCTCTAAGGTGTTTGTGGCTCACAGTGGACCCAGGCTAAGCAAATCAACAGAACCTGCCTCCACTACTGTTTGGGGGAGTTGTCAGCTGCAAGAGAAGAGGTAAGTGGGAGGGAAAGTCATATCCTGATGACTCAAATATTCTACTCCTATTGTCGATATGGCTGGCTCCTGCACACATTCCTGCCAGAGCCACTGGCACTGCAAATGGTGAAACTCCTACCACCAGCCACCACTCAGCTGCCTGTGTCTGCTGGAACAGTTAGATGAGAGGAGACATGGAGAAATGGTGTGTGTGTGTGTGTGTGTGTGTGTGTGTGTGTGTGTGTGTGTTCATATGCAGATGTACACACTCTTTTGCAGGGACTCACACCAGCTGTATACCTGAATGACTCATTTAGAAAAACGTTTCAAAACATTTTGGAATACTCAACTTCATTTTAGTCTGCTCCTTCCTTCCACATGAAAATAAACGCTCTTTTTTAAAATTATAGGCTGATAAAGGTTTGACTCTGGACCCAAACACTGATAAGCTACAATAATAAAGTTCATAAGTCTGTAAAAATACAAAATCTTATTTAAAAATAAATCAGAAGGGCTTCTGGTTCAGGGAAAGGGACAGAGCACACCCACGTGCCTCCCCTCCCTTCCTACCCCTTCAAGGTAGGAAGCAGATGCAATGAACTGGCACAGATATCAGAGCAGAGGTAACACACCAGAGGTAAAGGAGTTCTTCCTAGAAGCCAGAAGTTCACAAATGCAAAGCACCTTGGAGCAATTATCAGAGTAGTTCATTAAAGAACTGCATTCAGAAAAGCGTGGAAAACCATGTACATCCCACCTCTTCCCCAATAAGCTTGAGCCTTTTAGCCTCCACCCAAAGCCTGAGCTCTGTTTACTGAAAATGTGGGTGATCTGTATGAAGAAGAATCCAGCTAGGGGTTTTGATGCCAGAGAAAGCCTAAGAAACTCTAGATCTCAACTGTAGACAGGAAGAAGAAAAAATAAATCAAGAAGGCAGCTCTGCCCAGGACCATGCACAGAGGAAGTCTTCTCTAGCTTGACCTTTTTCCAGCCTGTCTCCCTGCTTGCTCCCCTCCATCAGGCTGGAAGTATGCCTACAAGAAGAAATGGTCCATTCATTGACCCAGAACCAGATCAGCTTGCCCAGTGTGGGGAGAGGTATGGCGGGGGAACAGATTCCCACACCCACAGTGAAATCACTGACCAGCTGCCTGTTCCAACCTTGACTCTAACTAATAAATGTGAACACAACAAACAGACCACCATGGACCACCGGATGTTTGAGGAAAACCAAGAGCAAGAAAGAGAGGACATAAGACAAACAAATGAAATTAATGAGCCATGAAAAAAATAAAATAGAGATTATTCTGGGAATAAAAGAGAACTTTTAAAATTCTCTTCTCCATTCTCAGAGAGATCTACAACAGGTTATTTCATCCATAAAATGGGAGAAGATTGCAATGAAAAAGGAGTATAGTGGGATTGAATTCATCTCCCTTCACAGCTATTATTTTTCTCACCTCACTTTAAATAAGGGAATGCAAAGCAGTACTGACAATGCAGATTTGAGGGACGACAGCATGAAATGGAAGTCTGCTGGTCCCAGTACAAAGAGCGATAGCAAAATGACAATTGGAATTTAGCGATGTGGTGAGGGGTAGAGAAAAAGAGAGAAAGGGATGTTGAGGGAGGTGATAACATATAGGCATTGGGGAGACTTGAAGACAGTAACAAAATGTTCGCCCCACAATATTCTGCACTCAGAGTGTGCTCCTAATCAGCTACGAATAAGAATAAGTTCTTTCTAGGTATTGTGGAATGTAAAAGTAGGGTTTCAGGAAAAGGTAGAATACAAACAACCAATTCTTAGAAATTAAAAATATGGTTACCAAAATTGAAATTAAAAATTCAAACACAGATTTACTAATAAAATTGACATAACTGAAGATCTAATAGGTGGTGTCCCAAAGCGAAAGAGTATTCTAAATGTAGTGTAAAAAGAAAACAAAGATATAAAAATATGAGATAATCTCAAAGACATGGAAGAGCGAGATAGGGAATCCAATATATCAAAAAGGCCTTCAAGAAGGAGAGAAGAGAGACAATAAAGGGGAAGAAGAAAACCAAAACATAACAGATGAAAATTTTGCCAAGCTGAAGAAAGATGAGACTTTAATTGAAAGGCCTTTTGAATATCTAAAGGACTAAACAAAAGAAACATTCACACCTAGAGACATGATAGAAAAGTTTCATCAGTCAGAGGATAAATAACAGTTTCCTAGAAGAAACAGTCAGGTGACCTCAAAGAAATGTCTCAGACTGACACGAGAATTTCTCATTAGCAGCAACAGATTCTAAACCACAGTTGGGCAGTATCTTCAAAGTTCTAAGGGCGAAAGAATTTGAACCTAAAAGTTGATATTCAATCAAACTGCTAGCAAATATGAAGGCAAGATTTTTGAACATATGAGAGGTCAGAAAGTTTATAACCCTCATACCTATTCTGAAAAATTACTCAAGGATATCCTCCAGTCAAAAGAAAAGGGATCCAAGAAAGATTGATCCAAAGTAAATGACCTCTCTAGCACATAAATTCTTCTTTGAGAATTTTATTATTATTTTATTAAATATTATTATTTTATATAAATAAATACATTTTATAACTACAGAGTAGTAATTATTATAAATCTTGACAATCTTAAAGCAGTAATATAGCAAAAAAATTGGGAGGTCTAAGAAATAAACAAAGATGTAAGTAAGTAATCAATTTACACACACATATGTATATAAAGAAATGAAAATGTTTAAAAACTATAGCAGTTTCAAAAACATTTTAGAGATACACGTCATGGCTTGGAAAGACGGTCACAGCATGTTAAGTGAAAAACAGCAAGTTGTAGATCAGATGATATATGATCCCAACTGTATAAAAATTAATTAGGGGCTTTCCTGGTGGCGCAGTGGTTGAGAGTCTGCCTGCCGATGCAGGGGACGTGGGTTCGTGCCCCGATATGGGAGGATCCCACATGCCGTGGAGCGGCTGGGCCCGTGAGCCATGGCCGCTGAGCCTGTGCTTCCGGAGCCTGTGCTCCGCAACGGGAGAGGCCACAACAGTGAGAGGCCTGCGTACCGCAAAAAAAAAAAAAAAAAAAAAAATTAACTAGGTGTGTAAGTATGTGAAAATGCCTAGAAAATATCTGGAGACAGTTTCATAACACTGTTCAGCAATGTTTATCTACTAAGGAGTGCTTTTGGAAAAGTAAGACAACATAGCTTTTGCTTCTTAATTTATAAACTTTTTCATCACTTAGATTTTTTTCAGCAAACCAGTATATACCACATAATTAAGAAAATAGTTAGAGAATATGATCTATTACTCCTAAACAAAGAACGTTCTCCACATTAGTATAAAAAGCCCTACAACAGCACATGATTTAATTATTAGGTTAACATTAACATAGTGATTGGCAAAACAACATTTATCTCTAAATGGATAGCACTGATTGCACGTTATCAAGGGCCTTAACAATTTCATAAGTAACAAGCTACTCTGTTTATTGTAAGAAAAAACTAAACTGCATCTGTAAAGTAATTATCTTCTTTGCAGATTATTTACACATTTTTTGTCCTATCACCTAAAATTCCTAGCTTAAATAGTCACCCAGTGGTTCAATGTGTTAGAGGTTGCAAGAGAACGTGTCTAATTCATTTCACATCGCTTTCCATAAGAGCCATAAATGATTTAAAGATCCTGTCTTCATCAAGGTAAGCAATACATCTCTCTTCTACTAATGAGTTTAATCAAGAGATAAGACTATCTAGTGGGAATATCGTGCCACAAGTTCAATTTCTAAAAATCAAAACTCAGGGGCCTGCCTGAAAAGAAAATGGCAATATGTTGATTTCAAAATTTGTCTCGAACAAAACTAATTATAAAATTTTATGTCAAGCCTTATACAAGTTGGCTGGTGGGGAGAAGGGTAGCAGGAACAGAATTAGTGAAAGATCAGCTAAAAATGCCTCAAAAAGAAACTTAACCAAATAACCACAAGTTATTCTAACCACTCAACCACAATGAGTTATTCTATAAAATGCTCAGGACAAAAGGATTCCCTGCACTGACTCTGACAAATATCAGAATTCTCTACAGATTCTATTTGCTTAAGCTCACCTAGGTTATTGGCTATTAGTCATATGGTAAAAACTATAGCTTAAACTTTAAATGGTTATAAAAATCACTTTTTTTTATATATAGCAGAGCAAAAAGTGAAAAAATATTTTATCACAGTCAATTGTTATGCAAATAAAAATCTGGTTAACTAGGTCCCTTATACCATTTTAGGGACCATAAAAACAGCAACATAACGATGTGTGAGGCTTACAAGTTGGGTCTAAGAGAAATTTTAGAATATTTCTACAGTATTTTGAGAAATGCAGCATTACTGTCTCAGGTGTAGAGTTGCTCAAGTAGAGGTGAAGGGCAACTTTCATTTGAAAGCATGGTTTTGACATTTGTTTTTTAAAAATGGAAGTTTCTTCACATTCCGGTAAAGATTCATGTATGAAAAAGAGCATTTAAAACATAAAAATTCACCCTGAAAAATATTATCAGGGAGAGATAATCTTGACACATAATACTATACTTCAAGCTTGTAGCACTTTTTAAACCTGAAAACAGAAGCCAAAAGGATTTAGAAACCCTATGGCCACCGGCTCTGCTCTGTGTCCAGTCATAAGAGAACTCTTCCAGCAGGCAGACACCTTCCCCCAGGGAGAGGCAGTTCCACTGGAAAGGTGGAAAGAGATTTAATCAGAAGGAAAAAAAATCTAAAAGAAAATTACCTTTATTTTCTGTATTGGGGAAGAGTCTAAAATTCAGCTTCTAAAATCATTTCATCTTTTAGAGATAACACAAGGGGTAGAGGATGGAAAAGGATATCAGTGAGAATCAAGGCAACGGCCCCTCAGGATCCCAGAACAACTCAGAGGGATAAAGTGGCTAAGATGTCAGAGAAACTGGTGGAAAATCTGTATAATAGGTTAAATTAACAGGCCCCCATCCTACTTATCAACATCAGGCTTCACATTTTTACTCTCTATCCCTATCCCCCAAATCCCTGTCAAAATACTTGAATTTTATTTTCTGGAGAAAGATAATTAATAGTTTCATACTTTGGAGTTCCAAGCATGATGGGGGTTGGGGAGGTCTAAGGACTGAAGACAAGCAAATTAATGAATCTACATTCTGATTAGGGGATCACTCTACCCTCACTTTCACTTCCATACAACAGGCAACTAGGCTTTCACTTCCTGAAAAGGAGATTGGAAAATTATAGATTTGGAGAAACTAATCAGTCCCAGAGAAATGCTTGTATTGAACCCCACTGAGTTTCACTCAGTGCATTTTTGGTTCCTCATGGTTAAAAATGAATGAATGGTCAAATATTTTGTGATAAACCTCCAAAATCAAGAGCAAGAGAAAAAGAAGGAAGGAGAGAGGGAGAGAGGGAAGGAGGAAGGGAGGGAGGAAGAAAGCAAGGAAGGAAGGAAGGAAATAAGGAAGGGAGGAAGGGACGGAGGAAGGAAGGAGAAAAGAGATAATTCAGGGACCAGAAGAAAAGTGTTTTTAAAATACCTATAACTGTAATTATGTAACATGATAGAGGTGCTAATTGTCACTACAATGGCAATCATATTACAATGTATAAATATATCAGATTAACATGCTGTACACCTTAAGTTTACACAATGTCATATATCTAATACATTTCACTAAAAAAGAAAGTTAAATATAAAAATTAAAAAACTGAACTCAGAAAATACCTATAACTAATATTCTCAGGGAGATAAAAAGGTAACACAGTAACAATGAACCAAAATCTATATAAAATATATGTATATATTATAGCTTTTATATATTTCTAAAAGAAAGCTTTAGAAGACAAAGAGTAGCCCCTGGAAATTTAAAATAGTTCAGACATAATTTTTTTTAAATTTATTGCACAAATTGGAAGATAAGGTTGAAGAAATTTTTTAAAGTAACCCTTCCCCACAAAATTCCCAAAACCCAAAAGGGTCCACTGAGTGTGTGTACCCAGCACAGTGAATGAAAAGACCACATAATTATGAAATTACAGAACACTAGATATAAAAGAGCCACAATGCTTGGGTGAGAAAGGGGGTTGTGGTAAAAAAGACACATACAAATAATGAGTGGTAAGATTACCATCAGACTACTCAATAGTAATAAGGATCTTTAGAAAACAATGGATAAATGTCTTCCAAATAATAAAGGAAAATTCCATACCCAGACGAATTATCATTTAGATGGAAGAATAAGAAAAAAGACATTTTCAGACATGCAAGAACTTTAATTAAATTTAGCTAACGTGTCCTTTCTTAGGAAGTTCCTCAAGGATTTGCCCCATAAATGAGGCAAGGAAATAAACCAAAAAAGAAGATGATGTAGGATTTCAATTTGAACCAAAGACGAAAGATGCTGTCAGGTATAACCCCAGGGGGAAAACTTGTAACTTTGTATTTCAGCATATTTGTGTAGGCATACTAGACAAATGTTGAAATATCTGGAAAAAATAAAGCTTAAAAACTGGGCAGTGGAAAATATGAAGTAATTATTAACCTCAAGAAAAATGAAAATTTGTTCAAAAAGAAAAATGTGGCCATAATTCCCTATGTGGCTTAGCAATGCACAATATTTACATATCACAGTAATGATTTAATCAGTACTTGTGATATAAGTATATTGGGGGAAAGGAAGAAAGCAAAACTTGCGTTGATGAGGGATAGCTAAATTATTTTTCTCCTTGTGAGTCAACAGCAGATCAGTCAAGAAATACCTGCATAAACAGATAACTAATAAGGATCTACTGCAGAGCACAGGGAACTCTGCTCAATACTCTGTAATGACCTGTATGGGAAAAGAATCAAAAAAGAGTGGATATATGTATAATTGATTCACTTTGCAGAAGCTAACACAACATTGCAAATCAACTATACTCCAACAAGAATTTTTTTAAAAAGAAGAAATATCTGCGTAAGCAACATGGATAGATGTAGAGATGATCATACTAAGCTAAGTACAGCAGAAAAAGAAAGACAAATACTATATGATATCACTTATATGCGGAATCTAAAATATGACACAAATGAACGTACCTACAAAACAGAAACAGTACGTAGATATACAGAAGACTTGTGGTTGCCAAGGGGTAGGGTGGTGAGAGAGGGAAGGATTGGGAGTTTGGGATTAGCAGATGAAAACTATTATATATAAAATGGATAAACAACAATGTCCTGGGACTTCCCCGGTGGTGCAGTGGTTAAGAATCTGCCTGCCAATGCAGGGGACACGGGTTCAAACCCTGGCTGGGGAAGATCCTACATGCTGCGGAGCAGCTAAGCCCATGTGCCACAACTACTGAGCCTGTGCTCTAGAGCCTGTGAGCCACAACTACTGAGCCCACGTGCCACAACTACTGAAGCCCTTGCACCTAGAGCCTGTGCTCCGCAATGACAAGCCACCACAAGAAGCCCGCGCACCGCAACAAAGAGTAGCCCCTGCTCTCTACAACTAGAGAAAGCCCGCGCACAACGATGAAGACCCAACGCAGCCAAAGGGGTGGGATAGGGAGGGTGGGAGGGAGGGAGATGCAAGAGGGAAGCGATATGGGGAAGTATGTGTATGTATAACTGATTCACCTTGTTATAAAGCAGAAACTAACACACCACTGTAAAGCAATTATACTCCAATAAAGATGTTTAAAAAATAATAAAATAAATTTATAAAAAACAAAACAAGGTCCTACTGTATAACACAGGAAACTATATTCAATATCCTTTGACAAACCATAATGGAAAAGATTTTTTTTTTATATATATATAACTGAATCACTTTGCTGTACAGTAGAAATTAACACAACATTGTAAATCAATCAAACTTCAATAAATTTTTTTTAAAAAGATATATCTGGGGCTTCCCTCGTGGCGCAGTGGTTGAGAGTCCACCTGCCGACGCAGGGGACACGGGTTCGTGCCCCGGTCCGGGAAGATGCCGTGGAGCGGCTGGGCCCGCGAGCCATGGCTGCTGAGCCTGTGCATCCAGAGCCTGTGCTCCGCAACAGGAGAGGCCACAAGGTGAGAGGCCCGCGTACCGCAAAAAAAAAAAAAGAAAAAGATATATCTGCATAACCGCATAATTTCCACGTTACTGTAGCTGTTGATACCAAGGAAATTGCAAAGCCAAGCAGAAATTTTTTTCTGAGGTGTGGTTCTTGAGATGATTGTTATCTATCACAAGCCTTATTATGGTACCAGACTTTTATAACTAAGTATATGCATTGTCTCAATTAATCCTTCCAACCTCTTCCAACCTTATGAGATGTACACTAGTAGAGAAGTTTTGAGAGACTAACTCAACCAAGAATAAGCAGCTAATGAGTAGCAAAGCTAGCCTTTAAACCCGGATCTGTCGAACCAAGTTTGAGTCCTTCACCAGTGCTCAACCAGCTTCAGACAGGCTGCTTCTGACCACCTCTGAAAGGACTGTGGTAAAAGCTTTGCCCAAAGTCTCTGCTCAAATCTACGAACCATTTGTCCGGATCCATTTCGGTAGTTTTCCCCAGGCATGTGACACTGTGATGGCAGAGCTCATCAATAACACAGCTAAACAGTAAAATCATCTTTGCTCATTTTTTTTCTGCTTAGGGGTAGAAACAGATCTCTGCACATCTCCTCTTGCAGAAAATCGAAACTTATCATGTGGCTTCATTTAGAATAGTCATTTAAAACCATGTCCTTTACTTTCTAATAAGAAATCCTCATGGCCTGGAAGACTCTCCTGGGTAAAACTTTACTGGCGAAGAAGACAATAAATTTACATTAGTAGCTGCTTTTGAGTACGTAAGCTGCAGATTTTTATTGATAAGAATTTTGAGTGCTTTGTCTCAAACATTGAGGGGACGATTTCAGTTTCTGGCATTAAAATGTTCTGTGCTTTTTCCTTTGCTTATTTTAGGTTTCTTTTCTTCTACTTTAGTTTTGGTTTTGATTTGCAAAGGAAAGAAAACTCAATCACGATTTCATTCCTTGCTGGATTGCTATAGTACAAGAGTCTATTTGAAAAGGAATTAGATCAACTAGGAGCCCTACATCACACCGGAGGATACATGCTAAAGGCTGTGATCAAACCAAAGCAGGCGGGAGGCTATCAGATCAGAAAATTCATTTCAGGAGGCTCTGGGGGCTCCTCACAGGGTGGATCTGGTATGGGCTGAGGTAACCCACTTCGGTTTCAAGCAACCACAGACATTCTGCCATTGGAGTCTCCTGAAGGGCCTCTGGACTCTGGATAAGGTTACACAGAACGCAGGTCTTCCAAACACACTTCTGGGAAGATTTCAAAGCATCCATGAAGAACCCGACTTCAGAGACTTCCGTGAAGCAGCAGAGCTCCTGGGAGATGCAAGCTCTCGACCCTAATTATAAAGGACAGGCAGCAGGCTTGGGGTCCCGCTCCCCTTTCACCGTCCCCTACTCGCTCAGCATCTACATTCCTGCCTCACCTGCACCATTTTTATTCATTAGAATCCCTGGCCCCTCTCTTGATTCATCATACAGAACTACTGCCCTGTTACATTCATGCCAGCTCCCCATGCAGCTGAACTGACTGAAGAGAAACACACAACCACACCTTCATGACCCAAACGTCAAGTGGGCCTGTCATGTAGCCCAACAACCTTACTCTTCTGCCCTGATCCATCCACTCTCCCTCTCATCTCTCCTGTTTCCAATTCCTTTCCTCCCAATTTCTCATGAGCTCGCTCCAATTAGGCCTTCACCACAACGACTCTATAAAACTGCTCTTGACAAGGTCACCAGTGACCTCCAAGTCTCTGACTACAATGACCAGCTATCAATTCTCAGTGTACTTGACTTAAGAGTAACAGCTGATACAACTGATCATTTCTCTCCCTGTATTTTCTTCTTTTGTCTTGCAAGATGCCACAGTGAGGACCCCGTTTCCATCTCCTTTGACAGACCCTCCTCTTCACTCCGACATAATGTCTGAGCGTCCCAAGGCTCAGCCTTTGGTCTCCTTTTTTTTTTTTTTTTTTTTTCAACCCTGTTAAAATAACCTTTCTTTTCAACCTTGATGAATCTAGGCAACTAGTGGTAACTAAAACTCTCAGGATGAAGGGTTGACGGGAAAGGATAGCAGATAAACTGTTCACCCTGGAATCACTGGTTAATCTTAACATCTCTAAAAGTGGTGTTTCCAGATCTTATCACATCCTGATGCAATTCCACAGTGTTCTTACCAATGATATTGAACAGGAATATAATCAAGCCTTAAAACCCAATTAACACGTAACAATAAAGAGAGTAGAGGAGATTATGCTAAATGTCATCAGAAAGATTCAATTGGCCACCTCCAAACTGTAGAATATTTTACAGGGTATACTTCCTGTTTCTTCAGTAAACAAATGGCAAGAAAAAAAAATGGGAGGGTCACACCAACCAAGTGCATGGTTTGGACATTGTCTGGACCCAGATTGGAACAAATCAACTGTAAATAGACATTTTGAATGGAATGGCTGGGGGAAACTAGGAATTTGATATTTAAAAATTATCATTTATTTGCCTGTTAAATATAGTTATGATATGGGGCTCTATTTTTAACAGTCCTTCTCTAGTAGAGATATACACTAAGGTATTAATATTTATGGGTGCAAAGTATAGTGTCTGAAGTTTTCTTTAAAATACACATACATACACAAGTGTTTTGGAGGGAACTGTACCATTTTTTCCACTTTTTTTTCAGATGTTTGAAAATTTCTAGATGTGAAGAAAAAGTGGCATAATCTAACAATAGAGTAGATATATAAGATAAAGAAAAAGGAATATGAAAACACCAATCTCCTTCTCTTTTTTCTTATACTCACTTCCTTGGTGATTTCAATCATCTCTGTGCTGGGGACTCATGACATTATATCAAGTCCAGACCCACTTCCAAATCCCAGGACATCTCTGCTTGGATTGTCTGAAAATATTTCAAAACTGAACTGATTACCCGCCCCAGAAAACACTACGTGTAGACTTCTCCATATCAGTTGCTGACAGGTCCACCTTCTAATTATTCAGGCCAAAATAACTGGAGCCATCCTTGACACTGTCCTTTCTCTCACACTCTACACCCAGCCCATGAGGAAAACCCTGTCAGCTCCTCCTTAAGAGATATTCAAGGTGTGACCACCCCTCACTGCCACTCTTACCACCCCTGTCAGAGCCGCCATCAGCCCTTATTCCTCACCTACTTACTGTCGTAGTCTCTCAACTGCTCACCCTGCCTCGACCTTTGGTCCTCTTTGGGGCTTTTCTCAAACCAGCAAGCCACAGTGAACCCTTGTAATGTAAGTCATATGTCCCTCAAAATCCTGCATGAGACCCCATTTCCCTCCAAATAAAAGCCAAAATCTTAGTTGCTACAGGGACTCACATGAGCCCCCATTCCTCCCCTCTCAGGCCACGTCTTCTCCTAACTGGCTCCTGCCTCTTTCTGCTCTTGTCCTCCTTCCTGTTCCTAGAATGTTCCAGAACTGATCTTGCTCCGAGGCCTCTGCACTCGCTGGGCCCTTTGCCTGGAATGCTGTTCCCTCCACATGGCTAACCAACTCTCTCACCTCCTCCTTGAAGTGTTCCACAAATGCTCTCTCCGAGAGTTTTATTCTGACCCACCCCCTCCCCCTTCCCTACTCCTGGTCCCCTGTCTCCCTCTCTCCTTTTCCTTTGTCCACTGTCATCTTCCAAAAATAGATAGTTAACTTGTTCATCACGTTGGGTTTTTTCGTCTCCTCCACTAGACTGTAAGCACCAGGGAGGCGGGGCTTGATGTACCCCAGGCACCCAGAACAGTGCCGGGCTTGTAACATACTCAATGAAAATTGCTAAGTGAACAAAATAATCAATATATTATTAGCCGCCATCTCCAACCATACTCCGGGCTCCTTAAGGCAGTGTTTCTCCACTTTTTAAAGTGCAGAGACTCCATTGGAACATCAGTAGAGTCTGAGGACCTACCCCAACCCCCTTCCCCTAAGCACACACGTTAATGTCCTTTCAGCGAGTGTTGACTGAGAAAATGTATGATAACCAAAAACTACTGAGATCAGTAATGTGTAGACTGCATCTGTATTTTATGCAACAGTCAACAAATAGTTAATAAGCGCTTACTATGTTCCAGGTACTGTTCTAGAAACTGGAGATAGTAACAGCAAACAAGATGAATAAAAAAAACAACTCTTCTCACAGAACTTAAAATCTACTGGCTCCATGGGTCTATAAATACTTGAGAACATAGTCCATACATGTGTAAGACATATTATTCAATGTTTTGTGCTCATATGGAGTAGTGGATCTCTTATATTAATGCATCTGTTCTCATCAGGGACAATTATTATCTCTG
This sequence comes from Neophocaena asiaeorientalis asiaeorientalis, assembly GCF_003031525.2. NCBI lineage: Eukaryota > Metazoa > Chordata > Mammalia > Artiodactyla > Phocoenidae > Neophocaena > Neophocaena asiaeorientalis. Next base: position 7,254,718 of record NW_020173666.1, on the reverse strand, counting down.
ACAAGGGAAAACTTAGATCTGGGGGATCAAAAAATCTTGGCTATAACAATGGTCTGTGGTCTTCCAAAGCTGCGGGTACCTGATAAAGTCCTATTCTGTAGTATCTGATAGTCCTCTAAATTAAATTACATTCAATTTTTCTACTTGGGGTAGCAATAACGTACAAAAAGGTTGAGGTACACTGTGATAAGGCAGTAGGCCTCCTGGGTTTGCGGGTCTCAGATTCACCGCCCGTGCTCCAGGAATCCCCCCAGCCCAACTTTGCAACCTCTGAGGGTCGCAGGTCCCTCAAAAGCTGGTCCCTAGACAGGAGCCACCCATGGCACAGCACTGGCCATGAATATTCTGAGACATGTTGGAGTACAGAGACTGAGAAAAGATGATTAGTGGGGTGGGGAGACATGAGAAAAGAGGCTGTGATTATTTAGCAGAAGAAACATTAAAAAAAAACTCATGAGAAAAATCAGCATTTGAGTTTGCATTTGTTCATGAGTAGAAAAAGATATGTGCCACACCAGTGATTCCTAACAATGAAGAGTTTACAGTTTCACAGATGACTAAGTGATCTTTCACTATGGTTGATTAATGGGATGATTCAAACAAAGATGGAGGAACAAGCCAAGCGCTACCCCTGAAAATGTGTGGGTTGAAGAGGGCATTTCCTGTTGAACATTTCTGTCCCAAGATGACCAGTTCATACATTGGGGAGTGTTTGCATTTATATACTTAGGTGAGTGGTTCTAGAGCCCCAGGGAGATGCCAGTCCTGGTCGCCAATTCCTCCTCACTCTCCTCTCCACTCCACACCACTGTCCTTGCTAATGTAAAAACTAAAAACTTCAGGTCATTGAAGCTGTTGGCTCTCAACTGGCACTGATGCTGGGTCCTGGGTCTCAGCATCTGAGGACTCAGCATCATCAGCCCTCTGAAGACAAGTATGTAATATTTGTCCACTACTTATGCTCAGAACACGTTCCCTCGCATACAGAAAACCTTCCTTCAAGAACTATTCTCGAGGTAAATGTGAGTGTGTGTATTTTGATCTACTGCACACAGTTTAAAAAATATGCATACAGTACAATCACATGGGTACAGAATCCCAACAGTTAAATAATTTGAACAGCCAGAATTTCTCACCAGACCATAAAACAATCATCAATGCTCATGATGACCAGCTGCAATGTCTTGAAGTACTGCAACATCCCGAACGACAAAATGAAGCAGCAACATGTAAGGGCTTTGAAGGTACATCATTAGGAACCAGACTTCCCAGAGCTCTACCACTTCTTAGCTCATGCCATTTGGGAAAGCTGCTTTCATCTTGATGCCTCTGTTTCTTTTCTCTGTAACGTGGCCACAATGATAGTACCTAACTCATAGGAATATTGATAATAAAACACTCAAGAAGTAGCAGATATTTTTCAATATGGCTTTCATGTGAATTTTGTTTTTTCATGTTCTGATTCTTTTTTAAAAATGATCTATCTGTGATATATGTTGATGTTCAGCATATAAATGAATATTCAAGTCAGAATATTCATTAAAGAGAATGTCTAACTCTCTAATTATGATATGAAGATAACTTGCAGTAGAGACTGCTATTTGTCTACCAAATATCCATTCAACTCTTATTATTACTAATAGAACTCAGATTTTATTCCAGGTACAATGTACATAGCTTAAAGACTATATTTCCCAGTGTCTCTTGCAGCCAGATGGAGCCTAAGTTCCGACCAATGAGATATATGAGGAAGTGCTGAGTAAGACTTCCAGCAAGGCTCCTTAAAGGAAGCTTTTTCAGCAAAGTGTAATACTACTGACTTTTCCCTCTTCCACTTTTCTGTGGTCTGTAATGCAGCTATGATGGCTGAAGCTCCAGTAGCCACACTGGACCAAGAGTTGACCTTGAGAATGGAAGCCTTGGGCTAGGCTAGGAAACAGAAACTCAGAAAGAGCTTGGGTCGTTTTGACTGTGGAGCTGCCATACTACTGGTAAAGCAGTACAGATTTATCTCATGTAAGAGAAAAATAAGCTTTGTATATTAGGCCTCTATTACTTGGGGGTTTTCTGCTACAAGTGGCTGATTCTAATCCTAAAAGAAAAGAGTTATATTTGAAATAGGATTTCTTCTAAAATAGGTACAATTTCTTACCCCTAGATTCTTTCCAATTTCATGTAAATATTTGTATGTACAAATACTTTAAGCTTGTAGGATAGCTTAAAGCATTTAAATGTAGCCAAAATGTAGTCAATATTAACTCAGAAAAATTGCCAGGAGCTGATATAACTCAGGAATGTTTCTTTTCTTAATTGTAACAACGTGTAAAAACAAAACAAAACAAAAGCAAAGGACAATCAAATCTCAATTAGTTTTGATTATACAGACGCTGTTGATGATGTCTATGTCTTATGGCAGGAGAAGGGGCAGTAGACGTTATTTTGCTTTTTTAAAAAAAATCTAATAGTGATAAAATGGTACAACTTTTTGAAACTGTGTAATCATTTTTTTAGCCTATTCTAAGAATTTCACACAGGAAAGTATCCTAGAATACAAATTGTTTCCCTAATACTAAACTTTATTAACCTCTCTGTCCATCAGTTTCCTATTCTATAAAATGGGAACAATAAAAGCAATCAGCTGAGTTAATATCAGTTAAATGCTTAGAACAGCGCCTGACACCTAGTTAGCTACTATTTGTAACAGATAAATCACTAAATTCAGCTCCACTTCTTCTTCATGTGGAAAATGGACAAACCATAGTAACTGCATTCACATTCCTCATGTGACAGCTAGCACACTGAAAGAGAAGTTCCTTGAAAGCAGGATTTTGTCACTTTTGCTCTCTAGTGTATTCCCACACATAGAACATGTAGGAGGAACTCATTAAATCACTGTAAAATGAACGAAACTGTGCTCTTATTATAGAAGACTCTCTAAGAGCCTAAGGTAAAACCTGTTTCTAGTTCATTATTCCACTCCACTTCATTGGATTATTAATTTATCTTTTTACAATGTGTTTATATTCTATCTAAAAATCAAATTCAAGGTTTTGGATGAGAGAAATGACCTCTGAACTTTGTATCATTTTTCTCTATTACCTTTTTGGCATGTGATGCCTCTTTCCTTTTCATGTATCTGATGTAAAGTATTATACCTCCTTCTTTATTGTGGTGAAATATACATAACGTAAAATTTACCATTTGGACATTTAAGTGCCATTAAGGACATTGTTGTGCAACCATCACCACTATCCATCCATACCTCTTTTTTTTTTAATGTAGCTTCTAAGCTATATTAAGTTCCATTTACTAAACATAAACAAGAGAAGTCAGAAAATGATTAACGAGGCTAATAATAACCCTGTTCCTGTTCTGACAGTTATTTTTCCACTAAAGATTCAGTCAAAGTGATCTGCTATTAGGAAGGAAAATTAAAAGGTATTTAAGTAGATCTCTCTGATTTCCTGAGATTGCGAGTCATGCGATTTGATACAGTTATTAGACACTGACTATTTGATATATATCTACATATTTGTCAACCTTTTAAATTTGAGATCTTTCTTAATCAGCCTCAGTGGAGCCTTCCACTCCCACAGACCCACTATAAAGGTAGCATTCTTCTGGATCATAGTTTGGGGAATTTCCGATCTACTCAAGAAGGGGCAGTATTCTTTTTCAGTTTATATTTCTGAACTGTGCACAGCAATAAAGAAAAGACAAAAGTGATTATATCCCATTTCTGCCTTATTGATACAGGAAGAAAAACACTGCCAGATACAACTTAAATGCATGCTTAAGGCCACAGCTTAAGACCTTGAATGATTTCTCAATTCATAGCATTTATCCACTAATTTTCAAGGATGGCTTTCAAATGCCCTAAGAAAATGTAGGCAAACACCTTGACCAGGTAAAAAGAACCAAATGTTATTATGTGACATGCTATTCTATGAAGAGACACTTTTAACACCCTCCGGAGAAAAACTACCCACCATTTTATTAGATTTCATATTTATGAAATGGTCACACGATAAACACATGCTATACTACAAAGAGAAACTTCAATTCCCTCTAGAGACGGGCACTGCCACTATTTTATTAAATTTTGTTTAGCAATCACACTTCTAATTTTTCATATTATTGTGTTAGGGGCTCTGCTAGTTGCAACTAGGTGAAAAAATCTAGACCAAAAAGACAAGGCCATTTGTTTTTTTGAACTAAATCACAGTGAATTGGACTCAAGAATTTTTAAGCAGAAATTAGATTTTAACACATCAAGCAATTTACTTACAAGGGAGAATGTTCGTAAGAGAAGCACCCATTCGAAGTTGAGCAAACTGCATGGAACGGTTTAGTAACCAAGGCAACAAGAATTGAATCTCTAAGATTCCCTGGAACTAGAGGTGCCCAACAAGAACAGCTAATTTTGTCACTTATCCTTCTGAAGAAGATGAACTAACACCAAGCTGCTTGTGGTGACTCAGGTGAACTTTAAAATTAAATATAAACAACCCCAAGGTTGTATCAACCTTACTATTACTGTTAGAATACCACAAGCATTAAAAGGACCTTACCACAGCACTTTTTCTAATTCCCCACCCTCTGTGCAACAGCAGGGTGTAGAATGGGCATCTATTTACCTAATGACTATTACCATTTTCATCTAGGAATCACCTTAAGAGAACAGTCACACTGCCTCCTCTAGGAAATAACATATTTGAGTTAGAGGAAAAGAACATATTTCTATATTATATCTAGCTTAATACTAATACTTTCCAACCTGCTTCACTGTTTAAGCACTTGCTAGAGGCAGTGGGTTTATTTTCACACTAGCAAGAAAAATGTTTACCATGAGTATTTGAGACCTGGGGGTTGGGGGGAAGTGAGGAGAGAAAAGCAATAATTGTGGCCCAAACAAACAGTCAGTTTAGACTGTAGTCTAACATAAAGACTACAGTGTAAACCTGTTGGTTAGAGCTCTCTGGTTCCTGTGAAAGCAATAACAGTGTGGTGGTATGAAACAAATTTCAAATCTATTGATTGAGATTTCTCTAGAAATTACTGGTTTTACAGAGTTGTATAGGAAATAGGTGAATTATTTTAATTCTACTCCCTTACTCCTTCCGAGGTTCTCCTTGTTTTTGATGGCTCTGCCTACTTAGATCTCATTAGGGCCAATACTGATTTTCTCTCCTTTTTGCAGTGCTCTGGTCTTCAACCCCCTAAAGAAAACTAACATCTTACATCACTGAGGTGTAACTTCCATTGGATAGCAGGGAAGTTGAAACTTCAGTTTGGCCATGTTGACGCTTAGGGCACACAGAGGCTAAGCCCACAGTGTGTCTAAATACACACCTGTTAGGAATAAATGGATTCCAGGGATCTAGACAGAGAATTGGTTAAGCCAAAAGATCAAGTGCACTCATCCCAAGAAGAAAGCCACACGTGTCTCGGAGAAGCCATACAGTTTCAGGGTCATTCTGAGAACGCAGCTATACTACAGTCAGTCCAAACGGTCATAACACTAAGAAATCTCAATTTCTGAAGAAGCACATTTCAATAAAAATAAGAACATTTGTTTTGTCAAAGGAAGGATCACTTCACATAGCTGTATCTGTAGCAGGTTTTATATAAATGGAAGACACCCTTACTACAATTAAAATATGATTAATTTAATATAAATGCATTTTGCACATATACAACTTTTAAAGAATAAGTTCATGGCTTAAGCAAGTCAACCCAGATTGTAAAAATACTTTTCCTTTGACAAAGTTCCCTGGACAAAAAGAGACACCCAGCCATCAAGAGACACCTATTCATCTTTCCATTTAAAAGAAGACATCCAACCATAGTATAAATGAATCACCCAGCAACAAATCTACCATCAGAGAAATAAGAGTACAGTTTAAGAGCTCTTGCTGTGTTTTAGACCCTGGTTGATTTAGTTCATCTATATACATCTGACAAGGCACTCTGGACCATGGACTGGTTATACTGTGATGGCAAATTCAATCCAAGATTACACTGATTAAGCTAGTCTGAAGTTTCAGAAAGGAAGCAGAAGTTGAGGTGTCCCTTTAGGGGAAAAAAATGAGTATAGAAGTGAAACAGAGAGAAAGAGATGCAGGTATTCAAGCAGAAGAAAAAAAAAAAATGAACACTTTGTGGAGGGGAGACCGGCAGGAGGAAAGGGTGAGGCAAGGAGATCAGATTGGAAAGTAGAAATCAAATACGATGGGAGAGACCGAGCTGGTGAACAGCTTTTCTACAAGGTCCTTCACAAGGGTCTGTCTGAAAAAGGTTAGCCTAGGGTTTGGCGCCCTGAGGCATAGTCTCATTCTGCATTTTAGGCGTCAAGGTACACTATCACTTATCTGTTAAAGCCATTGCTAAGTTAGACAGTCAAGTCCACTGCCAAATTTTTAATTGAATAGCTGTTTCCCCTAAAGTTCATATTCACCCAGAACCTATGAATGTGATCTTATTCAAAAATAGTCTTTGCAGATTTCATCAAGTAAGATGAGGTCATAATGGATTAGGATGGGTCCTAAATCCAATATGATTGGCGTCCTTATAAGGAGAAGGAAATTTAGATACAGACACACAAGGAGAACATCCTGTGACAACAGAAGGGCAGAGATTGGAGAGATATATCTATAAGCAAAGGAATGCCAAGGGTTGCCAGCAGCCTACAGAAGCTAGGAAGAGGCAAGGAAGGCTTCTCCTCTAGAGCTTCAGAGAGAGCATCGCCCTGTTAACACCTTGATTTCAGATGTGCAGCCTCTAGAACTGTGAGACAATCAATTTCTATTGTTTTACACTACCCAGTTTGTGCAACCTTGTTATGGCAGCCATAGGAAACTAATAAAGGGAGTGGAGCATTCTGAAGTGATGATTTGCAGAAATTACTCTGGCAGTGATGAGTAGAAGTTGAAGGGAGGAGAGGCTGGAACCAAAAATGACCAGTTAGGAGGATATTACAGTAATTTGGGCTTGGAAAACAATGAGGATGTGGACCAGGCTGGTGACAGTGGAATGAAAACAAAGCCAAAATCTAGAGATGTTGAAGAGAAAGAACTGATGTTCCACAGTGAAGAAGAGCCAGACACAAAGACGATTCCAAAGTTAAGTCAGAGAGAAGGGTGGGGACTTCCCTGGTGATGCAGTGGTTAAGAACCCACCTGCCAGTGCAAGGGACACAGGTTCGAGCCCTGGTCTGGGAAGATCCCACATGCCACGGAGCAGCTAAGCCCGTGTACCACAACTACTGAGCCTGAGCTCTATAGCCCGCAAGCCACAACTACTGAGCCCACATGCCACAACTACTGAGCCCGCACACTCTAGGGCCCATGCTCCACAACAAGAGAAGCCACAGCAGTGAGAAGCACATGTACCGCAATGAAAAGGATTGACATATATACACTGATATGTATAAAATAGATAAATAATAAGAACCTGCTGTATAAAAAATAATTTAAAAACAAAAACCCGAGAAGGGTGGAGTCCCTGGCAGAAATGGAGAGGATTAGAATAAACAAATGAGTTTGCCATAAGGGGGAGAAAGAGAAAACAGCTAGTTTGGTTTCATACATATCAGAAGATATGTGGGCAGTTGAAAGTGGGAACTGAAAATTTAGGTGTTGGGACCTACAGAAGGAAATCTGGAAATCATGAACCTAAAAGTAAACAGCTGAGGCTCTGAGGACACTAGCTTTTCAAGTTGGTTAAAAGCAGCAGGAGCGCTCAGGGCCCAGTACTGAAGTATCTGGGGAACGCTTTCAACAGATGGGGAAAGAGAGAAGGGAAGCCTGGTACATCCTTATCTTCCTCTCCTGGGAACAATTTTTCTGTCCTATGAATATTGAATGGTAATTCTACTGATTACCTCTTACCAGCACTAGTCTTTTCAAAATGTATCACGTCTCATGAACTTTTGCTTCTTATTTCTAAGATCAGAGGAATGTTATGAAATACCTCTACACAAGACAGCCAAATCACATTATATATTCAGTTAATATAAATTAGGCAAAATGTATAACTTGTGAATAAATCCCTTATTTTCTTTTTTTCTTTTTAATTTTAGAATTGGGAAAAAAAATAACCAACCGTGTAAACTAATGGGTCGTATCTATCACTCTACTTTCAAAGCTCTTAACAAATAGTCAACTTGGAAGGTCAAGAAAAGTCTTAACAATACTTCTGTAGGAGGCCGTTCAATGAATGGAATCGAAACAACTGTGCAGCCACCTGTAGAAAAACAACGTTGGAGTCGCACCTCATAGTGTAAACCAGGATGAATTCAAATGGATCAAAGATATAAATGCAAAAGAGGAAACTATTAAAGTACCAGATGAAAACATTCTTTTGTTGGTTAAAAATTTTTACCAGGTAGTTGCCAGGTAGATGCGTGGAACTGTTAAAGTTCTAAAACAACTTCAAAGCCAGAAGTTCAGTGGAGTACTTGGACAGGCAAAGGAGAGAATCTACAAGAGTAAATGATTAGCCAAGCCTCCACCAGGTGAGCCAAACATCCCTTTTAAAATCAAAAGCTCCTTATTTCTTCTGCCTTAAAAATACAAGGCCCTTTTATTTTTAAAACAATTGGTAATCGTTTCCTAGAACTGTCACACAACGTATTAAATAGTGGGTGCCTTAAAACAACAGAAATGCATTGCCTCACCTTTCTGGAGGCTGGGAGTCTGAAATCAAGGTGTCAGTGGGGCCGTGCTCTCTCAGAGGCCTCTTGGGGAGGAGCTGTCCTTGCCTCCTCTGCCTTTGGTGTTTACTGGCAGTCCTTGGCATTCCTTAGCCTGGAGAAGCATCATTCCGATCACATGGCCATCTTTTCTCTGTGAGTCTTCACATCATCTTCCCTCCTTGCGTGTCCACCTCTGAATCCAAATTTCCTCTTTTCAAAAGATTAAGGCCTACTCTAATGATCTCACTCGAACTTGATTTCCTCTATAAAGACCCTATTTCCAAATAAGATCACATTCTGAGGTACTAGGGGTTAGAATTTCAACACATCTTTTTGGGAGTATACAATTCAATCTATTTCAACACACTTCAAGAGTATTACATCTGTTTAGCACATAAATAGATACAAAAAAACTGACATTCTCCATGCCAAGTTCCCCCCTGCCCCAGAAGTAGCACAGCCACAGGCCAACAACTCCCCACGAGGAGGCTTGAGAACCCTGGGCCCCCACCCCCACCCCAATTCACAGAAACAGAACCCTGAGGAGGGTGGGGCAAAGAAGCCCAGATGGGGCATTTTCCTCAAACACTCTCGAGATGAGAAAAGTATTTTAAAGGCTTAACAGCATCTGGGCCAACACGCTTCTATGGGGCTTCAAAGTTTCACGTGAAAGAAAAATCAGGAAGTAGGTGGTTTCCTTGGATTTCAACCAGAGCTTCCAGAGGAGCAGTGAAAAGCCAGGTAGGGCTGACTTGGAAGTGGAGTGCTCCAAAGAAAGCTCCCAGGGGGCTGCCACCATCCATGCGGGGGTAATTCTAACCCAGTCCCAAGGCTCTTATTATAGAAAAGTTGCAAAGTCTGAACCACAAATCTTACCCTTAAACATAAGTATCTGTCGCCTCTCTGGGATGTCACCCATGCTTCCAAGTCACTTCCAAGTTATCTTTCATCACTGTGCCATGCTGAAACAGGCTGGAAAACTATGACAGCTTTAAAGTAAGGTCCACTGATCTGATTACAAGTTGGGAATCAGAGTACTGGGTAGGATTGCCAAGTCCCTGGAATCCACAGGAACCTCCCAGAATAAAATATGTTCCTTGAAGATGCTCCCAATTCCCAGACTGAGGTATTGTGCCCTCTCCTTGGTGCCTTGGCCATACCCATTTTAAGGTTTAAATTACCCTCGTGAAGTGAAACAACCTTGCTGCTAGCCAAGTGAAGCCTGTTAAAGTCCTCAGAGCCCAAGTTCTGTACATGCCTCTGGATATTACTCTGGCCGTCACAAAAGAAAGGTTGGAAATGAGTCTCATGAAGGCAGCTGCTAGAAGGATGTCATAACAGCAGGTAGATTCTGAAGGGAGGTGAAAAAGAGTAACACCACAACTTTAAAGATCACTTCGACTTTATGGAAAAATTGAGGTCTAACAGGGCTCAGAGATTTCTTAAATATCATTAGTTTCCAAAGCCTTCTTTCATTCATTCATTTATTCATTCATTCAACAAGCATCTCCTGAGCTCGATCCATTGCTAACTTGTATGATGAGGATGAATGTTAGAGTCCAGGAAGGTGATTACTGGATTCCTGGTGAACAGAGCGTCAGAAGCAGCCTTGAGCCCTGGAACGGCTAAGACAACCATGAAGTCTCAGAGATAACACAAGAAGCTCCAGAGAAACGTGAGCTTGGGGTTGGTGGGGGGCATGCTCAGAAAAAGTGAACCTCTCCCCTCTCCCTGGGGCCAAACAGCAAGAAAGGAACCCACAGTAAAACGATTGGGAGTCGGGGGGCTCAGAAGGAAGAGGGGACTCGTCTGGTGTTGAGTACAGAGTGACCTAGGCAGGAAAGGAGAAGGAGGAAGTCCACCTAGTTTGCCACTGAAAGAATGAAGAAGTGGATAAAGTAGTATGTTTCCCATGAGCTTAACTGTGAACATATGTCCCCTTTATTCTTCTTCCTGGGCCAGCAACTTCAGCACACTCATGACCCACCCAGATGTGCCTGGGGCTCAGTGAGACTGTCAAGCTTCTACCTTTCAGCCTTTAAAGGGCAATGAAGAGCCCAGGGCTAGATATTTGTCCAAGTATCCATTAGACAGAACTAGAACACAAACTTGAAGTATGAAATTGCCCTTGAGGTATATAAAATTATAGTGAATTTTGGAAAAGGCATAATTTTTAATAAATCAAATTAACAGTTTCCTGATGCAATTCAGCTTCTGGGGGAAAAAATCGAATGTACTTGATTAACACTGAAAAATGAGAATCAGCCAATCAATGATGCAGAAATTAAAAATATAACAACTTGGCAGTCATACGTTTTTTCCTTTCTGACCTTCAGATAATGATGTTACACTTGTTGACAAGTGTCACTGTGTATAGGATAATGATGAATTAAGATTTAACAATCTCTTTTAAAACTAACTCTCCATCCATGGATAGATTATATAAAGTGCTTCTTAAAGATTAACAAATTTCAGTACAAACAATAAAGAGAAAAATCCTTCTCTATAGCTAGATATCAAAAAGCAGATATGCAACACCTGTTATAAAAAAGCATCACTTGTCAGAGTGGCGTAGGTAGGTTTTATAATTCTCCTTGCTGCTATTGTTTTTAAATTGCAGAGGGAAAATAATTAATGTCGTGATGTGATCTTAAGCCAGGTCAGCTATAAGTACTTTACAGATGGGAACTTGATTATCATACTTATATGATATGTATGCATTTTATCATAATGCTCTTCACGTCTTGAGTCTGAGTAGAGAGATATTACAAGTCAAAAAATATGCCCTAGATAATTAAGAGAGATATTACAAGTCAAAAAATATGCCCTAGATAATTAAGAGAGATATTACAAGTCAAAAAATATGCCCTAGATAATTAAGAGAGATATTACAAGTCAAAAAATATGCCCTAGATAATTAAGAGAAAGGAAAATTCAACTTACAATCACCAACATTTGAAAATTCTGATAATACTCTGTTAGTAAAAATGTACTTCTAGAACTATTAGAATAGTCCAGTGAACTGATTATTTTTATTAAAATTCATCAGGCAAAATGAAGTCAACTGGGGGTTATGGTCCAAGGTGGAGACATAGGAGACCTCTGAACTCAAAACTCCCACAGGCATACCAAATCTTCCCTACAAACAGAGTGATTTCCCCTAAAAGAAATCCAGAGACTAGCCGAATGGTTCCTTCACTTTAGGCAAATGAGAAAATACCCTTACTGAAATGGGTAGGAAAGGCTGAGACACAGTCTCACTGAAACTCCACCCCCAAACCCTGGCACAATGCCATAAAATCAGAAGGGAACTCACAACTCCCAGCTTCTACCTGGGAAGGGAAGGGTTTGGTCCCAACATCTAATACCCCAGGAGTAGGCCCCCAAAGCACATTGCTCTGGAAGCCAACAGGGCTTACATCAACCACACCCATAATACTAGAGCAAGCAAATTGTTCTTAATGGACTCACTATCTTCCCAGGGTCCAGCACAAAAGAAGCAAACAGATACAGGCATTTCCCAGTGTTTCCCTGAAAAAGGTCCATCTGCATACTTTAAAAGCTGCTACCTGAGAGTCAGGTTTCTAATTTAGCACAGTCTAGGGACTGACTGATTCTCCCCAGAGACTGGGAAAGCAGGAGACACGATCTCTGCATTCTCCCTGTAGGCTGCTCCAAATTGCCAATATCTCCCTGGAAGGAGCTTGTACACACGTTTGGTACCCTAGCTTTTGCAGATGCCACCTAAGGAATACATCCCTTGATCACCTGGCTCTAGTGGCCAGCAAAGCTTGCACTTGCCAGCCCCACAGGCTTTTAACAAACAAATGTTCTTAAGGGGCTATCCTGCCAAGGGTCAGCACAGAGGAAGCAAACAGAAAATCCCATCACCCAGTCTTCCCCTAAAACGGATCTATTTGTATACTTTAAAAGCTGTTACCTGAGGGTCCAGCTACCAATCAGCCTGTATCTACATGCTCACTGAGATCCTCCCCTTTAGGATACTGACAGGTCTTGGCATACCCTCAACTATTGGGAGCCTCTAAGAACAAAGAATTCACCTTGGAAGATCACAGAGGTCTGAGAGACAACCAAGAGCTCAGGCTGGGCTGAATAGTAAGGTTCATCTCCAACATGAAACCACTCTGTCAAGACTGGAAGAGGTGGCTGTTTTATCTAAAGCACAGAAACCAATACAGAGAGTCAAGGAAAGTGAAAAAACAGAGGAATATGTTCCAAACAAAAGTACAAGATAAAACCTCAGAAATAGACTTTAATGAAATGTAGATAAGTGATTTACCTAACAAAGGGTTGAAAGTAATGGTCACAAAGACGCTCACCAAGGTCAGAAGAACAAGGCATGAACACAGTGAGAAATTCACTAAAGACATAGGAAATATAAGAAAGTATCAAACAGAAATTACAGCACTGAAGAATACAATAACTGCACTTCAAAAGTTCAATAGAAGGGTTCAAGCAGAAGAAAGGACCAGCAATTCAAAAACAGGGTAGTGGAATTCATCCAATCAGAGGAGTGAAAAGGAAAAAGCATGAAAAAGAGTGAAGACAGCTTAAGGAACTTATAAAAGGACAACATCAAGAAAACCAACAGTCACATCACAGTGGTCCCAGAAAAGGTCAGTACAAGAGAAACTGAAAGGAGTAGAAAGCTAAAAATATAATAGCTGAAAACTTCCCTAAACTGGAGAAAAAAACAAACATCCAGATCCAGGACGCTCAGAGAGTTTCAAATAAGATGAACCCAAAGAGGCCTATACCAAGACACATTAAAATTAAAGTGTCAAAAGTTAAAAACAAGGAGATAATCTTAAATGCACCAAGAGAAAAACAACTTGTTACATACAAGGCTATCAATAGATAAGACTATCAGCAGTATTTCAGCAGAAACTTTCCAGGGCAAAAGGGAGTCACATCATATATTCAAAGTGATGAAGAAAAAAAAAAAAAAACCACCAACTAAGAATACTCTACCCAACAAAGTTGTCCTTCAGAGTTGAAGGAGAGATCAGCACTTTACCAGATAAGCAAAAGCTGAGGGCGTTCATCACCACTAGATTAGACTTACAAGAAATGTTAAAGATACTTCTTCAAGCTTAATGAAAGGATGCTAATTGTAACAGAAAAACATATGAACATATAAATCTATAAAATAGGTAAACAACAAGGACCTACTGTATAGCACAGGGAACTATATTCAATATCTTATAATAACCTATAATGGAAAAGAATCTGAAAAAGAATTTACACTCATGCACACACAACTGAATCTCTTTACACCAGAAACACTGTAAATCAACTATCCTTCAATAAAAAAAAGAAAGTATAAATCTCACTAATTAGGTAAATATAGAGTTAAATTCAGAATACTCTAATGTTGTAATGATGGTGGGTAATTAACTTATAGATCTAGTATGAAAAGTAGTAAAAATGTAAATTGTGACATCAAACATAAAACATGGAAGGAAAGTCAAACTATAGAGCTTTAGAAGTTGTTATCAACTTAAAATAGACTTATAAATATAAGTTATTGTATGTAAGCTTCATGGTAGCTACAAAGCAAAAACCTATAATAGATACACAAAAGATAATGAGAAAGGAATCTAAACATACCACTAAAGAAAGTCATCAAACCACAAAGGAAAAGAGCAAGAGAAGAAAAAAGAAACAGGGAAATTACAAACAGCCAGAAAAAAATCAACAAAATGGCAATAAGTAAACACCTATCAATAATTACTTTAACTGTAAATGGACTAAATTCTCCAATGAAAAGACATAGAGTGAATGAATGGATCAGAAAACAAGATCCAACTGTATGCTACTTACAAGATACTCACTTTGGGTTTAAGGAAACACATAGATAGAAAGTGAAAGAATGGAAAAAAGATACTCCATGCAAATGGAAACGAAAAGAAAGTGGGATAGCTATACTTATCTCAGACAAAATAGAATTCAAGCAAAAGACTTTAATAAGAGACAAAAAAGTCATTATATAATGATAAAGGGGTCAATCCAGTAGACAATATAATATTTGCAAATAATTATGCACCCAAAATAGGAGCACCTAAACACATGAAACAAATATTAACAGACCTGAAAAGAGAAATAGACAGCAATATAACAATAGTAGGGAAATTCAATACCCCACTTTCAACAATGTGTAGATCACCCACACAGAAAATCAATAAGGGAAATATTGGACTTAAACTATGTATTAGACCAGATGGACTTAACAGACTTTTCATCTAATAGCAGCAGAAAACACATTTTTCTCAAGCACACATGGAACACTCTCCAGGATAGGTCATATGTTAGAACACTAAATAAGACAATAAATTTAAGAAGATTGAAATCATATAAAGTATCTTTTCCAACCACAATGGTATGAAACTAGAAATCAAGTACAAGAAGAAAACTTTAAAATTCACAAATATTTGGAAATTAAACAACGTGCTACTGAAAAACAAATGGGTCAAAGAAAAATCAAAAAATACCTTGACACAGATGAAAACTGAAATAAAACATACCAAAACTTACAAAATACAGCAAAGCATTCTAACAAGGAAGTTTACAGCTGCATTAAGAAAAAAGGAAAGCACTCATTACATTGAGAAAAAAAGGAGCTCAAATTAACAACCAGTTTTACATCTAAGGAAATATAAAAGAAGAACAAAGTAAGCCAAAACCTGGTAGAAGGAAGTAAATAGCAAAGATTAGAGTGGAAATATGAAATCAAGATTAAAAAGACAACAGAATAGATCTTTGAAACTAAGAACTGTTTTTTTGAAAAGATAAACAAAATAGACAAACCTTTAGCTAGATTTACCAAGAGAAATTAAAAAAAGATCGCAAATAAATAAAATCAGAAATGAAAGAGGAGACATTATAACTGATAACACAAATACAAAGGATCATAAGAAACTACTATGAATCATTATATGTCAACAAATTGGACACAAGAAGAAACTGTTAAATTCCTGGAAATACACAAGCTACCAAGGCTGAATCATGAAAACAGAAAATCCAAACAGACCATTACTAGTAAGGAAATCTAATCAGTAATCAAAAACATCCCAACAAAGACGAATCTAGGACCAGATTGCTTCACTGGTGGATTCTACCAAACACTTAAAGAAGAATTTCAAACTGTTCCAAAAATTAGAAGAGGAAACACTTCCAAAATCATTTTATAAATCCATCATTACCCTGATACCAAAACCAGACAAGGACACTACAAGAAAAGAAAATTACAGGTCAGTATCCCTGGTGAACATAGATGCAAAAATTCTCAACAAAATATTAGCAAAGCAAATTCAACAATACATTAAACGAATCACACACCATGATCAAGTGAGACTTATTCCAGGGATTAAAGGATGGTTCAACATCCACAAATCAATCAACACACAACATTAACAAAATGAAGGATAAAAACCATATGATCATCTCAATAGATGTAGCAAAAGCATTTGCAAAATTCAACATCCATTCATGATAAAAACTCTCAACAAAGTGGGTGTAGAGGAAACATACCTCAACATAATAAAGGGCATACATAAAAAGCCCACAGCTAACATCATACTAAACAGTGAGAAATTGAAAGTTTTCCCTCTAAGATCAAGAACAAGACAAGAGTACCCTGTCTCACCACTCCTAATCAACATAGTACTGGGAGTCCTAACCACAGTAACTAGGTAAGAAAAAGAAAAAAAAGGCATCCAAATTGAAAAGGAAGAAGTAAAATTGTCTCTATTTGCAGATGACATGACATCAAACATAGAAAATCCTAAAGACTCCACCAAAAAACTATTAGAATAAATTCAGTAAGGTTGCAGATACAAAAGCAATATGCAAAAAGCAGTTGCATTTCTATATACGAACAACAAACTATCAAAAAGACAAATGAATGAAATGATCCTATTTACAACTGCATTAAAAAGAATAAAATACTTAGAAATAAATTTAGCCAAGGAGGTGAAAGATTTGAACACTGAAAACTATAAGACATTGATGAAAGAAACTGAAGATGGTACAAAGAGATAGAAAAATATTCTATGCTCATGGACTGGAAAAAATAATACTGTTAAACTGTCCACACTACCAAAAACAATCTGCAGGTTCAATGAAATTCCCATCAAAGTCTCAATAGCATTTTTTACAAAAGCATTTAAAAAATCCTAAAATTTTATGGAACCACAAAAGATCCCAAATAGCCAAAGCAATCATGAGAAAGAAAAACAAAGCTGTAGGCACCAGTGTCACATTTCCTGATTTCAAACTATATTACAAAGCTATAGTAATCAAAACAGCATGGTATTGGCATTAAAAAAAAAAAGTCGATCAAGGGAACAGAATAGAGAGCCCAGAAATTAACCCATGCATATACAGTCAACTAATATTTGACAAGAGAATCAAGAATACTCAATAGCAACAGGATAGTGTCTTCAAAATATGTTAGGAAAACCGGATATTCACACGCAAGAGAATGAAACTGGACCCCTATCTACACCACTCACACACATACACACACAAAATCAATTCAAAATGGATTAAGGACATGAATGTAAGACCTGAAACTATAAAACTCCTAGCAGAAAACATAGGGAAAAAGCTCCTTGACATCAATCTTGGCAATAGTTTTTTTTGGATTTGACACCAAAAGCAAAGGCAACAAAAGCAAAAATAAACAAGTGAGACTTCATTAAGAAGTTTTTGCATAGCAAAGGAAATCATCAACAAAACAAAAAGGCAGCTTACCAAATGAGAGAAAATATTTGCAAATCATGTATCTGATAAAGGGTTAATATGAAGAGCACATATAGCAAAAAAAAAAAAGAAAAAAAACCCCTATGATTAAAAAATGGGCAGAGGAACTGAATATACATTTTTCCAAAGAAGATATACAAATGCCAATGGGTACATAAAAATATCCTCAACCAATCATCAGGGAAATACAAATCAAAACCACAATGAGATATCACCTCACACCTGTTAAGTTGGCTATCATCAAAAAGACAACGGATAATAACTGTTGGTGAGGATGTGGAGAAAAGGGAATCCTGTATACTGTTGGTAAGATTGTAATCTTGTGCAACCACTCTGGAAAACAGTAAAGAGTCCCCCCCCCCCAAATAATGTAGAATTACCATAAGATCCAGCAATCCCATTTCTGGGTGTATATCCAAAGGAATTGAAAACAGGATATCAAAGAGATATCTGTAGTCCCATTCATTTTAGCATTATTTGAATAGCCAAGATATCCAAGATATGGAAATGAACCAAGTGACCATCAACAGATGAATGGATAAGGAAGATCTGATAAATCTATATCTACATAGACGGGCTTTCCTGGTGGCGCAGTGGTTGAGAGTCCGCCTGCCGATGCAGGGGACACGGGTTCGTGCCCCGGTCTGTGAAGATCCCGCATGCCGCGGAGCGGCTGGGCCCATGAGCCATGGCCGATGAGCCTGCGTGTCCGGAGCCTGTGCTCCGCAACGGGAGAGGCCACAACATTGAGAGGTCCGTGTACCACCAAAAAAAGAAAACAAAACAAAAAATCTATATCTACATAGATATATAATGGAATATTATTCAGCTACAAGAAAGAAGGAAATCCTGCCATCTGTGGCAACATGGATGGACCTTGAGGGTATTATGCTACGTGAAATAATTCAGTCAGAAAAAGATTAATATTGCATGGTATCACTTATATATGGAATCTAAAAAAAAAAAAGTCAAATTCACAAAAAGAGAGTAGAGAAAAGTGGTATCCAGGGTTTAGAGGATGGGACAAATAGGGAGAGGTTGGTTAGAGTATAAACTTTCAGCTATAACATGAAAAAGATCTGAGGAGCTAATATAAGACATGGTGATTATAATTAAAAACGCTGTATTGTATAATGGATTTGCTAAGAAAGTAGAACTTAAATGCTCTCATCAGAAAAAAAAAAGTAAATGTGTGAGGTGATGGATGTTTAATCAACTAGCTGTAGGGAATCCTTTTATAATGTCTAAGTATATCAAATTACCATAATGTACACTTTAAATATAATTTTGTCAATTATACTCCATTAATGCTGAAATTTTTAAAAAATGAAATCAATTCACAATCTCTGTTATACTGGTAGCCATCTGAGGATATCCAAATGTTCTACGCAGGTTTTTGTATCATACAGCTAATTCCAGGTACTTCTACAACTGCTTTCTTACTGCCCTTCTTACTAATGATGTTTTCTATTACCTCTATATTAAATTATTATTATTCTCAAACTGTGACCATATAAATGTAATATTGTCTATATTAGATTTTCGGTGTGAACTATGTTTTTAATGACAGAGAGTATTTGGATACAAAAGAGCTTTTCAAAATGTGACTTTGTCAAATTTCTGAGAAGCTTGACAATCATCTTCAAAGATTCCAGAGGACATTTTTTTCTTCCCTCATTTTTCATCTTTTTAAAATCAATGACTCTTTTTATTCTGCTTGGTCAGACTACTAGGCTTTTGATTTACAACAGCTATATTCCAATAGCATATATATAATTTCATTTTTGCCTTTATAATTATCATTTTTTTAAACCATCAAGTAACAAGATACAGTTTGGTCCAAGGATTTTGGAATCATTCAGGTCTTTTAAACTAATATAATCAAGTTATAGGGTGGTTTTGCTACACATCACATTATCATAAATTTGTTTAGTTCTGCGTTTAACAATGGGATGGCTAAGCATGGATGTAATATTTTCCTTCCCTTGATTTCCAGCTCCATTTTATTCCTAAATTCAGAAGATTATTGCCATGACATTTTCATCCACTGGTAATGTATTTGAATTTAGTTCTCATTGTTTCAAATGCCCTTCAAATTTTTATAATTATAAAAATGTCATGATGGAAGTCTACTGATAAGTATGAAAAATATATACTTGACTTCAACAGTGTTCTAGAACTAGTATTACCAAAACTTCATTCAGGAAAATATATGCTTATAGGACAATAAAACTTAATAGTAACTAGAGTTGGCTCTCAGGGATATGACCCTTAGTTGTTCATTTGTTTTTTCCTCTTCTCCCAAAGTATTTTTTTAAGCAAAGGCAATAATAAATATAAAGATAAAACCTATAACCACATTACATGTAAATTCCAATATTTACTTATGGATCTGCTTCACATGGGAATGCTAAGGTAGGTAAGTGCTCATTAAAACTCCTAATTCCAAAGATGGCTGGGAATTTTTATTTGCCAGTTGGACTGAGTCTGAAATCTAAATATGCCTGTTAATCCCCATGTTTCCATGTAACCCAACCTCTGCTACCTAAATAGATGCCCTCTACCAAGTTTGGATCACAACATTGCTGGCTCCTTATTCAAAGGACCACATGTTCATATGTTAAGAAATGCAAATACATGAACCAGTATCTAAGGCCAGATACATGTTTTTCTTGGCCTATAATAGATCTCTAAAATGCAAGTACAAAACTCCACATTTATTTAGTTTAATAAAAAAAAGTCCCCTGCTTCATAGGTAATAATTAACTTAATCTATTAAAAGAGAGCAGACAAGACAATCGCTGTCTAAATTCATTACTCGTTTGATCTATAAGCCCAGAAAAAAAGATTTAACTTCCTCTTGCCTTGGTTCATCTACGTTAGCTCCTGAATGGATATGATGGGGCATGGAGGAGGTCATTTTCTAGTCTTGTTTCCATAATAACTAGAGTTCTTCTCCCTGAACAACAAGAGCAACAGTCAAGTTTTACAGGAACACCAGTTCTGAGAGTATCAACTGAAGGACCAAGTATCACTTCAGCCACTGTCATCTTTCTACAAGCTCCTCTCAGGGATGAGAACTTAATTTATTTTTCTATTGTATTACCTTTGTCCTACAATATTAAGACTAGACAGTTGAATGAATAAGTGGCATTCAGTAAAAAA
The DNA here is from genome assembly GCF_003031525.2 of Neophocaena asiaeorientalis asiaeorientalis. NCBI lineage: Eukaryota > Metazoa > Chordata > Mammalia > Artiodactyla > Phocoenidae > Neophocaena > Neophocaena asiaeorientalis. The sequence goes on along the minus strand of NW_020173666.1, from coordinate 7,234,074 downwards.
AAAAAAAAAAAAAGATTGATGATTCATAATTTAGGTGTTTTGAAGAAAAATCCTCAATATTAAAAATTTATAGGGCATAGATCACTTAGTGTTAAAAATTTCTGCCACTGTGAACATATAATATTAAATGCATTTATTACCTAGAGTCCACCCCCAATTTTTTGGTGAATACCGGTGGGTTAAAAATGTCAGATTAAAGACTTTCATCATCTAGATTTTGATTTCAAAAGATTATATCCTGGGCTTCCCTGGTGGCGCAGTGGTTGAGAGTCCGCCTGCCGATGCAGGGGACGCGGGTTCGTGCCCCGGTCCGAGAGGGTCCCACATGCCGCGGAGTGGCTGGGCCCGTGAGCCATGGCCGCTGAGCCTGTGCGTCCGGAGCCTGTGCTCCGCAACAGGAGAGGCCACAGCAGT
>NW_020173666.1:7215999-7233466 GCF_003031525.2 Neophocaena asiaeorientalis asiaeorientalis | reverse complement strand
TTCCCAAAAAAAAAAAAAAAAAAAAAAGATTATATCCTAACTTCCAGGAGAATTACAATGTAGGGATACTGAAAATTTTTAACCAATTCTGATGTAACCTTGAAACCAATTAGATAACAAACTATTTTTTCCCACTGTTTCTCCCATGATACCGCAACCAGTTCAAGAATAGTTAATGGCTCTGAAAAAAACAGTCGAACTTTGTGTTCTTACCTGGCACCCTCTTTGCCCAGTTGATCATGTGGACCAGCTCCCTGTCTGCAAGGCTGGTCAGCAAGCCCATCATTGAAGCCTCACTGAAGGGTCTGGTAGGATCGTATTCGGAGTAGATTATGGGGGGCTCAGCCTCCAGCAAGGCACTGATCATCTGATCGGCTGTCAGAGACAAGACGGGGCTGTTCTTCTTAGTGTGTTTAATCAAGAGTGGGCTCGGCCAAAGGTTGGCAGATCTCCTGTCTCCAGAGGGCTCCGCTTCGTTCCTGCCCTCCCCATCATCTCTCTGGCGCTTGTGCTTCAACATTCTCCCTCCTCTGCGGTCTTTCCGTATCCCTGAGAACATACGGGAAAAAAAAAGTTTATTCTTTTTCTCATATAAACTTTCACACTAAAATCATCTTCAATGCTAACAACGCTTTATTCTATTTGAGGAAAGAGTTTGGGGCACAGTTGTGCTGGTAAGCGTTTAACAACCAGCTGTCCACGAGAAAAAAAAAAAGGCTTTGATTTGTAGCATTCACCAATTTCCATGGTGTAACTACTCCCATTTCCGTGGCAAATTTCAAGCTAGTTGTCTGAGATTAAGCATCATACAAAACTCCTGAAAAGTTAACAGTAAGCTTTTGTGAGCCAGTACAAGCTGGTCTAACAAGCCATTGGGGTGTGTGTGTGTGTGTGTGTGTGTGTGTGTAAGAGCTGCTGTAAAAAGGACACGATAATAATTATTCTTGAAATATGGCTTATATCAAAGATTGCTTCTGCTATGAATATTCTTTCAACAGTAAATTTAAAAGGCGTCTTTAAAAAAGCATTTAATAAACATCCTTATCATCCAACTATACCTCTTTATGGAAGACACTAAAGAGGAATGATTTATCCAAAACGTATCTGACAGCCTCTGGATCCTATAGGTGTTCGGTCAGTCTTTCATTGCTACTAAACTGTACCTCACCACCTGAGGAATTGACCCACAATCCTCAACTTGTTTACTTGGTTCTAAGACTGACACAAATGTATTTCTATTTTCCTGATACAAAAGTTTTTAAATAGTTGAAAATAGTTTCCCCCCAAAGATTTACCAGCTGTGGTTCCCACTAACTAAATTATAGGGCAGGGGAGACTCCACTCTCTTTTGCAGAGACTCTGAGGTTTGGCTCAGCATCTTAACCTGGAAAAGGCCAGGCTGTGGTGCTGAAATGTATCAGCAGAAACAAATATTTTAAAGGACAAAAACGATCACTAGCTTCCATAGTTTCAAAAACCGTAATCTTTTCAAAATATGGCAGATAGCAGCAGTTCTTAGATTTATATAAAAGAAATAATCATTTTGGTAAAAAGTTTATACAATTATTTTTCATATTAAAGACATGAGAAGTCAACATTCTTTATAACATATCACCTGTTCTCTTACTCGAAATGAAGAACTAATGTCAGAACTTTGTTCTATTTCGTTCTAATTTGTCAAGGCGTTTGAACAAATGTGCGGTGGTGAATTTTTTATGTATAGCTTGTATTCTTTTAGGTCTAGATTAGATATGTTAGATGATACTAAAAATATAATGAAGCCACAACCCTTCTTATTTGTTCAGTATTAAAATAAGCATTTCCCAGAACTCTTGGAATAAGTAACAATTGTAAAGATTATTATCACTAACATGCACTGAGCACTCACCATGTGCTTAAACACTTTAATATACACTTTACATGTGAGCATTTCACAACTAATTTAGTCCTCACGATACTCTTGTAAGGTAAATACTATAAAACCGCTGCTTTAGAAAGGTTAATGAACTTGTCTGAGGCCATTCTCTATTAAGTATGATGCAAGATCCGAGCTCTGAAATGAAGGTTTTTTTTTTTCCAGTTAACAGTTTTAAAACTGTATCCAACAAAGTCGACACATATAAGGATACCTAGAAGTAACATAGTAAAGAAATAAAATGAGAAGAATCGCTGTATCTGACCAATTGTTGTCCACAGTCAGACATTTCAACTCTTTCGCTGCTAGATATGCTAACGAGAGTATAATATCTGAACTGGGGAAGGTAATACAGCCTACTCTCAGCTCATCAGAGCACACCTGGAGCATCACACAGTACTGGATGCTGCAGAGACAAGCAAAACAAATCCATTCAGAGGAACTAGGATGGGGAGGAGATGTGAAATAGGTCACATGGAGAACCACTGAGGAACTGAAAGGGGTTAGCCAAGAGAAAAAAAGACTTCGAGGAAACATGAGTGTCACCTTCACATGGGCTATACTATACAAAATGGCATTATGGTCTGAAGGTTTGTGCCCGCCCCCCCCAGATTCATATGTTGAAATCTAATCCCCAATGTGATGGTATTCAGAGGTGGGGCCTTTGGGAGGTCATTAGGTAACGAGGGTAGAGCCTTCATGAATGGGATTAGTGCCCTTATAAGTAGAGGCCAGGGGGCCAGCTTACTTTCTCCACCCTGTTAGGATATGAGAAGACAGCTGCCTACAAGCCGGGAAGCAGGCACTCATCAGACACCAGATGTGCTGTCAAGCTTGGACTTCCCAACCTCCCGAACTGTGAGAAATAAATGTTTGCTGTTTAATCTATGAAGTCTATAGTATTTCTGTTATAGCACCCCAAACTGACTAAGAGAGATAGATGGGTTCAACTTGCTCTTTCTGAGCCCAAAGGGTAAAATAGAAAAAATATGTGGAAACTATGAGTAGTTAGAGCTCACTGCAAGGAATCAGTTTGTAGGAGTCAAAGCTGACAACAAAGATAGAATTTGCTGCCGCAGGAAAGGATGTGTTAGATCACTGGAGGTTTCCAAGAATAGGCTAGACGAAGACTTTACAGGGGTGTTACCAAAGGCATTCAATTACACAGTATTTGCACTACGTGACCTTCAATATACTTTCCATCCTGAGATTGTAGGACTCTCTGTTCTTCCATTTAGAATGTAAGACCAGTGGCCTTGGAATGAAAAACAGGAAAAGAAGATCGAAAGCAAAGAATTCCTACAGGTTCACATTTCTTAGGAAATTCTGAGGTCAGAATTTTGAGAGGATGATTCTGATTGTTAGTTATTTACCTACTTTGGGTGGGAACTAGGGTGAAAAAAATGCATTGTTCTTCAATATTAAACGGAGTATAACTCAAATACTCTTTGCTCCCCTACTCTATAACTTTATAAAGAGATAGAGAATGTGGACAGATCTTATTGGAAAGCTGCAGCATCCCAATAAAATCTTTTAATATTAGATCTACATGGAAAGATAGAAGCAAGTGACTTGAATAAAGAAGAAATGGTTAAAGATGACATTGTTTACAGTAAGATGAAAGCAAGTTACCTGAGTAATCAAGTTATGACTATACACATACATTTTAACTCTTTAAAAATGAAACTTTATGTTATAACTGTAGTTTACCTTCATTTTAAAAGAGTTCCAAAACTAAGACAAGTAGATCGACGGTTAATGAAGCAAAACAAAACATAGTATTACCACCCACTTTAAAAGTTCCCAGCAATCATACTACAGACAATCTGATCTCCAGAAGAAGAATTTTAAACGCAATTCAGGTTCTAGGAGTGACAGTTATAAAAAACTGTTTACCAAAGTATTTGCTCTTTTCGTAAAAATTTGTTCAATACTTACAATGTATATTCACAGATGATGCAGTGGGAAACAAAGATCATGTTACCCTCCATCAGGTTTTCAGCTTGGAGGGAGAAAGCCATGAATCAAAAGTTATTCTGTTATTTGTGGAATGAATGCATTAGCTGCCCGAAACACTATGGAAGGGAGGGGGAGGTGCTAATCGGAGGAGACAAAGAAGGCTTCTCTAGGAGACAAAGTTACATTTGAGCCGGTTCATGAGATTTCCTCTCTTGGAGAAATTTCAAAGCTGACTACTCAAATGGTTTAGGTATAGCACTACTTACAGCAGTGAGCTGAATCACCACACCACTTTGAGTCTCAAATATTTGATTCACGTTGTTGAACACAAGACAAAAATGTCCACAGGCTTGGAATGCAGAACAAGAAAACACAACCAGAGAGACGGAGGAAAGAGCTAAATATTTATAAAATCATCAAATCGTCAAATAGGGTAAGGTAGATTCAATTAGCATTAACAAATATTTTCTTAAATTTACCCCTCAATGTTCCATATTTTTCAAATGTCAAAGCCTCTATAAAATATACAGACAGAACAAAAATAGCAAGTTGTACATACTGTGTGGCCGACTGCATGTGATAGGATGCCAGGGCACAGCTCAATGAGGAAAGCAACCATTTCTACTTGTAAGCAGTAATTGCCATATAAGTAGTGACATATCAGTGTCACTACCAGTGATGATATTGCATATTTCATAGTAGTTCAAAAAAAAATCAAACTGGAATTGAGTGGAACAGGTGAAAAATGGCCCAACTTCTACTATCTTAACCTAGGCTAAATGAGAATTGCAGATCACAACCAATAATTACAGCCTGTGTCACTATGGAATATACAGCCAGTTCCTAATTATATACAGTGATGGGGTATAGGAGTGGCATGCATAATTGAAATCCAAAGATAAATTAAAAAACTCATTCTATGCTCCCTACCAAGAATTTTTCCAGACAACGTAGACGGGTAAGTATTTTACTTAAGCTCAATTTCCTTTGTCTAAATTATTTTAACTATTTTGGTACCCGAACAAAAGTTCACAAAGCAGGGGGGAAGAAAAACAATTAGCTTAGATCATGCAAATATTAAACAGGCAGCCTCTTGACAGTCAAGATGTTTCTCTGTAACAAGTAGGACTTTGGCTTGTAACGCCATATAAACAAGATGTATTGTCATTCAGCACCCCAAAATGTCATTTCCCAGAATGGTTGAGCACAATATTTAGCAGCGCAATGCAGATGTCATGTAACGGATATGCTAGTGTACAAACGTTATTAGCTCTCAAGTTGTGTCACTGATTAGACAAGAGTTGTATCACAGCAAATTTCTCTACATTCCTTTGAAAATTTCATAAGCTTACAATAATTCAGTGATTACCCTCAGGCTTGAGAAACAAACTCTCTCTCATCAAGCAAGCCCACCACACATGTGAAATGCCACCACTTTGAATTTTATGCCCTTGGGTTGAGCCTTCTCTAATACCCTGTCGCACTGTGGTAAGGATTTAGAAGCGGAGTATAGAACCTCTGCTTCATAATACTCAATGTGAATTTGAGTGATTCTAATCCACTAGGAAGTGTTAATTTCAGGGAATTTATTAAACCAATAAGCACAGACCACTGGAATGAGAACAAAAGGGAGAGAGATGATGCCCAGGGGACTCTCTAAGATCCCTCAGGAATCTCTCTAAGGCTGCCTGGGCTTGGGGAGGTCTGTGGTAAGGTAGTGTAGGGGCTGAGCCCTGGCAGGGAGAAAGGGGCTGGGGACATATCCACTGCTTAAACAATTATGTCCTGGCCCTAAAATAAAAAGATCTGTCCTAATGCATCAAACTAGGAGTTTTGAAAGACTGCTTCTAATACTTGAGTTTATTTAATCATCCTTTTTTTAAAATTCTTTAAACTCTTTGGCTTGGTCATTATATCTTAGGAAAAATGAATATGCTATCTGAATATTCATCAATTAATAGAATTCATTGGCTTATTTGCTTCTAATGCATTCTGCTTTTTAAATTTTCTTTTTCTGAAATGATCTTTTTTCTTCTTAGTACCCTTTGCCTCTACAAAAAGCTACTATAACTTCAGTAAAGTTATTTCTCCAATTTCCCAAGACTACTTTAATGTATTATTAAATATTTCAAACATTTGCATAATCACCTTTCTTTTGTTTTTCAATAATTCCACATTATTCATGAGGTATTAAAAACCCAGGCAGAGAAATACCCTAAAAGCTTTTTAATTCAACATGTTGAAGAAAACAGGAGTGCTGATTAGTTAAGAATTAAATAAAGATAAGAACTAATGAAACTTGCACCAGAGAAACTTCCCTGCATCAATTCTAATGCTTCCCTTCAAATACTAGAAATGAACCTTGTAAGGTAGGCACTGGTATAGTCCCCATTTAACAGAAAAAAAGAAGTTTAGAATAACTATCATGACCAAGGTCATACCAAGAGCAGCACAGAGATTTCAACCCAGGTTAATTATGTAATTATAGATTATTATTAATATTATCCTAGCCTCTAAGTGCATCATCGATGATGGTACATCAATGATCCACTTTGCGGTGATGAATTATCCAGTTCATTTAAAGCTACTTAATGCTCTTCCTCTCCCTCCTTTCACATCCAGCAAATCACCCCAACCTGTATCTACTCACATATCTCTTCCTTTACTCCCTTTCACTCTATCTTTACTGCCACCTTCCTGGTTCACACACTTCTCCCTTTTTGCCTAGATTGATGCAGCAGCCGCTAATCTGTCTCCCTGCCTACCTTCAATCTTCCTTCCAATCAAATCAACTGGCAATTGAATAATCTCCATTACACACCTATTTTATCCTGTTATGTATTGTCCATCTAAAGCTCTCAAAGACCTCCTTAGCTACAGCAGTTGTTTGTGCTCTGAAGACTCTTGGCAATTCTAAGCAGTAGGGGTACAATTAGGGCTTCTGCTTGCCCTGTTCCCCCCATTTGTCTAAAGCAGCTGTTTTATATATATATATATATATTGTACTGGGATTAGGGAAATAACTCATTTTTAAAAGAGTTTACTGGTTGTATTTTAAATTTAAAAAGCCACTAACCCACTGAATAAAATCCAACACTACACTGGCTCATGAATTTCCACAAATAATCCCAAAGTACTTTTCAAATCTATCTTTACAAATCCCCTCCACAAACCTTTACTTTTTTATGAAACAGTGTTGGCCTTGCCACTTTTTATAATACTTTCCAACATCACCACCTTGTACAATTTCCACTCCTCTTATATTGGCCACCAAATCCCAAGTAAAATCTCATTTCCTCCATAGTCAATTTTGGACCCCACTCCACTCTAGTGGCTCTACCTCCTTCATTCTTGTAGCTTTTCTTTCATCTTTTTCTTTTCTTGTGTCACTCATTGGATAACCATCATGTACTAATTTCTGTGTTTAATTACACCTGAGTTCCCCCTCCCTGGCTATGGCCTCGAATTTCTCTCCAGGCAGGAAGTTGGAGCAACAGTAGGGCTCACCTCATCTATTTTCCCTTTCTCAAGAAACACTGCCCCACACTGCCTGATATCCAAGGTTTAAAAACAGTTGTTTCATACATTATATCCATTTTTTAAAGATATTTCTGTTGGGAGGCAATAAGGTTAGAAGTGGAAAGCAAAATAGATCTGCTATTATAGTTGGAAACATCATTATCTCCCTGTCCATAACTGATTACTTAAGTAAGCAGAAAATCAATATGAATGGAATTGACTTCAAAAATACTATCAATCAACTTGATCTAATTGACATTTATAGAAGACTCCATCAAATAACAGATGAATACACATTATTCTCGAGTTCCAATGGAACATTCACTGAGACAGACCCCATTCTGGGCCATAAAAAGACGCTTAACTGGAGTACAGTGTTTGTGTATAGCCCCTTTTGCCTTTAAAGGTTATAAGAATTGTGAAACCACTCTTAGGTATATTGGAATTAAATAATTAAGTAAATGAATGGCACATAATGGGAGCCAGGTTTCACACTGTTGCAGAAAGAAGTGACTTGTAATTAAGAGAAGACTAGAATGATCCATGCTGTAATGGCAAGAGTTGGAGACATCAGTGTGTATTCATGTTTAGCTTAAGACAGATACAGATGTTGAGTTGTATAAAGATATATAAATAAAAATATTTATAAATACGTGTATATACATGGGCCAGTATAAACACATATATCTCCTTGCACTGTCAGCTTAGAGGTCCTAGAAGTAACAATATCCCAGGAACAGAAAGTACATCTACTGCTCAGATCTTGGTTTCCAATAAGAGAACCATGACTCCATGGAGAAATGGCTGATTCTAGGACTGGGGAAGGAAATATACAAGATGAGTCTGAACTAAAAGGAAGAACGTGCTCAAAAAAAAAAAAAAATCGCTCAATGATGTGTATGTCGAAAGAATACAGGAGCCAACTCATAAAGCTCCCAGTGCCAAAGCTGGGATAACATGAGCGGCAAAATAAATAAGAATTGGATTGTATCCCAAAACATAAATATCCATGAGTCTATACTGATATAAATGACTGAATAAATAAATTAACTGAGAATAGCAACTCCAACTAATTTATGTAGGTACTCCAGCCTTAAGGCGTAACCCCCCATTCCTTAAGTATGGGCTGCACATAAGCACTTCCTTCCAAAGCTAACTGTGTGAAAAAGGAGAAGAAAAGAATAACCTTACAGTACAGAAACCTAACAAATCCTGCCTCAAGTAAGGTTGTCAAGGTCAACATCAATACTGATAAGTCATATTGATTGATTCTATGTACCCTTGATATGATGTGATGACAATGACACTTCACGTTTCTGGTCTCCCTCCCAGAACTCATTAACCCCAGTCTAACCATGAGAAAAACATCAGACAAATCCAAACTGAGAGACATTCCACCAAATATCTGACCAGTAATACTCAAAACTGGCAAGGTCATCAAAAACAAAGAAAACCTCAGAAACTGTCACCATCAAGGGGAGCCTAAGACAACATGAATACTTAATATAATATATCCTGATGGGATCCCAGAACAGATGAAAAGTATTGGGTAATAGCTTAGGAAATCTGAACAATAACTGACTTCAGTTAATGATAAAATATCAATATTGGTTCATTCATGGTGAGGAAAGTACCATATAGTAGTATGAGATGTTACCCACAGAGGAAACTGGGTGTGGGGCATCCGAGATCTCTCTGTACTATCCTGGCAATAGTTCTGTAAATGTAAAACTGATCTAAAATGAAAAGTTTAGTTCTTAAAAGTCAAGGGCAAAACACTGCGCGAGGAGTGCTTTTATATAATATGAAAATTAATTTTATACTGCTTCTTGATTGTTTGGAATAACTAGTCACTGCCATTCACGCCGCTATGTTGAAGGAGAACAGCTGAGTCATCCTACCCAAGAGCTTGCGTCAAAGTATAATTCTACATTCATGATTGCATTGTGTATGGAGAAGACCATGGAGCTGGTCAAGAGGAAAATTTAAGGCTGTCAGAGACACCGACCTATAAATTGAAACTACAAAGATTATATCTTTGCTGCTTAAAAAGTTTTCAGGATGTAGAATAAGCTTTGTAACTGGGCACATAAATTTAACCCTGTTGTAGCTTTTTATCTTTTCCTAAAATATATAGAGAGAGGGAGCTGGAGAAAGAGAGAGAGAGAAAGAGAGTGTTAGTTATGGTCAGTGTTTAACACAAGTTAAAATTATAAGCGTCTCCTATTAAAGACATACAACAGTCACAACAAAATATCAAAGACTACTCAATTACAAACCACATGAAGGCAGAAATTATATGTCTTGTTTACCAGCAGACATAATTACCTACTAGACTTCAACAGACATGGCAGTGGAATACATAAATGAGTCGGTAGGACCTAGAATCATATTGAATATATTAATAACACAAGTTTGATATATTAAAACATCTTGGAATTCCAGTTGTTGGAATTTTATTATAGCAGTGTTTGAAATCGGTCTTTCTGGTAAGGCAACTCACCTTATGTGATCAATTTAAGTAACAAAAGTCTTCAATAAATTGCTAAATAAAAGAAGTAAGTTAGGATCAGTCTTTCCACATTCAATCTCCTGATCCAGCTATGTACCCTAAGTACCCTGTGGTCTGATTTTATGACTTGATTCCTCTGTCCCCTCCCCGTATCGTTAAGTTTTGTTTCCATTATCTTACATAACTTTGGAATAAATCTGTTAGTAGTGGGGAGAAGGCCGTATACATGATCCAGACAAGACTGGTTAATTCAGTTTTCCTTGAAAGTAGTTAATTATTAACTTTTCCACCAGGCTACTGTCACCACCACCAGTTAACCTCAATTGTCCCAAGTGCTGTATACCAACTAACTTGGTCCTTCTCCTCCAGCCCAGTGGCCTATCTATCAACCTCTCAATAGACTGCAGTACTCAAGAGGAGCCATAATATCCCATGGTGTCATCTGCCAGCACCCAAATTCAAATAAACTGGCAAGTTTTCTTAACACTAGGCTCCTTTGGGGTGATTAACCATGGTGAGCTAATTGTCCTTGATGAGTAAACTTGTGTACAGATGAGCAGTGTTTCCTCCCGTGGATGCAAAGAGCGCATTTCCCCCCTTTCCTCCTAAACTAGGACTCCAGTGGTATCCGCCCTAATTACTCCATTGGCATAAGAGTAAACAGAGCCCCCCATGGTGGCCAACCATGCTACCCCAGCCCAGTCTTCATGCTTCTTCCCAGGCCCCAGAGCTAGGTTCCTATCTGCTGTGACAATAAGAACTCAGCAATGATGGAAGGGAGCAGCTGAAGTTCTATGACAGGAGAAAACTTAATTAATATGCTGTCAGCTCTGCCTGGTCATGCCTGTTCCATCGTAGAGTGTGTGCCCAGAAGTTTACAACAGCCCACGTTTCTGCCCTGTTGAGCTGGCGTCGTCTGCCAGAAAGGCACTTGACAAACACCAACTGCAGAAGTACACAGTGATTCTTCTCTGCAATTAGCATGTATTTATGTTTACAATCTGGAAAACAAAACCCATATATGTTATTATTTTTAAAAGGAATTCTGCAAGCAAGTGCGGAGAGAGTATTCATCTCTGTCTTCACCAGATCGTATTGGAAAACCATAATCTGCCTTGATAATATTTGATCATTTATCCAGTTTACTTTGATGAAATTTTATTTCAAAATGGATTGTCTTGTTCCTGTTCTGACTTGTTGCTGTACTGCTTTACAAATGTCCCTTTTGGAAGCTGAAGCAACCAAAGAGGTAGCCTTCGTATAGGAATGCACTGTTTTGGAATTTTCCCAAAAGTTTAGACAGGGAGTGCCAAGAAAGGGAAATCAATCACAGGTTACCACACCTTTAATTGCATGTCAAATCACGCTGCCTTATCCCAGCAACAAAACCAAGTGTCCAGGTCCAGGTCAAGTGTGGAGTAAGTCACGATCCCGCGTGATCTCAATGACATCCGTTTTGACTTAAAAGCATAATGTTCACTCATAAAACTACGGTGCATTTTAATAAAAATTCGGCCAATAAACCCTTGTTTCTAGAGGCAGCTGTGGCAGGCTGTTCTATAAGAATCTGATTTATTAATAACAAAATTTATGGGGTGAGGAGAAAAGCAATACATATTTTTCTTGCCTGGCTTCATTTCCCTGTAATATCTTAGTGATGAGTCTCCTGCTGGTAGGCATTCTGTAGCCAAGAGGAATAAATAAGACACCAAGGTTTAGCCTGTGAAGTTCTCACTTTTCTCCCATTTCTTAGCAGTTCTGCTACTCAGACCTGCAGTTTTCCCTTCTCCAACTTATAAAAGAAACAGTCTGTCTCCCCACCTCCCCATGGGTCTCTTCTCTGTCTCATGCTGATCGGTGCGGCATTGGATACAAATGAAGTCCTTGTTGTCTTTAATTCGGTCATGGATGAGCCTTCCCAGCCTCGCCTGAGTCACCAACACCCAATTACATTCTCTTGGACAAGAAGTGCCTGCCAGTGGGACAGTCATCTTACAACAATCCTACAACTGGATCAACAAACTAGTTCACCCTTGCTGGTGATTTAACAAATCCTCGAGCGGGTGAATGTCATATTTCTTGAGGCTTAAAAGGGTCTATTCCTTTCTACAAACTCTCATTTGTGAACTCTGTCACCTTAAATCTATCAGAAATCTTTCATACACCCTACAGCTCAGATCTGGGCAAATTAGGGGCTCGATAAATATATGTTAAATGATGAATTTGTTACTTGACCTGGTAGCTAACAGAAATCACTGGGCTCCTTTCCTAAAATGTTGACTTGAACAAGTACTAATAATAGAGGAGGAGGAAACAGAATTATCAAGAGCCTTAAGGATCAAAAAATTCTACCACCCGTATTAATAGAGAGCTCAGCAAAAGGAAATATCTCATTCTTACCACTGATACAGCAGGAGCAATTCTTTGTCACCATACTTATGCCAAAGGAGCCCCTATTGCCCCAAGCCAGAAAGTTTCTCTCTCTGAAACGTGCCAAGAGATGAAAGTTTCTTAATGATAAGGACTGTGCCTAGTTCTCTGTATTCCCTGCTAGATTTAACTCTGTACCTTGTAAATAAATTAGCTTTCCTAGGTAAATGATCAATGAATGTTTCGTGTACTGACTAGAACCAGCGCCTCTCAAAGAAGACAACATTCCACTGAGGGTAGAAGTATCATCTAGGGGCCAGGTTCTCCTCTATAAAATCTCCATTTTCCTCTTCTTTGACTCTATTTCAGTGTTAGCGACTCCTCATTCAATCCAAGCAAAGTAACAGATTTATTATACTGGGATTTCTTCCTGAATATCAAATATCTTGCCCCATCTGATTTGAACTCCATTATTCACTCTCACAAGTTCTTATCCACTTTTCAGAAAAGTTAATGCATCTCGATGCAGGAAGCGTGTCCACATCTGTTTGCCTCACCAAATACCAACTGGATCCTTTGTTTACAATTGCCAGAGCTGAAAATTCTATTGAAAATATCTTAAACAAGCATGTTCATTAAATGTCAAATACTAAATATATGCTGCTCCAGAATACTTGTTCTTCAGTGGGAAGATACCTAGCAACCTGACATAACTACTGGTTTCCTATAAAACGAGATTTCCACCGCTAAGGATGCAGGAAGAGAGAGAGAAAGAAAGAAAGAAGTCCTCAGTCAGAATGCAAAAGCTGATGTCAGTAGTTAGGGTAGCAGAAGATATTCCAAAATAAGCTGGCCGGAACACTCTTAAACTCAAATAAGATGCAAACTTAAAAAAAATCTGTAAAAACAGCTCAAGACTTGGATAACACATCAATGATAATAACAGTCCAATCATAAGTCGAACTTACAGAATCTTTGAATTCTTTGAAGTCCTAATACTTTGTGAAGATAGTTAGATGGTTTCCTGGCCTCATATGTATTGCACCTGTGTCCATTTCTAAAAGCCAGTCATTTTGCCCATGTTTAGTGCAAACCAGAAGTTATGATAAAGGATAGAGTTGAGCATCAAAATGAAGATTATAGCCCAAATGAAAAGAAAAATACTCCTATTGCTGCCATTTCAGAGAAAAGTTCTTAGACTTTACTCATAGCTCATGAAATCATAGATATGTAATTAGGATATGTTCCAAAGGGAGATATAGGTGGAAAATTAATTGTAGATTCCAGCTTTCTTAGTAAGGAAAGGGCTTCCCCAGAAGCATACTGTCCCTTCTGGAGAGAACACAGGGGGACTTCTGCCCTTTCTCAGGAGGGCTGGTGCCACAGCTCCATATATAATCAGCTTCATCAAATTCTTTGACTCTTGACAGTTGGTAAGTGTGTATCTCTTTTAAGCTTACTATATTTTTGGAAATGGTTATGGCATATAAAGTATATTTTTATTGTGACTCTGGGATGTCCAGTAAACAATCTGAACTTATCCTGTTTAAACTGGCAGGGCTTTGATTCAATTAAGAAAGAAGCTATTAGAATTGAACACGTGGATTTTAGGTTTATTCATAGGAATACCTCAGTGTCTAGGGCCTCCAGCCTTCCAGAAAAAGCCTATGTAGTCATTAAGTTAGTGATGACTGTCTGAATGGTCTGACTAGGGAAAAGGTAGAAGAAATTGTTTCAAGCCAGGTGATAGACTTGTTTTGTAACTGAATAAGAAATATTTTAAAAACTAGAAAGAATATCTAGTTGAGATTTGATCAGATGGGCTATTCCGTCTAATACATTCTTTAGAGCTGATACCAAGGTTTTAGCTGGTAGAGGAAGTGAAAGCAAGTTTAGCTGCCCATGGAGTACATTTATGCAATAATGATAAAAAATGGCTGAAGTTCACCTATCCTGAATTCAAAGCAGAAGTGCCCATTTCTTGGAAGGACGAGAATTATCATTATGGAGGCGATTATACTATGTTCTGTGGAGGGTGCTTTACATATCACTTCATTGAAACATCTGAGATATTAACCCCAACTTTATAAATGAAAGGGCCGGTAGAGGTAACGATGGCTTAACCCAAAGGCACACAATTAGGAACTGACAAAAGATTAGAACTCAAGACTGCTAATCTCAATGTCCATGCCCTTTTACTCGCTCTACCATCCCCAATACTACTATGATTCGTCAAATGTCATGACGATTTGCCTTACTGGCTGTTGACTCAGTGCACAGGATATGCAGATTCTCACTATCGTTTCTTGCTATTATATTTATTACGAGTTATTTTACTTCGGCCACATTCCACATTATGCAGTAACACGAACATGCTAGCCAATTCTTTCACAGTACATGATGATTTTTGAACTCATTCAGAAGTTACACATCCAATATGATTAAGCAGGACAGAGAGTTAGTTTCAATCAATAAGCAGATGGGTTTTAAATACGGCAATGTACAGATGATGAAGTCAAAAGAAGGCTGAAGATATTTTAATAAAAAAGTAGACACAAGTACAAAGGATAATCTGAGAAGCTCAAAGAAATTGTGAGCCTTGAATTGCAGAGAATGGAGCAGAGTAAAACGTTCCTTACAGCAGACAGAAAAAAGAGAGAAAATTGGCTTGCTGAAAATGATGAGGGAATTGGAGACAGGGATAAGGAAATGACAGTTATTTTTTCCATGATTTTAAAGTGAAGGAATAGAACACAGAGCTCCTGAAACTAAAGATTTTATTTTTCAGAGAGAAGGCACATAAAGCCCACATGCAGCAGAGGAAAGAAAAATTTAAGTTTTGATGAAATATCCTGAATGGAAACAAGAAGGATAATGGCGGACAGGGGGTTTCTAAAGATGCTACTTTGAAAATTACAAGATTATCACAATAATTCCTTTTTAAAAGGGATCATTTTTGAACTAAGAGCCTGATTGTTAAAAGAATTCTCTGGTAATTTAGTGATGCTTATAATTTTTAGCTCAGTATGTGAAAAGAAGATCTAATATACATTATTCTTCTTCATAATATTATGATTTTACAAAATCTGAAATATCATACTGGGACTCAGCCTTCTTTGGGAGAACAAAATTAAAACTGAAGATATATGAACTAAAATGGGAAAAAAAGATCACTTTGGTTACCAGGTCCTATCAGAATAAGTTTCTCATAGGTATTCTAAGAGAATAAACTTCCTCGAGTTACTATCTGTATATTATCAGCTATTCATTACAATTATCAAATACAATAACCAGCTTATCTGCCAAAGATATGAGTTAAACTGCCATTTTAATAATTCTTCTTTGTACCAGCAAATGTCATTATTTGAAATAGGGTGAAACTTAACAGAATGAACTCGTTAAAAATAAAGCAAATGCATCCACGAGATCTTAATTATAATTACATAGTCATTTGTGATCACTTCCAATAGTTCTTGGCAAAGACAAATGAGCATAATGAGTTCCATTAATGGACTGATGTGTTCTGTTTACGTGCAAGGAAGGGATTTAATGAAAGTGTCCAAAATAGCAGGAGGGCATACAAAGTGACAAACGAGGTACGGGTGAAAATCTACACAATGGTGTAAGTGGAAGCATCGTGTCAAGAAAGGGATTTCAAGTAATTTGAGAAAGTGATTCTCACCAAAAGTCAGTAAAGACTCAGCTGGTAAAATGGCCACTCTTAGCTTTTTGCTTTTTAATAAGTGAAAATGATATTAAGGTTGACATTCTCCCACTCCTAATGTTCCTGTTATCATAAGAACCTGTAGGACTGGCCTAGTAGGATGTTTATACTGATGTATTATTACAGCATGAGATCTGTCCCTCCCTGGATTTCACAAATGTCACGGTACAAGGCAATGACTGGCACCATATTTTCGTTTGGTGGGATTAGAAACCTTGGGACGATTTTCACCAGCTGTTCACCTCTTCCGTAAAGCAATATAGATTTCAGAGAGGATAACCTCTATGACTAAATTATTTTGAAATGACACACACAACAAAAAATAAGTTAGGGATTAAGTGAGATGCTGCTAGAAACACTCTAACAAGGGAGATAAGTCAAACAAAGATAGGCTAAGCAAATCATATAAAATCAAACCAGTCCTTCACTTAAGTTAACTAAAACTTATTTCAACTGAATCTAAAAAGGAAGGGACTCATAAACTAAGTCCCAAATGTAATGTAAGATACAGTATCTACCAATCACACCGAATGCTTTGGGGTTTCTGTTGTATTGTACCCTCTCTCCTTCACTTCTCCAATTTGATGTTTCCCAGTCGTTAACACAGCTCAATAGACTTCTCTGTGGTGATGGAAATGCTCTACAGCTGGGTTGGACAATACGGTAGCCACTAGCCACTCTGGGTACTAGTGGCTACTGGGTACTTGAACGTGGCTGGTGCAATTGAGGAGTTGTATTTATAATATTATTTCATTTTAACTCATTTGAGTTTAAATGGCCACAAGGGGCTAGTGGGTACCTATTGGGCTATACAGTAGACAAATGTGCAAAAACTAAGTAATATCTGAGGATGCCGAACAGTGCTTGAGGAGAACAAATAGCATGTCTTAGAATCACCCGGGGAGTTTTGAAAACAATTCTGGGAACCTCCCTCAGAGAGTCTAACCTAATCAGTTTGGGAAGAGGCAATGGAAACAGGATTGCTATCTCTAAATCAGAGCAATAAATAAGCTTAAGTAAGAAGATGCTCCCGGGACCAGAATTTCTGGCACTGTGTTCATTTTGCATCACTTATGGAGGCAGATGTGAGGGAAGGAGTCAGAGCAGGTTACAAAGTGAGATGACACATTCTGAAGCCTCTGATTGATTTTCAGAGATTGTTAGAGGGAGCTATAAAGATACAGAAAAATGAAACATCGGAAAGATACAGACATGGGAAGAAACAGGAAAATTCACTGAGCGTGAAAGAGCTATGAAACTTATAACAAGTAAACTGGCTAATAAAGTTATTGAAAAAACTGTAAAGAAAATCTTTCAGTAACTATACTACCCTCGTTATTACTTTATCAAAATATCTGAGCTAAGGATATTTAATCACATTGGTTAGCCCCAGGGATAGCTTTGTCTATAGGTTATACTATTGACCAGAGAGCTCTCTCTCTCTCTCTCTCTCTCTCTCTCTCTCTCT
>NW_020173666.1:7194947-7215836 GCF_003031525.2 Neophocaena asiaeorientalis asiaeorientalis | reverse complement strand
GAACCGGTGTCCCCTGCATCGGCAGGCGGACTCTCAACCACTGTGCCACCCGGGAAGCCCCTCTATATTTTTTTGATTACACATCTCTATTAGGAAAAAATACTTGAGCAAGCACCCCCAATAGATGTATATATTTTGCAGTACTACTGTACTAACATATTATTTGACTATAACACAAGCTGAAACACAAGTTTCTTAATGAGACAAAAAAAAAGAAAAAGAAATTATTTTCTTCCAAACCAAACATTTCCCTCTTTGCAGAAATTCCACTGAACAGTCTGCACGAGACATGTAGTATATCCTTCAGGAGCTATGTCAGAGATGAAAAGGATGCTACTGCCAAGAGGACATTCTCTCCACCTAGTTTGTGCAGTCTTGATAATTGGTCACAGCACCCCCTCTTTTGTCCTCTGTCTCCTCATTCACAGCGTCTTACAGCTGAATTTGTTTGTGGCCTACAGTTCAATTTCTCCCAGGCCCCAAGCCAGCCAGCGCAGACAAAGACAGTATGTCAGCCTTCCTATTTGTCCCTCTGGTGAAGCTTGTGATTACATCAGGCTCCCAGACACAGCACAGCCTATTTTCCACATCCACACCCAAGACCTGAGCAGATAACTGTGCAGGTCACCAAACGTGCCCCGTTCCTCACCTACATCACTCCCCGACGGATCAGTTGGCCAAGTTCTAGAGGTCACGCTTCTGCCCAAGGTTTTCAGAGGTGAGTCTCAGCTCTGAACTCAGTGGCAGCTGGGGAACCATTTATGGCACTTGCCCATGCAACTTCCAGCGACGGACCCCGGCCCCAGAGCCCTTTCCGATGTGGAGGACCCTGTCCCTTCCAGGCAGATACCTAACACTGGCTTACGCCATGGCTCCGCCTGAGAACCCTCCTGGCGGCTGAGCCCAGTCAGTCTTCTGTGCCACACCCACTGAAAACAGTGCTTGGACTAACACCCACTTCCTGAAGCCCATTTAGTTTTTCTCATCCTCCACCACTGTGTCCTGGCCTGAGACACTCTAGGGCCCCTCTCCCAGCCTCAGCTGGCTCTCTTCCTTGATCCCACAACTGGCTTCGAGTTGGAGACACCCTAAGTTACGACATGATTCACTAAACAACCCACACTCCCTTGCCTCACTGTGAATGGCTAGCAGATGTCCCAGGGAGTCTGCACCAAGGCAGTGGGGCTCTTCCTCTGAGTGTCACTGCCCTGTAATGGGATAGGGCCCACGACCTTGGTGTCATTAGCACCCCGCTCTCACCAGCTGAGTTAACCCGTCTCTAAGTTTCAGTGAAAGTTTAAGGTCACAGAGGTTGGCTTGCTCTTTTCCATCTTATTCATTGAAGATGGGGTAAATTACCCTGATTGCAGGAGTTGCCCAAATAAAAACATTTCAACTTCGCGATATTTCGGAACAAGGCGTGCCGCTAGTGGACGTGAAGCAGGCAGTGAGAATGAGGTACCACGTACCAGTTACAAAATCTCTCGGAAAGAAAACCTGATGGCAGTGGGGTGCCTGGCTGAGAAAAAAGATAACTTTAAACATAAAATTATCAAACTCTTTGCCAGTAATTGCCTTAAGAAAACACATTGAAATAAAAGGATGGGGCATACGTTATTGCTTCAGGACAACTTTTTTCTCAATTGTTTGGAAAGCTTTTACTGTTCCCGAAATCTCTTTGTTCCCTGTTTACCTTCAAGAGGGACTGACTCCAAAACAGTCATTCGTTATTGACATTTCAATATCATGATTCTGATGTTGAATAAACTCACTCCATGATACTTCTGAGTTTGCCTAAAACGTAGTTAAGTACCAATGGGGAATACAGTTGTGAGAGTTAGCAGCTAACTACAATAAGAACAATGTACACAGCTGTTACAGTAAGATAGCTGGCAACCTCATTCCGAGAAGAGAGAAAGAAACATATAAAAAGGACTGCCATGAAGAAAGTTTCCTAAAAATTAAAGAAATGAAGGAGAAATATTATTCCATTAAACCTATATAAAAATATCAAAGTTTTTAAAAAATTTTATTCATAAATAATTCACGTGCATTGCTGAAAACAGAAATGACAGAGAAGAAAAAACCAGAAAATAAAAATCATGCATAATTCCCTTACCCAGGGCTAACTGCTACTAGCTTCTTGTTGGGTACTCTTCCAGAATCATGTGTTCATTTACTTATTCACTCTCCTCTTTAGTGCTCAGTATAAGCCTAAATAATTAAAATACTTAAATATTATTTACAATCTGCTCTCTTCATGATATAGTCCACATCAAGAAATATATCTTTATATATCATAATTTGTAATGTTTACAGTGTTCTTTTATGTGATATTATGGTTTCTGAACCAACACCACTGGATTGATTCTGACAATATATATCAAAAGTCATGGGAAAAGTGCATAACTTTTGACTCAGCCATTCAAGTGCTAGGAGTGAATCCTAAGTAAGTAATTATTGTGGTATACAAAGATTTAGCAAGGAAGCTGTTCACAGTCCTGTTTAAAATTGTGAAAGCGAGAAACAATGTAAATACCAATAATTAGGAAAATAATTCAATAAATTACAGTATTCCATTTTGGAATATTAATGCAACTGCACTAATAATCTTATATTGAAGGATACTCAGCAACACGGGAAAATTTTAAATGAATAAGCAATGCAATCCTGAACTTGTAAATTTTTAAAAAATATATGACATGTCTGAAACAATAAGATAATGTAGTTTTTTTAAAAGATATGCCTTTAAAATGTCAGTAACACGAAATAGCTAGGAGTAATTTTTTTAATATGCAAGACCTTTTGGAGAGAATTTTACATTTTTATTAAAAGTCATTTTAAAAGATTTAAAATAAGTGGAGAATTTATATAATGTTAATGGGTGAGAAGACTAAGTATCATAAAGATGTCAAACCCCCCTAAACTAATTTATAAATTCAATGTAATTTCATTAAAAGTTGATTTTAAAACTTCTTTTGGAAGCAAAAGTAGCCATAAATAGCCAAAACAATTTTGAAAAGGAACAAATTTTTTTCAAGAAGGATTAAAAAGTCAAAGTAATTACAAAGTTATGGAAATTAAAACTGTGGTTTTATTGACAAATAGAGGAAAGAAATACCAAAGAGAGCTCAGAATCAGATTCTCTCTTAGAGAGGAACTTCGTATAAAAAGGAAGTAGCTTTACAGATCGATGAGGAAATAACGTATTGTTTAATTAATAGCTCTGGGACAATTCGGTTATCCAAATGGAAAAAAAATAAAATTGTATTCCTACTTTTTGCTTTTTGGAACTTTCTGGAATTTTTTTCCAAGTATCTTTGATCCACAGTTGCCTGAATCCATGGATGTGGAACCCACAATACAAAGGGCTGACTGTATTTTATTCTTTCAATATTCTCAGTATTTTTGAAATTCATCTTGCTAGGGTTTGTTCTGCTGTTTGTTTGGTTTGTTATTTGTCCTTGTATCAGATGATTCTCTAATTTTTTTATATTGGATTTAAATCAAAGAGTCACCTAGTACTGATTTCCTTAGCCTCCCAGTGGTTAAATTTCAAAATATATTCCTTGAATATCTGACAGATGCGGATGGGCAATTTTCTGACCCATTACCACTATTAAAAGTCAGAAACCTACATCACTTTGGGAGTAAACAACACATCCGTGTGAAGTGAATCAATTCCACATGTACAAAATTTAATTTTGGGAAGTTCTCAAGTGAATAGATGGTGAACTGCAGCCCTGGAGCAAACATAGGTAAGTTATTCCAAAATCAATTATTATTAAAGAAAATCCTTAGAACTTATTTTTTTAATCTTTCATTTAATGAATTGAAACCACATTGAGAGAGAAAGAGAGAGAGAGAGGGAGAGAGAGGGAGAGAGAGAGAGAGAGAGAGGGAGGGAATAAAAATGTGTGAAAATATGTTTTTTTTAAAAATAGAGCTAATAATATCTGCCTGCAAGAAAGAATACCTGGAAAGTTCGTTATGAAACCATCGTACTACAACTAATATTTTATAGGAAATTCCCATGTATAGCAAAATGCATATTTTGAATCCTCAGAAACAAAATAATGAACATAAACGTATAGGCTAAAGGAAAAATAAAACAGGAATTATCCACAGTAAAGACGCTATACCTAGAACTTCTCAAAACAAATATCCATAAAAAGTTTCAACAACTAACAAAATAGTTCATCTCACCTGTGATACTAAATATTACCCAAATGATTCAATAATGAGGAAATCTTATTTTAACTTAATAAATTTGGAAACGGCTTTTTTTTAACTTCCTAAAGCTTGCTTTTCTTTGACTTAATGTACAGTTTTATTTATTTGTTATGATAGTTGTAGTATTTGGTGTCCTTACTTTTTATGCCTAAAATTGCATAATACATTTCCCCCAGGTCTATGCACTAGGCAAAAGAGAGAGGGAGAAAGATGGGGGAGAGAGAGATCATTACAGTTAGCGGTGTTACTTCAGTCATGCTTAGTGATCTGAACAACAGACTAATGCCAAGAGAATGGCTTATCTAAACATTAAGATAAACCACCTCTTCTCCTTTTCCTATTAGCAATAAACTCACCATCAATAACAAATATTTACAAGATATCACTGTGTTATCAATAAAACAAGAATATGACACTCTCTGCTTCCAGAAATTAAAAAGCTAACTGCATAGATATGAGATGAATATATTTTTAAAATACAATGCTAAGTCGTTAGCTTGGCTGAACTCAGTCTGGTGCCTAGAAGGTGAATCCTATATCCCATTCAATTAAGTGTTCAAATAAACAAAGATATATATTAAGGCAGCTGGCTGGGTGCTGGTGGAACCGCACAATCAAAGGACCAGAAGCTAAGGGGCGTGGGCACTCTACCACTCGAGAGGCCAGCCTAGGGATGAGACTCAGTGACAATACTGAGGCCAGAGCTGAGTGGTCTGGGTATCTATGGGTGACAGTAAAGTCTAGACACAGTTCTAGCAATGAGAAATGAGCAGTCAGATAAATAACCTAGTAGTCAAAAATCAAAGCTTTATGCAGATGGAATCATGCCAAAGATTGGAAATGAAAATGAGGAGGCGGAAGGCTGACAACGAAGTATATGTTAAAATCAAGGGTGGTGAGGTCAAGCAGTGGTCAAGCGTCAAGACGGCACAAACTGCTCTCTTGCGGTTGGAATTGACTGTACACCAAAGTGTCCAGCTTGTCCTCAGGCTGGCAGGGTTCAGGATGCTCAGTACCTGGGTTAGCACCAGGATACTGACAAGCAGCTCACCTGACCTGATTAACACAGGGAAGGAATATAAGAGCTATTCCGAGGAAAAAGGTGATGACTTACAGGGAGTCCTAAACGAGTGAAAGAGAGGGGCTTTAGCAATCAGGGAAACTTACTACGAATAAATAAAGTATTAATAACTAACCAGATTGAAGGGAGGCAGAAAGGGATAAGGTACATTCTGTGGTCAATGAGCAGACCTGCTTGTTGTAGCCAAAGGTTTCTTAGGACAGTAGGAAAGAGTCTGAAAAAAAGAGGTGTGATTCAGAAGATAGAGAACTCTGAACGTCAGGCTTGGCAGGAGTCTAAATTATAGGTTCCTCGAGGCTAGGCACTACCTTTTATATATCACTGATTATCCAAGCTGAACTAAATACATAATAATTAATTGCTAAATAATCCTTGATTAATTGTGACAGTGTAGAATTGAATTTTATATGGAGACTAGAATTAAGTGCATAAGGCAAAAATGGAATGTACTCTTTATTACTGCTGTAACCAACTTTTATGGAGGGCTCACTACAGGCCAAATACAATACTAAAAGCTATAGATGAATTCTTACACAACCTTGTTAGGTAGATGTTATTACTGTCCTCGTTTGGCAAATAAAGAAACTGGGGTTAGAGAAGTTAAGTATCACGCTCATGGCCATACATGTCTAGACAGAGCTAAATTTTGAATCCATGGGGTCTGATTACCAAAGCCAAAGACATAACCACCACGCTACACCATGTATGAAATATGAAACCTAACATTTGTGTGCCAATTTTTAATTATCAAAAGATAATTCATGCCTTTAATTCTCAGAAGAGCCTGATGAAGTAGTTAACGTTTTCATGCAAGTATGTTTTCTATGAGACTGGGACCCACAAAGAGAAAGAAATAAATCTAGCATGGGCAGGA
This sequence comes from Neophocaena asiaeorientalis asiaeorientalis, assembly GCF_003031525.2. Classification (NCBI taxonomy): domain Eukaryota; kingdom Metazoa; phylum Chordata; class Mammalia; order Artiodactyla; family Phocoenidae; genus Neophocaena; species Neophocaena asiaeorientalis. The sequence continues at coordinate 7,209,648 of NW_020173666.1, read as the reverse complement.
CTTAACTTGGCAATAGGACATATCCCCGTGAATATCAGCCGGAAGTTGAAACCCCAAAGTACAAAGGGCCAGCCAGCAAACTTGAGCTTGCCTGATCCTTGGGAGCACTGAAAGATATCACTAGGGTCACAACTGGTGGGTAAACTGAGGCAGCAGGAATTTTTAGGCCAACTTCAGTCCTAGGTCTCTTGAGGGAATGATGGGGCTTGGTCACCTTTTATGTGAAAAATCTCTTTCCATCATTAGGTTGTCTAGACGCTATGCTCAGTGACCATGTTTTACCCTGTGTCTCCAAACACCTTCACATAGTAAATGCTCAGTAAAGGTTATCTGTAAATGACTTAGGCTAAGAAGTTTGGACTTGACCTGGCATTTGTTAGGTAAAATTTTCTAAATAACAGTGCCAAAAATGTAATACAAAGTAAGTATAATAGTAACTAGTCTTAAGCAAGCTTTTAAAGATACCAACCCCTAGGTATAACTTTGTATGTTTCTCACTACTTTTTACTTCCTCAGTCAAGCTTAAACTAAACAATGTGTCACCTCCAGATGTAACCAGAACATGTCTTTATAATGACTCCTCACTTTACCTTCAGTCTCTCTTAGGACTGGTATATATTTCCGTGATTTCCAAGAGGTCTCACCTCAAGTGTGTTGGTTTACACCTACTGGATAAGTTTTCAAGGAAAACTCACCAGACTCCCTTGTGTGGTATTTAAACCAGGAACTTCTCAAAATTCACTATCTTTTCAGCCTCTTCCTTTCTCTGTTCCACAAGGCAGACACTAGAAAGTTTCACCAGCTCCTGGGACTCAAGTCTTAGGCATGACAAGAACTTACTGATCTTCTCAAAGTCCTATCTCAACAAACTTTGTTCTTGAACTCTTTCTTTGATGTGGCTAAAAAAAGTGTAGTGATATTATAGCCATCTGCTCGTATCACTACGGACATCAAACCCATTTTGGTGACACTCTTCACTCCAAAGAGATTGACTTTCCAATCTAATCAATGAAGAGAATAGCTTTGTCCATTCCAACAGGTTTTTCCAGTTGCTGGTTGCTCTGCAAATTTACCTTGAAATATAAATATGATAGCTAGTGAGGTGGTTCCTCATACTGGGAAACTTGTATACATACCTTTAGCTTTAAATTCTGACCCTCCCATCATAAAACACAAAATTTAAGATTTGAAAGATGCTCTAGAGACCACTCAGTCCTAAGCCCATATTTTTCAAAAGTGACAATTGAGTTCAGAAGAATTACGTGATCTGCCCAAGGGTCTTGAAAGAGCCAGGTTCAGACTGGACCCTTAGCCAGGTCTCCTTTTACTTGACAAAGTTACCTTTTTTTATAGCAGAATAATCTAAGTATTTAAACAATAAAAAACAGATGGGCTTTCAACAAATATTGCAACTGTTACCTGAAAATAGTGAACACCCTTGGCCTGAAGGAGAAAATGTCTTTTTTAAATGATATTAAGCAATAGGAAGTAATGAAATATTAAGTAACTCTTTTTAAAATAACCATCACACACTCCATATAAATGTAATGTGGTACTTCTGCTATGCAACTAAGCCAAATGCGTTGAGATTAATGTTTTTGCTGAAGAAGAGTAGTATTTTGTGCCCATGGTAATTGTTCCTAAGTCATAATTTGGTCTGTGTGATATTAGTATCTTACTTATACATGTGTCTACGTTTCATTATGATCTAAATTACTCCTGGTCAGTAAGGCAGTGCAGTATAATGAAAAGAGCCCTGAACCAGGTGTCAGGAGTCTTGGCTTCTGGTCTGAGTGGTTAACTAGCTGTGTGACTTGGACGAGAACAATGAGCTGAAAAACAAAGAGGTGGACTAGGGGATCTTTTAAGTCCGTTCAGCTCTAAACACCGTTTATTATCCTAATCACAATCATTGAAACAAAATGAAAACACATGAAAATTTATGAGGTCTTAGGCTTATAGAATTTAAAACCAGCAATTTATTCATACAATTACTGCCCCCAGAGTTCTGCATTTTGTAAATACTATTGACAGAAAGGGTCCTTACATCATCTCAAAAACGATTTGCTTTTGCAAAATCAAATTATAGGAACAAGAAAGACTGATTTCTGGAATTTTTGTAAAAACCCGTCAGCATTTCTTTTAACATTCAAGGTGAGATATGGTCGTTCGTGAAAAGGTAAATGAAGATCCCTCTTCCTGTCCTTTAAAAACCAAAATGACCTCTAAATAAGCAATCAAAATTACTTCAGCATAAAACAGTGAAAACAGTATTCTAACTATAACTTATATAAAAGCAAAAGTATGATTGTCAGTGTTTCTTGGTTCATTTTATATATGCAGTGAACTTCTATTGAAATATTAAAATAGCCTTACATTTAATTGTTTTCTAACATCCATTCATAACCAATTGTAAGATACATGAAAGCTACATCTAAATGAATTAGTGAAATACAGCACATCTGAAACAAGCCCATATTTTTCCAGAAGTACTGGTTCACGCCTACTCCTGGTTTTTTTCCTGCCCTATTGTGTCCACTCATCATGTATATAAGGCAGGCGCGAAGATAAAATTCACATCCATATTCAGCACCCCTCACACAGCTGTCAGGAAAGCGAGATGGGGGATTCCTGCACTGAGTATGGAAGAAGGGTAAATGAACCTATAAGTCCCTTCCAAGTGTTAAGAGTCCATGACTCTCTAATTATTTTTCAGTTTCAAATCTGAAAAGTTCATATTTCTGGTTGTGATAGATTACAAAAAATGGTTCCAGTTTTTTAACCTTTGCCAGATAACTCTGAAGGCCCCTCTCACGAAACCTAAGGACTCAGCCATTTGACGGGCATTGGCCCTTGGACATCAGCTGATAATGCAAGCAAAAAGCTTGAAATGGGCTTGTGATTTGGGGCTTGTTCTCTTTTGTGCCTCTGCCATTACTGGGAGAACACGCCTGGACTAGCCTGCTGGAGGATGAGAGACTTGTGAAGCAAACCTCAGTCATCTTAGTTGCTCCAGCCAAAAGAGCCAGCTGACCTCCCGACATATGAGTGAGCCCTGCCAATATCAGCAGCTTCCCAGTCTCTCCCTGACATGTAATAGATGCTTCTTGTTGTATTGCCATTGAGATGTTGAGGTGAGGTTCTGCTATGTGGTGAAAGCTAACTCCTATACAGGTTTTAATTTCCAAGCCGATATTCTCCCTTAATTAGAAAAACAGGACTCTTGACGCTCAATCTATTCAGAGCTCAACACTTACAGTGTACTTTCAGTTGTGCTCATTCATTCTATTAATTCATGCATGCTACAACTATTTCTCGACTGTCTATTAGATGCAGGCACTGATCCACGCACTTGAAATACATCAGTGAACAAAACATACAAGCATGTTTTGTTTGTTTGTAAGCACCCATCTGGAGCTTATGCTCTAGTAAGGGAGACAGACATCAAGCAATAAATCATCTAATAATTAATTCTATGGTGTATTAGAAGGTGAAAATGCGGGATGTGTGGGCTGCGCTATTAAATGCAACAATCAGGATAAGCCTCATTGATAAATTGATAATGGAGCAAAGAATCTGAGGGAGGTGACGGAGTTAGGTGCCCAAATATTTGGGGGAATGGCATTCCAGGGAGAGGGAAAAGCTAGAGTAATTGGTCCAAGACATAAGTGCGCCTGACACGTTAAGAACGCCCACGTGGTTTAGGGTAAGCGGGAGAGAGCGGAATAAGAAAAGAGGTGAAAGAAGTAAGAATGGGGAGGAGATATGGTCTTCTGGCCACTGTAATGACGTCAGCTGGGTGAACGGGGAAGCCGTGCAATGTTTTGAGAAGTGATATGATTTGGTTTCCATTTTTAATGTATCTTTAGGGAGAATAGATGGTAGAGAAGCAAGGAAAAAAGCAGGTAGGGCTTTAGCAATAAGCTGGGAGAAAGATGATGGTGTTTCACGCCAGTGTCAACAATACAGGTGGTGAGAAGTGGTCAGATTCCAAAAATATTTGAAGATAGAGCCACCAGAATTTCCTGAACATGAGGTATGGGAGAAAGAGAAGCGTCAAGGTTAACTCCATTTGTTTTAGCCTGAGCAATTCAAAAGATGAAGTTATTAGCTAGGATGGGAAGGATTGCAGATAAAGCATGTTTGAGGGTGAAGCAGAAATTCAGGTTTGAACAAATTGAGTTTGAGATGTTTCTTAGACACTCAAGTGAGGAAGACACCTGAGAAGTTGTATACAGAAGTCATGGACTTGGGAGAAACTTTGGGCTAAAGGTATAAACTGGGCAGTCATCAGCATATAAATGGTATTTAAAGTCATGGGATTAGATGATACCAAAAAGGAGTGAGAAAAGACAGAAAACAAAAGAGAAAATAACGTGAATTCCCAACCCTGCCTTCTGAAAAAGCTTGGATTCACATGCAGCTACAAGTCTCACAAGGATTGTTGGACTATCCCAAGGAAGAAATTCACATTTACATTCTTTTTTTTTACGCAGGCCTCTCACTGTTGTGGCCCCTCCTGTTGCGGAGCACAGGCTCTGGACGCGCAGGCTCAGCGGCCATGGCTCACGGGCCCAGCCTATCCGCGGCATGTGGGATCTTCCCGGACCAGGGCACGAACCCGCGTCCCCTGTATCGGCAGGCGGACTCTCAACCACTGCGCCACCAGGGAAGCCCCACATTTACAATCTTAATTCATTGATTTGGTTCTCCTGTCATTAACATTAATAAACAGTTACTTCTGGCCAAAAAAAAGGAGCCAATGTAGGATCAAAGGAAACCTAATTTTCTGGACTGGAAGCTCATCCCATCAATGAAACAAATTATAGTAACACATGACTATAAATATTAAACTTAGGCAAAAGGAAATATTTTATTTTCCAGCTCTTCATTGGGCATCTCAGTTATTCTGAACCCACAGCATACACTTCCCCATTTATATTATTATTTTTATTATTTTCTCACTTTAAAATTGTAACATTAATTTGTTAAATTTATTTATTGTTTTGGAATATTTCTCAAAATTAAATTGCAATGTTGTCACCAAAATAAAGACTAGTGACAATTATTACTTTATCTCAAATTTCTTCTTAATGTGTTACAAGGAAGCACAACCAGGATGGGCAGTGCATGAGTCCTGCACATCAATTAATTTCTGGTGACAACTTCCTTGTCTGAAAAACGAAAACCTTGCCACCAACACACTCCCGAGTTTATCGGGAGGAATTTTAACAAGTTTGTATAAATCCCTGGCATCATAAAATGATAAACAACAAATCTCATTCATCATGAAGCTATATCTAGCATATGACACCAAAAAGAAAAAAAAGAAAAAGCAGATGTGTCTGAGCCAGGGTTTTACTCCCCACAAAGGAATTAGATATTTATACTTAGTACTAGTGATAAAATTGCCATTCTTTTCCTTCCAAAAAAAATCTGTGCTGAGTATTTAGGTAAGATAGGAATTATTTTTAGGATAGGAGATCTACAGGCATGCCTCATCTTATTGTACTTTTAATTTCTATTTTATTTTATTTTTTTTGTGGTACGTGGGCCTCTCACTGTTGTGGCCTCTCCAGTTGTGGAGCACAGGCTCCGGACGCGCAGGCTCAGCGGCCATGGCTCACGGGCCCAGCCGCTCCGCGGCACATGGGATCCTCCCGGACTGGGGCACGAACCCGTGTCCCCTGCATCGGCAGGCAGACTCTCAACCACTGCGCCACCAGGGAAGCCCATTTTATTGTACTTTGAAGATATTGCATTCTTCACAAACTGAAAATTTGTGGCAACACTGCATAAAGCAAGTTTATTGGTGCCATTTTTCCAACAGCATTTGCTCATTTTCTGTCTTGTGTTCCTTTTTGGTAATTCTCACAATATTTCAACCTTTTTCATTCATATTATATTTGTTACAGTGATCTGTGATCAGTGGTCTCTGATGTTACTTTTATGACTTGCTGAGGGCTCGGATGATGGTTAGCATTTTTTAGCAATGAAGTATTTCTTAACTAGGTACGTACATTTTTTTAGACATAATGCTATTACACACTTAGTAGACTACAGTATAGCGTAAACATGAACTTTTATATGCACTGGGAAGCCAAAAGAATTTGTGTGACTCACTTTATATTTGCTTCATTGCAATGGTCTGGAACCAAACCTGCGATATCTCTGAGGTCTGCCTGTAATCACTAACACTTGTGTTGTACTTTATAAAGTACTTCACATGTTATGAATTGTGACCTTTACAAGAAACTTGTTAAGTATAAATTATTTATTTTTATTTTACATCTGAGGATAATGAAACTCATAAAAATGACTGTAACAGGATTACTCAGCAAATCTGAGGGTAAGCCAGTATTTGGTCCAAGAATTCCATCTCTGAGGTTTTCCCCTTTCCACCAAACCAAGCTAGAATGCCAAGTTCTTGGATAATAATATACACCTTGGAAGTCACATGGTCTGAATAACACTCTGGGTTGGACTAAACCCAGCAGTGGCTGGCCAAAGCTCTGAACTTCCACTGGCCGCTGGTCTTCCATTCTCATCTTCATCTTCCATCCAGGTCTTAACTTGTCTTCCGGATTTTTATTTGCCACTTCAGGTGCAAATGTCCCCTTTGTACAATGAGGATTCTGATGGAAGGGACTAGGTGATTATCCATGTTTGTACTCTTCATAATAGCTCACCCTTAAGCAGCCCTGAACAAATAACTATTTAAATGAATTAAGTCATTATTTCATGGGAAAAAAATATCTTGAACACTCACTTTGTGACTTGCTTAGTGCTAGATCAGTAGGCAGGACAGAGAGTCTCCACCATCGTGGAGTTCATGGACAGATGTTGAACAACTAACAATAATAGTGAGGAGGGCTCAGGGAAGAGTTGTTTCCTATGAAAGGGAGAACACAGGAAGCTAACCTAGTGTGGGGCAAAAAGAAGACCTCCCTGAAGAAGAGACATTTAATCTGCCACTTAAGGTTGAAGGGGAGGGAGACAGATGAAAAGGAAAATGCAAGCTAGGCAGAGACCAGCAGCACTAAGATGGGAAAGTGCATCCCCTAAAGCATGTCTTAAATCCTGCATCTTACGGAACCGTCGTGGCTCGGGACCAAATCTAATAACGAGGTTGGGATTTTCAGGGTACAGCAGGCACCATAAGAGATTAAATTTCTTCATGTAGATAAATCATGCACTGTTTTGGATCTTTAGGGTACTTTAATAAATGCATTCTACCTTGCTATAAAAGTAGGAGGGGCTTCCCTGGTGGCACAGTGGTTGACAGTCTGCCTGCCGATGCAGGGGACACGGGTTTGTGCCCCGGTCCGGGAAGATCCCACATGCGGCGGAGCGGCTGGGCCCGTGAGCCATGGCCGCTGAGCCTGCGCATCCGGAGCCTGTGCTCCGCAACGGGAGAGGCCACAACAGTGAGAGGCCTGCGTACCAAAAAAAAACAAAAAAAAGTAGGAGGTAAGTTTGTGGTTCTCTCTCTTTTATCTGAAATGAAACATTTTATTTCATATGGAGAGATTCAGTATTCGAATTGGTCTCTAGCCTGGTTCAGACACTGGATTCTTGTGAAACCAGTAGGAAAGTGTTGTAAAGATTTATCTAGTCACAGCTGTTCTTTACAAGTAATTTCAAATTTTATAGTTGGCTGTAACTGTACTTCCAGCTGTAAATTAGGTCTTTATTGGGTGGGATCTGGGGAGTTGTTATACAAGGTGTCATGAGGTTATGTGTGGTATCCCATACTGTAGAAGAAAAATAAATTATATTGCATTATGGCAAACACTATACATATAATTAAAATGAGATGTTCTCACAGCCTATAGTTTTACAATTTTAAAGCTTGTCGTAAAACTTATACACACGTATAAACTGCCAGAAAGACACATGTTTTCATTTTACGTAATGGATACTAACAACTGCTAAGGAATCTCTATGGGAAATTGTTATGGACTGAATTGTGTCTCCTCGAAAAATCACATTGAAGCCCCAACCCCAGTACCTCAGAATAGTACTAAATTTGGATATAGGGTCTTTAAAGATGTAATAAAGATTAAATGAGGTCCTAAGGGTGGGGTCCTAATCCAACATAACTGGGGTCCTTAAAAGAAGAGAAAAAAACACGACGGATGCACACACACAGAGAAAAGGCCACGTGAGGGCACAGCGAGAAGAGGACCACCTTCCAGCCAAGCAGAAAGGTCTAGGGTGAAACCAACCCTGCCGACACCTTGATCTTGGACTTCCAGCCCCCAGAGCTGTGAGAATTCAATTTCTGCTGTTTAAGTCACCCAGTCTGTAGACTTTGTTATGGCAGGCTGAGCAGAATAACACAGCAGCAAACTAGGATAGATATATATTTTGCACTCATAAATATACATGTACAAGTACATGCATGCACACATAGATTGACTATGTGCAGTAATTATCTAAAGTCCTATTTGAAAGCAGTGGGAAGATTTTTATTATGTCTTTGCATGTTAAATTTTTTGTTAGATAAAAATGTGTATGCATAATTTATATTTATGCATCCAGATTGTATCTGGATGTTAATTAAGAAAAACAGAATTGTTTCTATGAAGTGGGGTCAATGTATGGGTACCCTCAAAGAAAAAAAATGTTTTGGACCAATTTACAACTTGATCATTTCAGCTTTTAGAGAGAATTTAAGAGCCTGGGCTTAATCTACCTACAATTGCCAAAGAAGAATATTAAACTTGGACTCTACTCTTTCAAAGTAAACTTTTTGCATGTAGCTGTTTTATTCCTGTCACTTATCAAGATACCTTAAGAAGCTTTTTGTGAGTTTAATTAAGCCTGACTAATTCTCCAACAGTACAAAGAAAAATGAATTCCTTAAATATTTAATCCATTTATGACTCAAAGTGTCATTTTCTGAATGTGGCTGTTAAATTCTTGGAATTAATTACCCTTTGAATCAAAGCTGCTTTTTCAGACACTCAAGACATATAGTCACAGCTCACACAATGTGTAAATTCAACATTTCATCTGTTCATCAAGATAATTTATTCCAAATGCTGTATTCAAAATCTCAACCCGGTAGATTTATTTATGGCCATTAACAAAGGAATCTTTGCCTATAAGCACCCTAATAATCAGGCATGATTGTTGGTTTTTCCTCTGCCTCCCCCTTTGTCCAAGTGTTAATGAGTTAAAGGTTGGCTTCCCTCTATTTACACAATCGCTACTCTTTTTCATGGCCACTTTGTTCTCCTTAACTAAACTCAAGCCTCCTCTCCAGAAAGATTTTTTCCCATTCTGATCCGCAGACAGCACCATCATAGGTCTGTCTCTCTCCTTTATATCATCCTAAAACACTGGATGCACCCATTCCTTTATTTCAATTACACATTTCCTCTTGTTCCCTCCCAGTATTTTGAAGGCTCTTCAAGACTAGAAGTGTTCTTCAAAACTAGATTCCAAAGAATACAAGGAGATCAGGCAACCACATTTATGGAGCACCTAATATTCCCAGAACCAGACGCTGGATTCCAGTATAAGAAAACTGGAAGACTGGATACATGAGGAGACAGAAAACCACACGTACACACACCCACAGCACAAATACACGGACACAGATCCCGACCACCTCGTGACGCTAGCGCTCAGAAATCACTGCATTGTTCCCAGCTCCATACTGGACACTGAGATCATGGGAGCTGCTAGTTAACTCAACTTCTAAAGGAGAAAGCTGCCTTTTGATTGAAATTCAAATTCCCTAAGGGATTTCTGAAGGGATTGAAAGATGACAAATTAGCTCTTTAGCTTTCACATGTACAAGTCTCAGTGTAAGGAAAGTTTCTTCCCAGATACCGTTTTCTAGCATTAGGAACATAAACAGTAACGGAAAAATATTTCTAGAATAATTCTCTGAGCAGTCTTCTTTTCCTTCCACCACCACCTCCCACACACTTTTGATTTTAAATATAAGTATTTACATTGAAAATATGAAACACAAAATGGTGTGTTCGGATTTCTTCTTTTTTAATAAAATGTGTTATAAAAAATAGTTTTGTTGTGAAGAAAAGTGAGAATAGGAAAACAATTAATTAGAAGAGAAACCACTCCACTCCCGTGGTGACTAGAATGGAAATGGCCAGCAGTGCGTGGGGGACAAGGACCTCATGGTGGGCGCCCTGGGTCCAAGGTACCTACCGCCTTTCATCATGCCCACTTCGTAGCACTTGCGTAGCCGGCAGGCCTGACAGCTCTTCCTCCTGTTTTTATCAATCGTGCACTGGTTGGTAGCCGGACACATGTAGTCATTATGTCCTATCGAAAGCAAGAGGACAGAATTAGTATTATTTCAGGAAATTTAGTCGGTTGGAATCTACAGGGAAGCCGTCTGTGGGATGTTTTCACATCTCTTCCTTGGCCTTTCTATGTTGCTGCCTCAACCCATCATCCTTTTTTGTGTCCTTCTTGCAATGTTAAAAAAAAAAAAAAAACTCTCCTACAATTAATTTCTGCCTCCCCAAATTGCTTTGCGAGTTCTTTGGGCAAATCCCCTTCAGTTCACACAGCCTATATTTGGGGGCATGATGTTTCATATATATATATTCTCAAGGTTAAGCTTTCTCAGTAGATAAGGCCTTTTTTTTGGACCCAGGCCACCCACCAAAATTGTTGTCCAAATAGAGCTGTTAGAACTTTCAGACAGAGGGTTTCAAAGTGGCCTTTCGTAAAATATAATTTAAAGAATCTTTAAGTAGGTCTTCAAATGCAGCACAGAGCACCTAAATTCCAGTTGGGGGGTGGTGGGCTGTGGTGGTGACCAAGGTCGATCCTTAAGGTAGTAAGTCAGTTCACCACTCACTAGCTGGAAGACACTGAGCAAGTTGGTTAACATCCTTAGGGCACACTTTCCTCCCGGCACCACTGCATAACATTATTCTAAGAACTAAATGTGAGACTACATGTCACGGGCTTAGCGCAGTGCGGTGGGTAGGGCAAACACTGAATGAATATTAGTTGTTGTTGCTGTTATTTTATTCTAAATCCTCTTTCTTTTCTCTCTTGTTTATTGAATCTCTCTCACTCCAATGCTTCCTTCTAATTGGCTTTTTTTTTCAAGGTTTATTAAGATATAATTAGCATATAATATTGTGAAATTTGGGGGGGACCTATGAGCTTCATGAACTTGGATGTCCAAATCTCTCCCCCGTTTTGGGAACGTTCTCATCCATTATTTATTTAAATAAGCTTTCTATCCTTTTCTCCCTCTCTTTCCCTTCTGGTTCTCCAATAATTCCCAAGACTGTTTCTCTAATGATGTCCTGTAATTCACATAGGTTTACTTCACCTTATTGGCTTTTATCATGTCATGCAAGTCTGACCCACAAAAAAGGTCTCCCTTGACCCACAGCACTCTCGAACTTCTCTCTTATATCCTGTCCCTCCTTCTCAGCTCAACACCTAACAGATGTCTGCACTGGAGGTCTTTTTCCTCCTTTTCTCCTGCCTGGCTCAACCCACGTCAATCTGCTTTCCACCTTTGTTGCTCCACAAAAACAGCTTCCCAGAAACCGCCAATGACTTCTGTTGCTGAATTCAATAGACACTTTCAGCCCACATCTCACTTGACCCATCAGAAGCCTCTGACAGTTCCTTCCTTCCTCTTGAAACATGCTTTTTCCCTCGGCTTCTGTAACACAAAATGCTCCCAGCGCTCCTTCTACCCCTCACACTGGAGCTTCCCAGGGTTTGCAGATTTGCCTCCCTACATGCCACAATAATCCAGAGCTGCAGAGGGCTCAAGGCCAGGCCCTTTCCTCTTCTGTGACTCTGAATTCTCCCACCAGAAAATCTATCTCACGCCAACGGCTTTCATCACCACTAAATACAGATGACGCACAGACTTAAACTCCCAGCCCAACCCTCTTCTCTGAGCTCTGGGGACAGGTATCCAATAGCCCACATGCAGTTTCTGCTCTAAGATTTAGAAGTCACCTCCATTTCTTTATCCCTCAAAAGAAGTCTGGTTGATAATGTACAGAATATTAAACTTCACAAATTAAAAAGTATTATTGGCATGTTTTTATAAAGCAGCCCATTTATATGAGTCTAAATACTCATACCTCTTGGGAAAACATCCTGAATTTAGACTAAAAAATGATATGTACTATTTTAAAATATGCTTTCCATTCACAAAAAACAGTGAGTGTATATGCGACCTTCTAATTCAGATTCTCTGTTTAAGTCTCCATTTTCTCATTTAATAAGGGCAAGACTCAACATGTAGTGAAATGTTTTAACTACAGACCTCTTTGTTCTTTATTCAACTTAAGGATCAGCCCAATTAGAATAGGGTGAAGTGGGGACTTGATAAGAAATGTTGGTCTCATAAAACTCGATTCTCTATCTTTAGATATACATTATAAAAGTCACTGTATAAACAGGCTTCAGATTAAATTAACATCTGCATTCTTCTATTGCATAAGAGGAATCAACAAACAGTTAAAACCTTGTAACTTCAGTAAGAGACCACACACTGCCTCGAATACCCAGGCATAGTTATTACTTTTAGAATCTTCCCTATTAACAGGGGCAAATTGAGGAAATAATAGAATCAGAAATAAAATTTACCTGGGCAGATATAAACTCTGTATTCTTCTGATACCTCAAAGAAACTCTTAGTGTTTGGTCTTCTATGATGTTTATGTAGTACATGTTGACTTATTTTAAATCTTAAAATATAAGTTTATATCAGAAGAAAACAGTTAATAATAATTTGAACCAAAAATTACTTTGATTCACTTTCTTTCCCAAAAGCCAGAAGTTCTGCAAGCCAGAAGATGGGAGAACTGAATTGGGTCCGAAGTCAATGGTTAAATCTTATGTTTCGATTGGTCAGCCATCGTAGATATGTATCTTTATAAAATCAAGTGAAATTCCTGAACTAACATGTTTAACACATAAAATATGCGGGATTTGTACAATCGAATTCATCCCTTAACAAGAATGAAAATAGACGCACAAAAGAACCAAGTTCATAATGCAAACCTTTCGTGACAAAGCTGGGCTTTCTCCTGCCTAATGTACGTGAACATTTAGAATTGACAGATTGGCAACAAGAAAAAGTTAACAAGTACTTGTTTCATATAAACAATTAAAACAAATTCTTCTTAACCAAACACCATTAACAACTATTTATTTCTAAGTCTTCAACTTGCATCAGAAGAAAGGAAAACACGAAAGTTTTTCTTGCCTAATGAGTACAATTTTGTAAAGATGTGTTCTTAAAGCAACGGATTTAAGTTTCTTTAAGAAGAAATTTCTTTTTAAATGTTATTATTTGGTCTTGTAAAAATAATGGAAGAGAAAATCTTATTGAATTAGAGTTCATTTAAAAAAAAAAACTCGTACCAACTATCTTAATGAAACATACAGTGTCTTTACGGAAGAGACTGAGGAACTCTGTGTACCTGTGACCAGATCAGCCCCAAAGTTCCTTATGCACAGAATGAAGTGCAAGAGGCCAAATCCAAGATGTGAGCTGCAAGTGAAGGTTTGGAGAAATAATCACTATTTTTTTTTTTTACCCACCAAAAATTAAAGCCTTTGAGCTAATGTAGGGTTTGAATAATAGGAAGCGGGGGTGGGAGAAGGGATGAGGCAAGAGAACCGTAAGCAGGAAACGTGAAGGGTCGGGAGAGGAATTACTAGGAATTGCCTGTAAGCAGGAATTACCAGACTCACCCCCGGCTCCAGGGGCCTCACACAGAGCTCTTCCCCAGGCCTCTCTGGGATTCTTTTCCTTGACTTTTCATTTCCCCCTTTCTTCTTATTTTCCCTCTTTCAGCTATTTTTGCATTATTACCATCACACAGAAAGTCTATATTTGTTAGTTACCAAAAATAAAATAAATAAATAAATAAGGGCTTCCCTGGTGGCGCAGTGGTTGAGAGTCCGCTAAAAAAAAAAAAAAAAAAAAAGCAATGGTCCATATTCAGAGATTCAAAAGAAATATAACAACAGACCAAATTAAAACAAGCAGGGGAGGATGTGGAAAAAAGGGAACCCTCGTGCACTGTTGGTGGGAATGTAAACTGGCGCAGCCGCTGTGGAAAACAGTATGGAGGTTCCCCAAGAAATTAAAAATAGAACCACCATACAATCCTGAAGTGCCACTTGTGGATATGTATGCAAAGGAAATGAAATTGTTATCTCGAAGAGATGTCTGTACCTCCATGTTCATAGCAGCGCTGTTCACAATAACCAACGATGGAAACAACAACCTACGTGTCTGTTGACAGATAAACAGATAAAGAAAATGCAGAATATATATAATGGAATATTGTTCATCCTTAAAAAATAAAGAAATCCTGTCATTTTCAACAAGGTGGATGAGCCTGGAGGGCATCAGTTAAATGAAATAAGGCAGACAGAGAAAGATAAATATTGCATTGTATCACTTATATGTGGAATCTGAAAAAAAAAAAGTCAAACTCATAGAAACAGAATAGAAAAGTGATTGCCAGAGGCTGGGGTGAGGGAAATGGGGAGAAGCTGGTAAAAGGAACAAACTTTTAGCTGTAAGATGAATAAGGTCTGAGGAGCTAACGTATAACATGGTGACAATAGTTGGTAGTGCTGTATTGTTTAATTGAAATTTGCTCAGAGAGTAAAACTTAAATGTTCTCACCCAAAGGAAAAAAAAAAAAAAAAAAAA
>NW_020173666.1:7086408-7194686 GCF_003031525.2 Neophocaena asiaeorientalis asiaeorientalis | reverse complement strand
GTGCCCCCAAAAAAAAAAAAAAAAAAAAAAAAAAACAGAGAAGAAAGTAAATATACGAGGTGATGGATGTGTTAACTAATTCAAAGGGGAGAAATCCTGTCACAATGTACACATATGTCATATCATCACAATGTACACTTTAAATATCTTACAATTTTATTTGTCACTTTTACCTCAGTAAAGCTGAAAACAATAACATAAAACAAGCAGTAACCTGAGAGGAATTTAATAGTGTGTATCTCTACTTTTGTCACCCTTTTCCCTCAGTGCTTTCTGGCAGTCACCTCAGACCAAATCTCTTTACCAAGCTTCCCACACCTGCCCCCAGTTCATTTAGACTCAACTATCTCACAGACTCTTTGAGATGTATGTGTCCCAAACATAACTGACCATCTTCTCTCCTCACCTACCTGTTCCTATTCACCAACATACCATGACGCCTGAAACATGCGTGTTGTTCTAGACTCTATCCTCTCCCTCACTCCAACCCCACACACACATACTATAAACACCTACCAAATCAATTATTTTAAAGTTCTTTTTCAAAGCCACATCAGCTTTGTCCTGGGCCTGCCGTCACTACCACAGTCCCAAGAATTTCCCACCCAGGTTATCACGACAGCCACGGCCTGCAGCCTTCCCCTGCCAATCATGCCCCACCACGTTGTCAGACGGATTTTTTTTTATGTCTCTTCTGTAAAATGTTTATTTTTTTCATCTTTACTGGAGTATAATTGTTTTACAATGGTGTGTTAGTTTCTGCTTTATAACAAAGTGAATCAGTTATACATATCATATGTCCTTATATGTCTTCCCTCTTGTGTCTCCCTCCCTCCCACCCTATCCCACCCCTGCCAGAGGGATTTTTATAAAATCACACACCATGATGTCACTAACCCACTTTAATAGTCTGATGTTCCTCAAAGCTCTCAGGATAAAATCTAAATGCCTCAAGATGGCTCACCAAGCTGTTCCTGATCAGCCCTTAGCTCCTCTCCTAGCCTTCTCTCACCACCCTCTAAGTCACATCCAAGCTCTAGCTGTGTCTTTCTGTCCACTCTGCGCTCCTTATCACCCCGGAGGCTTTGCACAGGCCCTTCCTTCTCGTGGGAACACACTTCTCCTACTCTCAGACCAATTGACTCCTACTCATATTTCAGGTGTTATCAGTTGAGATAGCAATTCCTCTGGGAAATCCTTTCTGCCCCTCCAGTGATGCCTGTCTTTTGTCCTGTCATAACACCTACTACATTGCCCTTTCATCGCCGTTTCAACCCCCAGGTCACTTTGGGTTTGACAAGGAATGGACTATCTCTGTCTCATTTGTCACCAGGTATCCTGTCCCCAGCACATTATCATGGCACACAGTGGAGCGCAACAAATATTTGTTATCGGAACAAAATGGAATCCCTAAGCTCTGTGTTGCCCCTCCCTCGCCCCCTGAACCCCCTCTGTGGAGCACAGGTCTCCTGAGGGGGCAGATTGGAGTCGTATAAAGGAAGACGGTGGCCCCCAACAAAGCAATGCTCACTACATCCCAGGACCCCAAAACTCAGGTTCACAAAATCAAGACTTGGTCCTATGGGACAAAAGCAGCAGAGGGAGAGGCAAGTCTGCTCCTCAACACTGGATGGGGCCAGACATTAGCATAAAGGAGCAGGTCTTCACAGATGTGACAGGTCAGGAAGTGAGAAGTAAGAGCTTGGATTACCAATGAATTATCTCCACCACTATTTCTATTCTGATGCCTTGCTGGTTTTCTAAGACGAGTGTATTTTATGACTGCCCCCAAATAAAAATCAACACGTTCTAATTATTTCAAAGCTTGTTCTTTATAGAAATGTTTTCGTGAATTGTATTTTTTTTTCCCTCTAACATTTTGGTTATGTATGCATGATAATATGGTTCCTTTTACTAATAGTGATTTCTTTTAGGAGTGTTTTAACTTTTTTGGAACTTCTACTTTATGACTTTTCTGAAGTTCAGTTCTACAAGGTGATTAACAATTTCTTCCTCTCATCTCCCCCCTCTCACTGCCATCACCAAGAAACAGATTTAGCTGTGAAAATAATGGGTCCCTTTTATTACTTCCCATAAAAAATTTAAAGTCTTATAAATGAATTATTAACAGCATCAAAGTATTAGTAGGGAAGGAGGCACATCTTAATTGAAGGGTTTCCTACATATAAACTACATGGACCCTTCAGTAACTGAAGCTAAAATACAATGTGTACTGCTCGTCTTAATAGTTAAAGATATTTAAAATATTTGCTTCAATAATATTACATAAATCTGAACATCAACTTGCCTCAATAACAGTTCTGTGATAGGTATATAGCGTAGTTTTCTTTTTCTTCCTTTTTTACTACTTTCTAACTTGTGGATTCAGAAGTTGTACTTGAACTGTGCTTTCCAACTATTTCTATCACTGACACATTTCAAAGTTTGAAGGAAGCACACACACAGATTTAAGTCATAACCAGAAAAACTTCAAATTATATGACATCAACTCTTATTTTATGATTTTTTATGAATGAGCTCAGTAAAAATATACACAGTTCTCTGGGGGAAAAATGAATTAAAATCAAGAAGGCTGATGAGGTCAGGCAAAAAGCCAAGCATGCTAAGGAATAAGCACTTAGCATTTTTTATGAAAATATGAGTAGCTAGCTAACTGCTCATATTTTTAAGGCATGGAAATGAAAATGAATTCTCAAATTAAAGATAAATTAACTCTCCAGTGTTTAAGCAACCACAAATCCCCCCCCCCCCAAAAAAAAGAGGGTCAACTTTAGCTAATCTTATCTGAAAGTCTCATTGTATGGTTTCAACAAAATAGTATTTCATTTTCAACGTCCCATTCTTTTATACCTGATTAATCCATAAATTTAGCTAGCATCTATAAAGCTTGGTTACCTTTTCATTAAAGGCTCATTGAAATTAGAATTTGAAGTATCCAAGTACACAAATTGTTTAAGGTGCCAGATAAGATGTCAAAATCAGTATTTCTTTCTCCTTCTAAGAATCAACATGCATTTATAGAGTGTTAAATACAGTTTCAAATTTGATATGGAATCACAGGATCGTATACATATTTGGCCAAGAGGAAACCTCTAACTTTTGTTTTATCAGTGAAAAATTATTCTTTTCTTGAGGTGTTAAGGTACAGAAAACATAGTTTTGAGCCTTAGCATTGGGAAAATAAGGGTTTGCTCATGAATTTTCAAAGCACTGCAATATAAACAAGCAACCATCCCAACCTGAGTGGGGGCTTCCAGCTACAGACCCTCCTCAGCTTGTTCATTTCACACTTGTGCATGAGATCGTGTGACCAAACATTCTTGCTTCTAAGAAAACTGACTCATTTGGGTACTGACCATGATGTGCCAGGCACTGCGTTATACACGGATTATTTCATTTAATTCCCCAGCAACTCTCTGAGGAAGGGATTATATTTATCTCCATTTTACAGATGTAAACCTATGATAAAAGTTATAAAGCCTGCTCAAAACCACACAGCAAGCAAGTGGCAGAGATGGGATTTGAAGCAAGGGTTCCCTTACTCCAGAGATTGAACTCTTATTCATATATGGAAGGCTCAACTTCCCCAAAGGACAAGACCTTCACTCAGGAACTGTATCTACTTTCCAGAGGCAACAATGGGAAGATTCTCTGCAACTGGCTGACCACTGAGTGTTCTGCTTCTTAGAAAGCTCATGCATGAGAAAGTAAAAAGTGAGGAAGTAATAAGACCAATGTTACTGTCTTCTATTTAACTATCTGAAAGAAAAATACTGTGCAAGGCCAAACCAATATTGAATTCTTTTGGCAACAACATTTGACTCAGATGACAGGGATGAAATGAATGGTCCAACTCTCCTGGACATGATTGTACAAAGGAACAGAAGTCTAGTCCTCCCTTACACTCCAAGGAAAATATTGACTTCCTGCATTATCTCCAGCTACTCCAACCCTGACTCATGAGGGCTGCTTGATCTTAGCAGTGCCCATACATTCATCGACTGTGACCAAAGGAAAGAAGTGTCATGGGAGTTGCTGGCTAGCACTGAAGAACCAGTCCAAACGGCGATGCCATGGGGCCCTGCTGGCAAAAGGAAAAAGAAGACTGGCAGAGAATCTGTTGTAGAAATGAGAGTTCAAAAGCGTTTTTTAATGAAAATGGGAGTGTATAATTTTCATTAAAAAAATGAAGAATCCTAAAGTATTCAAAGTTATGTCAAGGAAAAACTCATACCAAAATATGCACTAATCATCTCTGAGTAGTAAAGTAGATGAGGCAGAGAGAAGATGTGAAGAAGTTTGAAATAGCTTTGCCAAATTCTTAGGGCTACAGAAGTGGAGGAAGAAGTCAAAGATTCTGGTGGTTTGTGCCAAGGTGTCTTGAAGACTGTTCTAATCATTAACCACAAGGAGGATCTGATTTGGGAGGCCAGTGGGAAAAAGAGGTACAGAACAATTTTAAACATGTTGCATTTGAGGCTTCAGGAGCACACCAAGAACCAACTACCCAGCAAGTTATTGTAAATGCAATACTGAAGCTTGGAAGGCAAGTCAAAATGAAGTTGGAGATCATATGATTCAGAAATTCTACTTCTGGGTATATGCCCCAAAGAATTGAAAGCAGACTCAAACAGATATTTGTACACCCATATTCACAGCAGCATTATTCACTATAGCTGACAGGTGGAAACAACCCAAATGTCCATTGATAGATAAATGGATAAACAAAATGTGCTATATACAGTAGTCCCTCCGCCATCTGCAGGGGATTTGTTCCAAGAACCCCAGTGGATGCCTGAACCACAGACAGTACAGATATATATATACCATGTCTTTTCCTACACATGCGTACCTGTGATAAAGTTTATAAATTAGGCACAGTAAGAGAATATCTGAATTGCTAGCATCTCTACTCTCACACTTTGGTGTCATTATTAGGTACAATAAGAGTTACTTGAACACAAGCACCATGATACCTCGACAGTCGATCTGATACACCAGATGACTACTAAGTGACTAACAGCAGGATACAGTGGATAAAGGGATGATTCACATCACCAAGCAGGACAAAGCTGGATGACAAAAGATTTCATCTCGTTACTCAGAATTGTATACAATTTAAAACTTAGGAATTGTTTATTTATGGAAACTTCCATTTAATATTTTCAGACCACAGTTGACTACAAGTAACTGAAACCAAGGAAAGCAAAACTGCAGGTAAGGGGGGATTACTATACATAGAAAGGAATTCTATTCAACCTTAAAAAGGAATGAAATTCTTTTTTTTAACTTTTATTTTATATTGGAGTATAGTTGATTAACAATGTTGTGTTAGTTTCTGGTGTACAGCAAAGTGATTCAGTTATACATGTACAAATATCTATTCTTTTTCAGATTCTTTTCCCATATAGTTTATTACAGAATACTAAGTAGAGTTCCCTGTGCTATACAGTAGTTCCTTGTTGATTATCTGTTTTATATATAGTAGTGAGTATATGTTAATCCCAACCTCCTAATTTATCTCTCCCTCCTCTTCTTTCCCCTTTGGTAACCATAAGTTTGTTTTCTAAGTCTGTGAGTCTGTTTCTCTTTTGTAAATAAGTTCATTTGTACCATTTTTAAAAAAAATTCCACATATAAGTGATATCATATGATATGTGTCTTTGTCTGACTTACTTCACTTAGTATGATAATCTCTAGGGCCATCCGTGTTGCTGCAAATGGCATTATTTCATTCTTTTTTATGGCCAAGTAATATTTCATTATATATATGCACCATTCATCTGTTGATGGACATTTAGGTTGTTTCCATGTCTTGGCTATTATAAATACTGCCGCAACTAACATTGGAGGGCATGCATCTTTTTGAATTATGGTTTTCTCCAGATATATGCCCAGGAGTGGTATTGCAGGATCATATGGTAGCTCTATTTTTAGTTTTTTAAGGAACCTCCATACTATTCTCCATAGTGGCTCTACCAACTTATTTATATTCCCACCAACAGTGTAAGAGGGTTCCTTTTTCTCCATACACTCTCCAGCGTTTATTGTTTGTAGACTTTTTGGTGATGGCCATTCTGACAGGTGTGAGGTGATACCTCATTGTAGTTCTTATTTGCATTTCTCTAATAATTAGCAATGTTAAGCATCCTTTCATGTATTTTTTGGCCACCTGTATGCCTTCTTTGGTGAAATGTCTATTTAGACCTTCTGCCCACTTTTTGATTTGGTTGTTTCTTTTTTTGATATTGAGCTGCATGAGCTGTTTGCATATTTTGGAGATTAATCCCTTGTCAGCCGCATCATTTGCAAATACTTTCTCCCATTCCGTGGGTTGTCTTTTTGTTTTGTTTATGGTTTCCTTTGCTGTACAAAGCTTTTAAGTTTCATTAGGTCCCATCTGTTTATTTTTGTTTTTACTTTCATTACTCTAGGAGGTAGATCCCAATAGGTATTGCTAAAAAAAAAAAAAAAAGATATTGCTGTGTTTTATGTCAAAGAGTGTTCTGTCTATATTTTCCTCTAAGAGTTTTATAGTATCCGGTCTTACATTTAGGTCTTTAATCCATTTTGAGTTTATTTTCGTGTATGGTGTTAGAATGTTCTCTCCATGGACCAGGCACTGTGCTAAGTGACTTCAGCCCTTTATCTCATCTTAACATCATAACTGAGGAGGTAGCGTACTGCAATTCCCATATTATAGAAGCAGAAGCTGAGACTTCAAAAGACTGAGTAACTTACTGAAGGCCACTTGGCTGGTAGCTGGAGGAGCCACGACTGAAATCCAGGTCTGTGTCATTCACAAGTCCTGGTTCCCCCAGTAACAACACAATAGGGTTGGTGAAATGGAAAGAACTCGAGAACTATTGAACCAGAATGCCTAAATATGTTACAATTGACGCTGTAATAAAAGTAGAATTCCCTGATATAATCACTGTATTATATCTCTGGGAGGGCATTTCAGAAGCAGCAAGGAAATTAAATAAAACCTGTGATTTCTAATCCTTTCACAGTTAAAGTTATGAGAGCTTAATCCCATGAAATACATTCATCCACAGGTTACAACATATATTAGACAAAAATCTTTCCGGAAAACCTTTCGGCACGCTCCAGCGTAAAATAAAGAAAAGAGAGAAAGTAGAAATAAGGTACTGAGGAAGTAAATAAAAAATTTACATTCTGTGAAAGAACAACTGCAGCATTATGTTTAGAACCGAAGTTTGACTCAGATATTAAAGCGAATATTCCCTGATTTACGGCCAATGCGACAAGCCAAACAAAATGAAACAGAATTTGGCTGTCTCGGTGAACACATTCCTAAAAATCCAGTGAGGACATTCAGTGTGCCACGATCTGAACGATTTCACAACCACATCTGTACGTTAATGGCATGCAAATAAAAACAGTATACCTTCATAATGCATCCCCAAATTATATTTTTACAGCTAATCAGTTCTAGTATATCTTATCAGTGACAGCAACCACCTACAAATGACATTTTATTTTATTTTTTAATGAAAGTATTTTTTAATAAAAGTATTATTTATACCTCAGTCTATTTTTAAAGGAAAAAAAAAACTTTAAAGGAATTCTAGGAAAGATACTCGTCCTGGAAAGTTTATTTTTCTAAATGAAATAAAGGGGAAATCTTCTATCTACTTGCCCTCGTCAGACCCCCGTCTGCTAAAAATTTTGGCCAGGGCAACAACATGATCCCTCTCCTTGTCTGGCCTCGCTTACCATGTGCAAAACCACAATTGTTTTAAGGCCATGGCACAGGATCAAACCAACAGCTCCAATAAAGGAAAATAATGAAATCAGTAACCACCAGCTCATTGTCAAACCCCAGAGACCATGAACCGCTTCCCATAACGCCTCTTAGGGCTCAACCCATAAGCAAGGGCTGTTCCACAGCCCAGAAAAGGACTTTCTGAAATTGCTCCCCCGGAACAACTGATAAGTCTCAGACAAAGAGGGGACCAGCGTGACAATCGGAGCAATCAGTTCCATGCCAGTCCGTGTTCTGCTCACCTCAAGACCCCTCTCCTTTGCTCTGTTCAATTGTTTCCAGAGCTTTTCTTCAAGCTTTCTTCCTTCCTGTGTTCATTTAAAGTCCAAACAGTGGTGGCCAAAAACAGTAAGAACAATTTCAAACTGTTCTTGTCCCAAGCTGAAGAGCAAATAAGAGGAAACTGGACAAGCGATCAGAGCAAGAGGGTAAAACTCAGAACCTGAGCAGAGCTGCGCTTCAAGTCCTGGATGCCTAGAACCACCGATAAGTGCATCGCCCCACCCTGCCATCTCTGGGTCATTGTGGTGCTTTAAAGAGAAAATGGAAAGACTATTTACTAAGATCCGATGTGGTGTGGAATATGAATGTCCTTCAAGCTGCCACACCTGAATGTTCCCTTGTAGGCGTTTGACCATCAAACTGCTAAATAAGGAGTTTCATCCACCTTCAGGAGGCCTCCAAAATTAACGCCCCAGGTGAAGCTCCTCTCAAACATCCTGGTAAAGATAAAAGAAGAGGCAGGAGCTTCTGATCCCACGGTCAGAGGTCTCTCCTAGCATGCTTTAACAGATGAGTTCAGACATTTTCTTAAACTGAAGTCCACTTCAAATAAGTGGAAATAAACCAAAAGACAATCTGTCAAACTTAGAAAGAACTACTAGTCTTCTTTCTCAGCTTGAATACCAATTTCTCCTAACAAGTAGAAATAAATGGATACTGGTTTTCATTCACTGTGTTGCCAGTGAACCTTTACAGGATGGTTGTTGGATAAAACAAAACAAAACCTATGCATAAGGAGAATTGTTTTGTACTTAATTGTACCTATTTGCATGGTAAATTTAAATCCAAAATAGCACAGATAATCTCTTGCATTTTATGGTCCTCATGGTGGGAGATGTTACTTCACCATAAGCTGCAGGAGCCCTGCAGCCTGGCAAAGAGCTGTGCGAATATGAGACGCTCAGTAAGTGAATGAGTGGGAAGCAGAAGTGGTATTAAAATCCACACTGTCTGGGCATCCAGACAGCTCAAGTCTACGTGGTCATACCGCCCCGGAGGGTGCATTCTCTCAGACAAGCCGCTTCACCGTGCTTGGAAAGTTTTCTCATTTCTCAAAGGTCTATATGCAGTCCACACCCCATTGTAGCTGATGAGAACGAGAGAGCCTGGGAAAATCTAGAGTCTCATTTCCCTCCCCTCTCCAGAACTAGCCTCAGGAAATAAAATGGCACAGCTGTATGGTCTGAACAAGCCTTTTGATGTCTTGGACGCAGATCCTCATCTGTACAGGGAAAGGGATGAATCTGTTGATCACTAGGGCCCATTCTAGTTCTAAACTATGATTATTCTCTTTTCTCACTTTCCTGAAGTACACATTTCCTTTTCACCTGGCTTCTTGGGGTTCCAGATTGATGATTTTTTTTTGGCTACTGCCAAGAGTTGACCTCCACTGGTGGTTGTGGCACTAAGCGGAAGGAATACAGGCATTTTTAGGGAATGCCACAGTGCCAGGAGCACTGAACTTCTATTTGAGTCCCATGCCATCCTGGATGAACAAGGCAACCCCTCTGGGCCTTTTGATACCTTCCCTAGTGGCTACCATGAGGCCCAGAAAGATAATATATGCAAACACTCGGTCAACCATAAAACTTTGTGCCAACAGAAGGTATTACTATGGACTAATATACAGCCATTAAAATAAAATGACACTTGTATGTGCTAGTATGGAAAAATCTCCACTATACATTACTCAGTGAAAAACACTAGGCACAAAATAATGTGTAGAGTATGATACCACTTATGTTACCAAAATATGCATATGTGTGTATAAGTGTGTATGCCTACGTGTATGTATATTTATGTAATTTTCGGAAGAAACTGTTAATACAGTGTTTACCTATCAAGAAAGGAAGTATGGACTTTTGAATGGGAGCAGAGGAAGACCTTAACTTTTCATCATATACTATTTTGTACTGTTTAACATTTAACCATGTGTATTTGTGAATTCGTTGTTTTTTAATAATCAAAAAAGAAAAAATATTTTAAAAATTTCAAACCAACACTAGCCCAGCGTTAACAAGCTTCATTTCTTTTCTGGTTCTCCTGCCATTCCCATCTAGTGGTTACTTCTCTCTGCTCAGCAACCCATGGGCCAAGCAATAAACTTAACCACCAGCACTTCACTAAGCAAAAGAAAACACCACACTTCTTTTATAAAGAATGGGGAAAAGGTTAAGTGTGAGCTGCACTCTTTGGTCCTCAGATAGTCCAGCAGAGAATGAGTAGCAGATGCCCAAAGCACAGGCAGATGCTCCTGTCTTGAAGCCATGTTGAGTATGTGACTCTCCTGCTCCAGCTGGGCCTGGCGTCCCTTGATTTCTGCTGACCCAAACCTTTATCTGTGAAGGGTCTTGGTCCCCTCCCCATATAGAGGGTGGAGTCATCATTCACTTTTACTCTATGCCAATAGGGTATAAGTAGGCACAGGGGGGTGGCCCGGTTTCTGCTCAGTGGATAGTAACAACCCCATTTTCCCCTGGCAAACAGGACTAACCCCAGTCAACTCTGTACCCACCGTTTCTTGCCTGTCATCTTAGTGGGACAAGGAGCCAACTATGGTCAGGTGGCAGTCCTCACTTCCAGTGTCCCTTTTAGAAGCATTCCTTCCCTTGGGGGATGCCAAAGAACACAGTGGTTAACACAACACAATGGGTTCTGCAGTCCAACTAGCTGGGTTCAATACTGGTTTTGTTTCTTATACACCTCAGTTTCCTCATCTGTAAATAAGAGTGATTTTAGTGCTGACTTCCTAGAATTTTGTGGAGGATTAAATGAGATGATGCATATGAAACCCTAACGTAAAGCCTGGAGCAGGGCAGGTACTTATTAAACATTAACCATCATTATTATGATTTTTTAAAGGTTTATTTCTTCATTGTGGTGCACAGGCTTCTCATTTCAGTGGCTTCTCTTGCTGCGGAGCACAGGCTCTAGGCACGCAGGCTTCAGCAGTTGCGGCACCTGGGCCCTAGAGCACGCAAGCTTCAGTAGTTGCGGTGCATGGGCTCAGTAGTTGTGGTGCACGGGTTTAGGTGCTCCACGGCATGTGGGATCTTCCCGGACCAGAAATCAAACCCATGTCCCCTACAATGGCAGGTGGATTCTTAACCACTGTGCCACCAGGGAAGTCTTAACCATCATTACTATTAGAAACTCAATCTCCAGACCAGAAGAGCTCAGCTTTTAAGGGACAGCACCTAAATGACAAGACCTTCAAACCAATCTGTAATAACCTATCATTTCTTAATAGCTAAACAATCCTTTTTTACCCTTAAGTAATTCTCTTCACATTATATAACTTGCTAGGCTACATTTATGCAATCAGGTGTAAATCATCCGAAACACTTCATCCTATCCAAAAATTCACTTCAGTTGGCATAAGGCTAACTGTCAGAGCTGGAAACTATTCCTAGGCTTGAAAAAGAAAGCAAAAATGTAAGAAAAATAGCTATTTATTCGAAACTTTTAATAAAATACATTCGAACACCTTTTTAAACAACAGAGAATTGCAGTCTAACTGTCCAAGAATGTAGGAAAGTCATAACATGCCTCTGAAAAGGGCGAAACTCAACTAATAATTCACTTCTGGGCCTTAAAGTGAACGTGGCTGCCTCTCCTGCCCAACAAGATAAAGGACGAAAGTCATCTATAGTCAGTAAGCCCCAAACTATTAAGCCAATCTGTACTCCGATTCCTGATTCAAGCTACCTGAATTATCTTCACTGAGAACAGGGAAGAAGGACTACACTTTATTTAACAGAATATATAATATTTCAAGAAGTGTTAAATTTGGTATAATTACCTTTTGAAATCTATTCTTTCTACTGATTAATAATTTGGTGCCATTCCAAATTCTCATTTTGAAGCAACAATTATAAAGGTTATTGTGAGTTTTTTTTCTAATTTACTGCAAAATGCTTGTTCAGTTTGGAAGCAGAGTCCACAGTTTGGGACTGCTCTCACAGAGATTACATTCCTTGGTGTCGCTATCAGGACATAGCAAGATTTAAAATGGACTCTTTAGACTCAACCAACCATAAAATAAAGTCTATTCCAATAATTTACATATCCAACAAGTTTAATTTTAAAATTGTTTGCCTCTAATTCCATACTAAAAGCCTTGTTTTTCTGACCTTTCTTGATCTACTGCCATATTGGCAGGTACCAAGCAGATAGCCCCATGATAACTGCTCCTGTAAAGATTCTCTTCGAAGAATGCTACTGTAATGACACATAGGCCTTTTTAATAACAGTTCACCCCACTTAATTGGTAACTGAAACAAAGCCGATTTTGAAGGAAAAAGTTTCTACTAAAGTCGTGCAGAAATAAATCAACGTGACCTGTTATTTCTTGATAAATGATTCATTCTTTAATTTCTAGTCCCTTTATTTCAAATGCACTATTAAGTAGTTAAATGATTTCATACCATGAATGATAAATCACAGCAATTCCTCATCCAGTTACGGCTTTAAGCAAAAGGGGAGTCCCAAGCAGGATGGCACCATACGAGGTATGACTGTGGTCTCTTGTTTCTACTGAAAATACAAAGCTAAACTCCTTAGGAAAAAAATGAAGCAATTGAAAGTAAGATACTAATTCACAGATACAATACTAAAAACAGAGAGGAATGGATCAAGAGGTGGGATGGTAGGCCAGAGCTCATCTCACATTCAACTCCCAGTTGCTCGGCGGTCCAAAGGCATCATTAAAACAAATTGCAGGGCCTCCCTGGTGGCGCAGTGGTTGAGAGTCCGCCTGCCGATGCAGGGGACACGGGTTCGTGCCCCGGTCTGGGAGGATCCCACATGCCGTGGAGCGGCTGGGCCCGTGAGCCATGGCCGCTGGGCCTGCGCGTCCGGAGCCTGTGCTCCGCAGCGGGAGGGGCCCCGCAACAAAAAAAAAAAAAAAAAAAAAAAAAAAAAAAAAACAAATTGCAAGCATTAGCCTCAGTGTTCTTCCAACCGTCCTGACGACATGCCAGAGTCATCCCCTTTCTCTCCCTCAAAATCCAATCTCCTATGAACAGTTGCCGGTTCTACTTCCAAATCAGCTGCTGCCTCTCCTTCGGCAAAGCAGCCTTTCCACGTGGTGAGGCAGGGCCCCCATCAGCTGCCAGGCTGCGCGTCCTGTGTTCCTCTATTTGTCCCCAGTTCTATCCAATTTTACCTCTCACCTTGTCTATTCCAATGGTTTCTTGACTCCGACATGTTTCACCACATGCAGGCAAACTACTCAAGGGCAAAAGAACTAAAAGGACTAATCTACTAGGAGTAGTAGAGTGGTAGTTGTAGTAGTAGTAGTGGTGGTGATAGTACTAGTAATATTTCAAAGAGCTACCTTCTTGAACAGGTAAAAATGAAGGGGTTTAAAAAAAACTGAATGGCCTTAAAAACTAAAATTAATTTGGATGAAGGAGCTCCAGCATTATGACGGTCAAGTGAGAAAATTTCACATCTCTAAAAAGAAAATCACTAAGACACGCTTTTCACATTTCTAAGAGTTAATGCAACAGAATACTCTGTTTTTGCCCCGAGGCAAGAAGAAACAGCTCATCTCATCTCAGGGGCACATTAGCACAGAGAAGATGTCCTCCACCGCTGAGCCTCACCTGGGGTAGCCGGGAGCCACCAACGCAGAGCCCGGAACCCCCTGGCACATCAGACAGTCTATTCGAGAAGACCAGAGCATCTGCTCCTTGTCACTGAGTAGTTAGTTTTCTATCCCAAGGCCTTCTTAAAGGTATAAATTTACTTTTTTTGTGATAAACAAACAAAAGAATAGAACCATTGATTAGTCCATTACAGCCAAAGATAACTCTTTGCTTTCAATTTTTCCAGCTGCTTCAAGATGACTTTCCTACCCTTTATCCAACCACTTTCAGAAAGAAAAGTACAAAATTTCTAAATGAAGAAGTGGGAGCAGAATGAACTGCTAAAGTACATGTCATCAGTCACGATGCCATTGGCACAAGGAGTTATGGCAAAGGGCAGACAGTCGAGGTGAGGATCACGCACTGTCTCCAGGGTGCTCAACTCGTGTATGTCATCCACGTACGCAGTGTGCTCTCCAACTGTGTAGAGCCCTCATGACAAACGTAAGATGCAAATGCATTTGAAAGCACCACTCCTTTCATGAAAGCTTACTGTCAGGATGTGTTTTCTCCATCAGTCCTCAAATTTCATCCCCGTTCCCCTTTTAATCCTTCTTCTTGAAAGGTCTGGGAAATGCTGGTGTAATGCAGAGTCTAGCACCTTAGCCAAAAGGTTAAGACACCAAGGGAAAAAAAGCCTCACTCTAATGCAAAGCTCTGTGAATTTCAGTGGCTGTCCCACCATATTCAAATCAAAGGGGGGAAACTCTTACTAACACTAGTCCTCTTGAATGACTAAATTTTAAGTCTTTGATTGACTGGGAACATCCTTTGGAAATACAAAGACTTTTTCATGCTGTGGGACTTGAGAAATATGAAAAGGAAGTTGAGAGCTGCCAGTTCTGGACATCCGGATTGCAATTCCCCATTTCAACAGTGTTTCAGTTCTACTAGCATGCAAATGCCATCAACAACTGTTAACACCCAAGGCCCTCCCAAAAGGCTGGCTCTTCCTCCCCGGGATGTATGATTAGGCTAAACAATCACTGTTTGGCTGCATGACTGAAATATTTCATCCTTGCTGGTCAGGCCAGCTACTCTAAAGACCTAGATTCCTTAGGTATCATTGACACAAGGCCTTTCACCTCCTCTGCTATAGCTTCTCAACAACGCATAAGGAATACTACTTCATTGGCCTCAGCTACCTCATATCCAACTGATGCAATTTCACTTGGGCCCATGAATAATAAAATGAAAGCTGTTACTTCAGTGCATATGTGTCCTCTTGCAAACAGAGAATAAAAATGTTTTGAAACTCAGGTATGAAGACTTGCTAGATACACGACAATCTTTCTCTACTGAGGAAAAAGTAAAGTAAATACTAGCGTGAAATAAATCAATTACAACATGGATCTTTAAAATAATTTTTTATTACACCAGTAAAGATACTTATTAGAAAAATTAAAATGCAGATTATCAAAAAGATTAAAATTTAGTCATAATCCTATAACTCAGAGATAGTCACTGGTAATGTACTGTAGTACCTATTTCCAAAGTCTGTACATAGTTCTTTCCCTCTCTATATATGAGTGTATGTGAATATGTGTATTTATGTATGTACCTATGTATATGTGCATATGTATGTTAATACATACAACACACACACACACACGGAAGTGTTTACAAGAAACTTTTGATTCAAAGACTTTCTCCTGTCTTGTATTCAGAAAAAGCGTCTCTCTAGGAAGCATTTAATGAGTAACACATGGTCCACAGGGATCTTAACAGTACCTATATTTCTAGGAAAATGGATCCAAAATCAGGATTGTGACTCTGGTGCCCTTACTTGGTTCAGGAAGGAGATACAAAAGTAAGAAAAAGGAGCAGGATACCTCAGCCCTGGTAGGAGTTGAACCAGCACCTACCTTGCCCATCCTGGTCCTTGCGTGGATTTACAAAAATTCAGGAAGGAACACAACCAGAACAGGTGGTAGAGTGGAAAAAAAAAAAAAAAAAGCCCATTTCTGGGATCTAAATTCACGTATTGCTGTCGTCTTATGCCTTTACACCAACTGCCTCAACAGTACCAACCTTAGGATAAAGTATTACACAGAAAGAATGGAGGAGAGAGGAATTGAAATGCTCCAAATGCCCTTTACAAAATTGATTAAAGCTGACCAAGTTATTTTTTTTTCTTCTCTGAGATCAGGTTTCCTGCCACAATTTTAAAAATTAAAGGATGTATCTAAGTTTATCATCTATCAGTGGTTCACATTATACGGAAGTTTATGTCAAAGCTTAGAAGTGAAAGTCTCTGGCCATTTTTTAGAACACCGTTTCATAAATAGCTCATAAAATTAAAACCAGGGAAAAAAGTCAAGAAAGTTGCAAACAGAAAAATCATGGAGTCTAAGCTAAGCCTACTTAAATACATCTTAGCTTGGGACCAACTGTTTTCTTCCACATCAAATATCAAATACATTTACCTCCATAATAGCTACATTACATACTACTTCAGAGGAACATCTTCAGATTTTTATTAACATCACTCCCATGTCAAACTTCAAAAGTAAACTGAAATAGCACATTATCCTGGAAATAAGTAAAGTGTTATCAACTTCTGAATACATGATAGACTTACTGCTAATAAAAGCGGTCCAGATATACACATGGAATATGTTTTTAAAATATGTTACAAATAATAAACCCATATATAAATATATATATGGGTTTCATATATATTTATGAAAATGAATCGCTTTGCTGTACACCTGAATCTAACACAACACTGTAAATCAACATTTCAATAAAAATTTAAAAAAATAAACTACAGGTAAACTTCAAATAAAAATAAAAAACCCATACTCCCCTAAAATATATAATGTTCTACAGTATTAAACATGCAGACGTGAGCCATGAGATCACAACAATAAATCACAGGGCACTTACAATGAAGTAGAACTCTCCACCTGGTCCTCTGAACAGAGTGTCAATTTAAACACCACGATGTCTTCAAGTTTACTCCAGTGCTCTGTGCCCACTCCCTCCTCTCAACTCATAACCCTATCTTCTGAGATATCCCTTTGTTCCTTTATACTGCTTCCTTTATACTGCATCTCCTGTAGCGCTGACTTTAATGCTTCTATGGTTTAGTGTGTATTATTACAATCTTTCCACTTTTGTACAAGCTGAATTCTTAATTGGATCTCACAGTTTATGGATTTTATATTTTTGCATTTCTCCCAGGGCTAAAATAAAATGGTCATTCAAGAAATATCTGTTGCATAAAAAAATCTTGTTCTAAGTCTCTGAACTCGAAGAGTTAGCCCTCTTGGGTAGAGAGGCTGTGAGGAACTTGAGGAGGGAGGTCTGTAGGCTAAGAAGACATGAGCTAAGAAAAGTGCAATAAGGAAAAGCCAAGAATTGGGTCTGGTGAAAGACAACACTTCGTAGAAATCAGGTTGGGTGGTGAGAGGGGAGAGAATGGCATGTACCAGATAATACAGGCAGAGGGAGAACAACTCCCACAAGGGGTTGGTGAAGACACCCACCAAATTAATTTGATAAGAACAGAGGCCAGTATGAGGAACTGCACACGAGGAGGTCGGTCGAGAGGGCAGAGATGGGGCTGGTCTGCAGGCACTTGTGTAGCAGGAAGAGTGATCAACATGCTAGCAGTCAGAAAAACAAAATAAAGAAGAAAACCATCTCCAAGGTGACTCCAGTCTACCACCGTGTCACTGGTCAGTAGTAGTGGTAAGTGTACTTTTACATAATTTTCAAATGAAATCTCTCATTAGGAACTCTGAAGTGTCAAAGGAACAAAACAATTATGAATTTCAATTATCTTAAGAACTATAATTTATCTTCTCTGGTGTATAAGGAAAATATTGTGTGCATCACTTAATGAAATATAGTAAAGTGTGTGTAGGATTCTTTTAAATCACTGTGCTTGGATTTGAATCACACAAAAAAATGTATATTTATAAATGTAATCTAGCCACTCACCCCTGGGGGATGATTTGAGAATTTCTTTACTTATTCACTCCACACTTCCTAATACATGATTTTGAAACTGCCAAATGGATCGGATAAAGATGATGTTCCTCTGGATAAAATTTAAAATCCATGTACCCTTTCTCAAAGAAAACAGAATAGTACCTATGGCAGAGAGAAATTACAGTTTAATAATTAAACTGTTTACTTCTTTGTTCCTTTATTTCTTAGCAACTGAAAAAATGAAATCTTTTTTATTTCAGCTAAAGGAAGACGAAAATGTGAGGAAAATAACAGAAATATTTCCCCCACTACATTCTCTGTTTCTCAAGTAAAGCACTACTTTTCTTTAAAAATATTAAATCTGCTCTAAAACTCACACACGAGCAGAGAATTAACATAATTCCAAGAAAAAATTTTACAAAGTGGATGGCAGATCTACGAAACAGATTTGTCTTGAGTGTTGTTATTTTTCAGTCAAAAAGCCAGGCGAGCAGGTTACAGTATCACCTGTATGCACAGTTCTGAAATAGCAAAGTATAATACGTAGCTCAGAAAGTATACTCTTCTCTGAATGAGTATCAGAGAATCAGCCCATTCTCTCTGAAAGGATCTAAAAGGAAATAGCATTTTAACGGTATCAACAGCAGCTTTCTATGAAGGAAAGGGAAATTTAGGCAGGATTAGGCCACGGGCCGCCATTGGTAGGTTTGGTAAGAACAGTGTTAGCACATAATTTTGAGGGCTAGTTAATGCCCTTTGAAAATGTGCCTATTAAAGGCTATCTATAATTTCTGTGTGAAATTAATGCCACTCATAAACAAGGCTTTCTACTGGAATTGTTGATAAGCTTAACCACCGTATATGGGCACAAAGTCTACTTCTTTAATGGAAATAGTCAATGCCATGACCAGGACAGAACCATTTAGTAGGGAAATTGGAAATTTAACTTCAATCAGATGGACAAAAAAGTGAAAAAGAATGCTTGAAGTGGTAGCATAAAAACACCAGCGATTAAAAACATTTGGAACCTTTGCTTACCCTTCAAGGGCATTTGTTGCCATGGTTTTTAAAGACCTCTAAAAGCTTCAGCTGTGTCCACAAGAGCTGCCAAGAAATAGGGGCTCTATACTGATTTTATTTGTCAGATGCATTTTGTCTTAATTATCTCCAAGATAAAGACTATTTGGCTGAAGGATAAAAAAAGAACAGCCACTGTCATTTCACAGGTAGAAAGACTATGATTTTGCTTTTCTGAGCCAGTCTTCAAATGCATGCATTCATGTGTGCACACACCTCTAATTTTCATACTGTAGCATTAAAGAGTAACTAGCACTTAAAATTGGTAATAGGGATGGCACTCTTACATGGAAGGAGGTTTTCAAGTCTTAAATTTTAGGGTTGTGCCTTTCTTTTTTTCTCCGTTGACAACCAGGAGCCAAACACCTGGCAAGTTTACCAATAGCTGGAGGTAAGACTTTTCTTTTCAAAAGTTTCATTAGAAGTGCTTTCATTTGAAAATTACATGATAGCTCATATGTATACACCCTAAAACTCTCCTGCCCTTTGGCCCCAACTGTCTTATTTCTCTGTTACACAATTTGCATCTTTCTGGGTTAGAAAAGATGTCTGTGGACTCCCACAGTATTAATAATTGGGGTGGGGGGGAAGCTTGCTTTTTTATTTGAACATCATAAAAATGCTTCGATTTGTTCCTGCCATTTACTATTTGTACAGCTAATGTGTTGGTACCAGCATGTTCTCAAATTGTAAGATCCTGGAGTGCAGCATTTGGCCCTATTGGGCTAATTGGTGATTTTCCTGTTTAGAAGGGCCTTGAACGTACACGTTTAATAATCAGAGTGCTTCTTACAAGGTTTTGGTAAGATCCAGGAAAGTCATATTATCCTGAGAATCAAGAGGATGTTTCTGGAGTTACTTCTTCATTATTAACAACGGACCACCTTCAGGAAGTCGTTAAACCATTCATTTCATCAAGTTTCTTTAAAATTAATTGAGGAAATCGATTCCAATTCCCACTCCTGGACTGTCTGCAGGGTGCTGCTTCTGTTTCTGTAGCTGCTGGATAATTCTATCTGAATGTCCAGCTATCGTGTCAAACTCAGTACGTCTGGAATTTAACTTACTCTACCCCTGTCTGTTTGGCCTTCCTGTTGATTTTCCCAGTTCAGGTGATGACACCAGCATTTTCCCTCTGTTTTTGAACCTCTTTAACTTTTTTCTTTTCCAGATACTTCATATTGAATCATCGTAAAACAATGTAGATTCTTTCATTATAATATCCTTCATTCTATTCCTTTTTCCCATTTCACAAATACCACAGTTCAGATTTTTACTAAGTCTAAGGCATGTCACCATCAGCCAAGTTCATCCTCGTGCTTTTAGTTGCTCCCTCCTCTGGTCTCTCCTAAATGCCTCTGGCAGATTCATCTTAATTAAAGACGGTTTTGTCATATCTCTCCCATGACTGAAAAAATGTAATGGCTTTTATGTTGCTTAAAGCAAACTGATCCTAACCATCCTTTCATTCCTGTATCTATTCGTTGAGTGACTCCTGTAATATGAAGCCTTGATTTGGGCCTTGCCTTTGGGAGACTCACAGTCAGTAAGCAAAAGACACACATACACTAATACAAGCAGACCTCAGAGATTTTGAGGGTTGGGTTCCAGATCACTGCAATAAAGTGAATATCACAATAAAAGGAGTCACATGAATTTTTTGGTTTCCCAATGCAAATAAAAGTTATGTTTACACTATACTGTCATCTATTGTTCGCAATAGCGTTACGTCTTAAAAATGTACCTGTCTTAATTAAAAAATACTTTATTGCTAAAAATGCTAACCATCATCTGAGCCTTCAGCGAGTAATCCTTTTGCTGGTGGAGGGTCCTGCCTCAATGCTGATGGCTGATAACTGATCAGGGTAGTGGTTGCTCAAAGTGACAATTTTTCAATATAAGACAACAATGAAGTTTGCTACATCGATTGACTTTTCCTTCGACTTGAACAATCAGAGGCTACTGTAGGGTTATTAACATAAGACAACAATGAAGTTTGCTACATCGGTTGACTTTTCCTCCGACTTGAACAATCAGAGGCTACTGTAGGGTTTTTAATATAAGACAACAATGAAGTTTGCTACATCAATTGACTATTCCTTCGACTTGAACAATCAGAGGCTACTGTAGGGTTATTAACATAAGACAACAATGAAGTTTGCTACATCGGTTGACTTTTCCTTCGACTTGAACAATCAGAGGCTACTGTAGGGTTATTAATATAAGACAACAATGAAGTTTGCTACATCGATTGACTTTTCCTTCGACTTGAACAATCAGAGGCTACTGTAGGGTTATTAATATAAGACAACAATGAAGTTTGCTACATCGATTGACTTTTCCTTCGACTTGAACAATCAGAGGCTACTGTAGGGTTATTAATTGGCCGAAGTTTAATATTGTTGTGTCTCAGGGAATAGGGAGGTCCAAGGAGAAGGACAGAGACTAGGGAACAGCTCATCAGTGGAGCAGTCAGAACACAACATTTATCAATTAAATTCACCATCATGTATGGGTGCAGTTCATGATGCCCCAAAACAATCACAATAGTAACATAAAAGATCACTGATCACAGATCACCATAACAAACATAGTAATAATGAAAAAGTCTGAAATATTGCGAGAATTACCCAAATGGGATACTGAGACATGAAGTGAGCAAATGCTGTTGGAAAAATGGTGCCAACAGACATTCGATGTAGGGTTGCCGCAAAACTTCCAATTTGTAAAAAACGCAGTATTTGCAAAAAGCAATAAGTCAAAGAGCAGTAAAACAAGGTATGCCTGTACCTGCAATCCTAGGCAATGGGAACAAAGTACAGTCACCCCTCAGTATCCTCAGGGGATTGGTTACAGGATCCCCCTCAGATACCAAGATATGTGGCAGTTCAAGTGCCTTATATAAAATAACCATAGCATTTGCATATAACCTACACACATCCTCCAGTATACTTTAAATCATCTCTAGATTATTCACAATACCTAATATAATGTAAATGCAAATAGTTGTAAATACAGTGTAAATGCTATGTAAATAGTTGGCTGGCACAAGGAAAATTCAAGTTTTGCTTTTTGGAACTTTCTGGAATTTTTGTTAATATTTTTAATCGGGGGTTAGTTGAACCCACAGATACAAAGTGCTGACTGTAATACGGAGTGCCAAGAAGAAAGAGAACTTCTGCATCAACATCAGAGGTTTGATGACAATCGCTTTGACTAGGACAAGAAGAAATTTTACAGGTAAATCCAGAAAGAAATTCCTAGCAAAGAAATGGGATAGTCATGTTTGAATAACAGTATGTAGTCCAGTCTAGAGGGTCTACCTCAGAAGTAGAAACGATGACTTTAAGACAACCAGAAAGACAGGCTAGGACATGACTGGGGAAATCCTTGAATACTTGGTTGTCTAAGGATTATTCCATGGGCCCCAGAAGTCATTAAAGAATTCTGGGCAAAGTATTGCTATGATTAGTGATTTGCTAATGTTAATAGACTGTCAGTGTGCAGACAGGTTTGGAAGAAGGAAAACAAATGAAGGAAGTGACTTAAATGAAGAAGGAAAAAGGAAAAATTAAATTACTGCAACGATCCTGGTGAAAGTTAATGGGGCAACCTCTAAGTAGTGGGAATTGGATGGATAGACATTAAAGAGAGAGACCCAACAGGATTACACAACAGGTCTGATGGGAACCATCACAGGGAAGGACTGCCAAGTGAAAAGATGAGGATAACTGCCTCCAAGCTTTTAAGTGTAGATGCCTGAGGGAATGGTGAGGGAACTGATATAAAAGTAATTAGGAGGAGTGGCTAGTGTCAGGGATATGTAGGCGTCACTAAGAAGCAGGGCTGGTACGGCAGCTAAACTCGGAAGATATTTACATAGCTGTTATACTGTAGGTCTTAAATACTGTTCCCTAGGGCTACCACAACAAAGTACCATAAATGAGTAACTTAAAACAACATAAAGTATTGCCTCACAGTTCTGGAGGCTAAAAGTCTGAAATCAAGGTGTCAGCAAGGCCATGCTCCCTCTGAAGCCTGTAGGGAAGAATTACTTGCCTTCTGGTGTTTGCCAGCAATCCTTGCTGTTCCTTGGCTTGTAGATGCATCACTTCAATATCTCTTTCCATCACCTCATGGCATTATCCTCCCCGTCTCTCTGTCCAAATTTCCTCTTCCAATAAGAACATTAGTCACCATACTCTAGTATGACCTCATCTTAACTAATTATATCTGCAACAAGCCTATTTCCAAATAAGGTGACATTCTGAGGTAGTGGGGGATTAGGACTTCATCATATCTTTTGGGGGGGGGGACACAATTCAACCCATAACAGATATGTATGACATCGCTTAGGAAACTGGGTGGAGAAAAGGATGAGAAAGTGAAAGGAACAGAGGTTGCAAACTCTGTGGAATGCCTGCTTGTAGAGAGCCGAAGAGGGAAAATAAAGAGGCAGAGAGAAGACAGCAAGCCCTCTGTTCTTTCACAGTTGATTTACCCAATTTCCACTGTGCGTTTCTTGGTTTACGCTATTTCACATTTCTGGAATTCTTCTCCAAACTTCTTAATGCCTATGAAAATCCTCCAATTCTTTCCAGGCCTATATCAAATATACCACTTGCATTAACACTTCTCTTGCTAGCCTTACCTGATGAAATAACTCTGTTCTCTGAAGCCCTCCAGCAGGTTTTATCTACTATTCTTTTGACTTCTTGCCATGTTCTATCATTTAACAGACGTGTGCCCACATGACTGCAGACATGGGAGTTATAGCAACAAACAGGGCAGACCGAACCAGAAATCAGCGCTCACTGAGCTTCCATCCGAGTTTGGGCAGGAATATTTGAAGGTGGCACCTGCTGCAGACAGATAATAATCAACCAAATGAATAAATCTGAAAGTTCATTAAGGGTTTAAGGGCCTTAAAGGAAAATAAGAAAGGTATTTAAAAAAAAAAAAAAAAAACAGAGGCAAAGGTTTGTAGGGTTATTTTTGGTGGGGTAATCAGGGGAGGTAAAAAGGGAACCATATATACTAAGGTCCTGAGAAAGGAATGTGTGTCATGTGTTGGGAGAAGAGAAAGATGGCCATCGTGGCTGGATTACAGTGATGGGGAGAGAAGGAAGCAGGAATACGACCATGCAGAGTATTTTAAGACATAGAAAGGAATCTGGACTTTAAGTGCAGTGAGAGTTTAAGTTTAAGACCATATGACCTGATTAATGTATCTAAAAGACCTCTCCTGCTGTCACTTGGAGACTAGACTGCAGAGGAGCAAGTAGGGAAATGTGGAGACAAAAGACTTAGTATTTTGGGGTGCACGTACTGCCAGGATCAACTCTGAGATGTATCTCTGAAATGACTCTAGAGGTAAGACAGTTCTATAACGAGAGAGCGGCAGCCTCCACTTCTACCCCATCCTCTGGCCTTTTCTAGACAGGGGCGCAATGGTCAAGACAGAAGGCGACTGGAAATGGGAAACTTAGCATAAAAACTAACCCGTCTTGGGCAAACAAGAGTGAATTCCTAAGCACAAAAGAACTAAGTTCTCTTTTCACAGACCAGCTGAACGGGCCTGAGGTTCTTTAGAAAGTCAGTCTCTGCTTCCCCTGGCAGCTGCTGAAGGAGCTATCCAGGGTGCTGGACTCTCACCCTGAAGCTTTCTAGGGCCTGGTGGGTAAGGACATCAGTTATCCTTGTCGGACCTAAGACCCCCACTGTGCTGGACCATAAGCAGACTCCACCCTAATACCCTGTCCTTCTGGCCTTAGCTAACCTTTAAGTCAACATGGGCCTGGGCCATATCTGTTAAGCACGGTGTTAAATATCTTCCACAGATGCCTTCGAAAGAAAATAGAAAGTGGCAGTGCCGCTAGGGGTGTACAGATAGGTTTGAGCCTCCACTGTACCTCATGACCATTTATAGTATAAGACCGTAATATGATCTTTATAATATTTATTTGTAATATAATGACCAAGCTGCGAGCTCCATGGAGTCCTTTTCCTTGGAATAATGTTCAAAGGTAGTACTTGGCTGCGGAACCTATAACCAAATCTCCTTATGTAACTCATCCAAGAGTCTCTGCCTACAACACATCTTAAGGAACACTGCTCCTCTACCTACAGTGATTAATAAATTCACAGAATATCCAATTTCACCCATCTCCTTTAAATCGTGTCCTTGACTTCACTTTAAAAAAAAAAAGTATGTTCAACTGGAGGCCATTATTCAATTTCTTGAGTAATCAAGTTCATACACTAGGCAGGGGATGAAAATCTGTATGCTTTCAAGTCAAACACTTTACCTCTTCAACTAAACACTTAGAGCACTAGAGTAATCTGATGGACACTCATTTCTAGCTCTCTTCTTAAGCAACAAGAAAAACAGGAAGAGCTACAGCATCTTCAGAGCTTTCTACCTGCAGCACGTCAGACCCTTCACTGTCCTTAAATAGGCTTGAGGGGCAGCGTGATTTATAAAGAGTCACAGAAGTTCAGTAAAACTTTTTAGTTCCAAGCTATCAAGACTATGATGAGAAAGACTCTATTGCTCTGCTGTTTTCCTTTTATAGACGCAAACAAATCAAATAGATGGAAACGCCATTAAAGTCAAAAGGAAATAAATTACTTTGTTTTTACACGGTCTAAGAAGAAATATATGGCCCAGGAATGTCTTAGATGGTGTATTAATTTTGTTAATTTTTATTCACAGAACTCCCCAAACTCTGCCTTACCTCCTGGGCTTTACCCAAATACTCAGTCCCATTTTCATATGACTGAACACTCAACCTGCCCTTTTTCATTCTGCTCACTTGCAAAATTCTCCGGACAATTTTAAATCAGGAAACTTTCTCTGAGAGCCTGACTCAAGCCCCACCAGGAATAAGTGAAGTCTGGACTCCTGTAAAATCTGCACTCACCCTCATCTTGGTACTTATCACACTGTAATTTAATTGCTGGTTTATTTGTCCACCTCTCCTACTACCTTTAAGCTCTATGGGGGTAAGGACTATGTCTTTACTGTAATTGTATCTCCAGGACCTCACACAGTGCTTTGCTTAGTGGAGGCATTCAATGAACAAATCAATAAATTAGTGAACTTTATAATTTTTAAGGTTCCTCTCTATCTTTAAAAGTTAATAACTCTGCCTTGTTTCCAGGCTTCCTGCAGAACTTTGGACTCAATAGTCATCTCATTTAAGAAACCTTCTGTAAATGTCTTCATACCATGATAAGTAAGAAGTTTCTGAAGCCACGTAGAAATTGCATTTGTAAGCAGCTTACATGTACAACTTTAGGTAGTATAATGAAATCCTACTATTTAGTCTGTACGAACAAGTTAGATATCAGATACGTACTGTAACTATCAAAGAGTAAGCAAACATTTTTTTGAATATTTGAACTTGAGATAAAGCCATACCAACAAAATATTTCTTTTTATACACTTACATTTACTTCATTTAATTTTTATAAGTATTTTTTCCTGTGTTTTCTGTTCCAATGCCTTAACGCCTAGAGACAATACTAAGTTCAATGTGGTGTCACATAGCACACTCCTAAATGCTGAACACACGTGAAGAAAATAATTTGTGAAAATATTGTCATTGTTCCTTGGACGAAGATAGTTTCTACCTTCAATCTCAGTCTTTTTACATTTATAACTGACAATATCTTCTCTTCTTATATTCATCTATTGTCTTCCCTATCTGTATCATAGCACAGCACTTTATACTAACTTACTCTCTAATCCTATCATGAGAACGTGTACCTTTGCCTCTCCAAATAAATTTCCCAAACAAATTCTAAATTTTGTGGGATTATGGATTACTTCTTACACATATTTTTATTTCCCTCAGACTATCTAGCACAGGTACAGAGTGAGTTCTCAATAAACATGAAAGACAAAACGTTAGATTTGGAAACCATCGATTCTCTTGTACATTAAATCGGGAGTCAGCAAATTACGGCCCACAGGCCAGTCCTGGTCAGTTACCTGTTTGTGTATGTAAAGTTTTATTGGCACACACCCATTTATTTACACAGTACCTATGGCTCCTTGCAGGCCACAATGCCAGAGTGAGGAGCTGTCACAGAGACTGCATGGCCTGCAAAGCCTAGCTAGTTACTCTCTGGTCCTTTGCAGAAAAACTGCTGACCCCTGCTCTAAATCATTTTTACAGATGAGGGAACTCAGTCTCAGATAAATGACTTGTCCAAGTTTGTGGCTGAACCTACCCACTAAATCTACCTCTGTCAGATGATTTTTCCATACCAGATTAAATGCTTGATAAAAATAATGGTATCTTAGATTATATAAAACTAAATGAAAAGAAGAATCACAAGTGAAGATGGCGGTCAAAAGACCTTTAAGGGCTCATACTAACTTAAACCAAAACACAAATATCACTTTTCTAAATTAGGATAGCATTAATATCTGCTAGTAAAATTAAATAATCTGTGTTGGTATGTATCTATATACAAAAATCCACTATCATATAATATAAATTTTATTAAAATTCTAATAAAAAAGTCCCAGTCTTACAATAGATTTCTAAAAGATGGTGAAAGTAATAGTTGTCAAAAAAAAGTGCTTTTAAAATGGACCAAGTTGACCTCACATGCTACTCTATTAAGATATGAATAGCCTTTTAAAAAATCCATCCACTGGCAATGAAAGGAAAAACGAAGAGTGTGTATCGTCCCCAAGCTTTCACCCCACATCAGGGCAGTGAAGAGCTACAGCAAAAAGTCCATGAGCATAGTGATTCATTCTCTATCCAAAAGTGTCTGCAATCAGTACCTACTAATTTAGTAGACTCTGGTTTTCAACAAGTTACTTCAGTCTCAATTTCCATAGAGGGAATCACACAAAAACTCCATCAGAAATATTCTTAGTATTTATATACTAAACTTTGTTTAAGCTGAAAAGATAAAGGAATAAGAACAGAGAAAAATGGTCCAGTATTAAAACAAAAGGTTAATCCAGCTAGTTTGAACTGCTGTCAGATCTCTGTTTTTGTCAAAGGATCTTTAGCATAGATATTTTAGGTAGTAAAAACGATTGTTTCTCCCAGTATATCCTATATAGACAGTATAGCAACAATATAGACACTCCTGGAGTAGAAATGAAATGTAGCTGGCAGTCTATCAGAGAAACTGTACTTGGAAAACTGTATAAAAGAAAAGGATTGAAGCAGACATTGCAAATGACATGAATGAAGTCTTACGGGTGTATGCTTAATAACTGCTTGATACAGATAATACATCCCTTATTACAAGTCACCAGCCATTGAATCTTCTCAGTTTAGCAAAAGGTCATGTCATCCATTGAGACAACAAAGAGATGGAAGAAGAGCAAGAGAAGAACGAGTTAAATTAGAATTGGTCTGGAGCAAAGATCAGAATGCTTATCTGCGCAAAGCTAAGCTGGAGAAATAATTATATATGGATAATTAATATCACACTACATCACAACAGCCTAGTTGCCTACAACACATAAATATCCACCTGCCATCCCCCAATCATGACATGGACAACATCTCAGAGACACAGCTACTGAAATCCTCTTCCTCTAGAGTTGCTCAAGACTGCTGGGATCTTGCCAAATGGAGGAAGCACAATGACTCAGCCACAACTACCCTGACATTTGCCAATCCCTTCTCCTGGGATCTCGTCTCTTCTCCGTGTTTCTACCATAGATACTAGTGGACCTACTAGGTATTAGTGTTTTGTACAAATGGCTGATCACATGCCTTCCTCTGTTGCTTCCCCTCTTAGGATTAAAAAATGGGATAAGTTGTTGGCAACACACTATTACCTTGAATACTTCTCTTGAAGAAGGCCTTACAGCCCTCGCAAGACCAAACTCCATAATGGTAGCCTGAGGCATAGTCACTGCACACTGCACAGTAGCGAGTCTCCTTGGCAGATTCCATGGCCATGCTTCCCTTGTCACTGGTGCTGGCCAATCTCTCTCTGCCACCCTGGCGCCGATTATCTGAATTTGGCCTGGGGAAAAAAATAGGAGAAAAAAAACAAAAAAACAAAACAAAAAAAAAAACAGTGAATCCATTAACATTAGAAAAGCAAAACATGCACTCTCCTCTAAAGAATAAGAGGCTTGGAAGATGTAGCAGATCCACTTTATTCTGACATTTTGAAATAATGAATCATAATGTAAGCTAATCTTCATTACCTCTTGCCGTCTGTCGTTAACCTTGAGGGGAAATTGTTTATTGCAAACTTTCTTAAAAAATGGACTTCCTACACCAGAATATATTATCCAGAAAATGACAAAATGAAATTAGCTGGTTTCTCATAGACTTAATCATTTTTTTAGGGATTCTCAATTAACCCAGAACCATTAGAGACCAATGCTCATTCCAATTCTAGACCACACTAAGGGCCTTTAGAAAATGGAGACAAAGCATAAAACAGCTGGAACATTTGAAAGTCAGATGAACTGATGAACAACATAGAACATGTATAGAAAGATAATTCAAATTTTTACATCGTTGTTACAAGGTAACCCCGGGTATCAGTTGCTATGACTTGACTGTAATTTGAGGATAGTAGTCAATATCCAATATTCCTCTTCAAGAACATGTAGAATGAGA
Organism: Neophocaena asiaeorientalis asiaeorientalis; assembly: GCF_003031525.2. Lineage (NCBI taxonomy): Eukaryota > Metazoa > Chordata > Mammalia > Artiodactyla > Phocoenidae > Neophocaena > Neophocaena asiaeorientalis. The sequence continues at coordinate 7,165,308 of NW_020173666.1, read as the reverse complement.
AGAACAGAGGAACACAAATGATTACACCAACCCTGAAAATTTTCAGGGAGGAAGCGTATCTCAGAAAAGAAACTGAGAAGGCACAGTCAGAAAGTTCTAGGAGAACCAAGGAAACGGGGAAGCAAAAAAGTTTAAAGAAGTAGAAAGCTTTAAGAAGGAGAGTGTGACCAATCGTGTCAAAGGAGCAGAAAAGTCCAATAAAACCAGGACTGATAAAATGAAGTTGGATTTGACAAGGAGGACACTTAGCAAGGAGTTTCAGTAGAGGGTACAAGCCAGTCCAGTGGGTGGAGAGTGGATGGAACATAAGGAAATGACAATGGGTGAAGGCCATTCCTCTGAGAACTTGGACGTGAACGGGAAGAGAAAGAGATAGGGTTGTCACTAAAGAATATAAAGACAAAAAGGTGTGTTTTGAATGGAAGGGGCCTGAGAAGGCCTCATGGAGACTGAAGGGAATGGGCCAGTAGGGAGGGAATGGTGGAAGGTACAGAGAAGGGAAAACAGAACAAAGTCAAGAAGGAAAGTAAAGCAGCTGGGATTAAATACACAGGTAGAAGGAACAGCTTCACTGAAGACACCTTGAAGAAGACAGGGAGCAAAGAGGTAAGGAAAGGAGTAGATGAGACTAAGTTTGCATGTCTCATCTAACCACATATAGGAGCAGAAATGACATTGACCCAGGATTTGCTAGGCATGTGCAACAGGATAAAGGTGGTATGAGAGAATTGGGGAGTATATATCCAGAGCCCAGCACAGCGCCTGGAATGTAGTTGGCACTCAATAATACCTTGAAACGAATGGAGTGTTCCAGGGTACATAAGGGGGGAAAGAAAGAAGTAGAAAAATATTGGAAGGGAAGATGGAATGAAGCCTATGACATTTAAAAACAAAAACAAAATAAGATGAGGAAAAGTGAATTGAAGATAGAGCTGCCAGGGTCTCTCGGTTAAGGAAGCTCATGCTTCTTGCTTTCCACTCCCCGCCCAAATAACCAGACCACCCTGACTGTCACCACTCCTCCCCTTCACAAGCCTGCCTTTCCTTTTAGCTCAAATTGTACAACCCTTCCCTGCCCTTCTCACTCATTAACGTCGCCCACAATTTTGCGGCAGTGGCTCTCAAACTACATTTGCCGCAATATTCACAAAATAAGGAGCTCCTTGGGTTGAGTGCGTCTGACTTTGCCAGTTTGTTCCATTCTAAATGACTTAGCTCTTAGGTTGGCAGCCGTAAACAGGAGATCTTTATTTTTTTAATGTCCTTAGAGAGAGCTGCCTCACAGCATTCAGTTCTAGTTCATATTCTGTTACCCATCTCCTTCCATTTCGTCACCATGCCGTCAACGCCCCCCCATAACCTCAAATCTTTCTACTGTTTGTTTACTAATGTCTCATGCGCGATTCAAGTCAGCAGGTAGCAGCTGTGAAGATTTCACTACAGAAGCTTAGCACGTGGGGAGGGAAGGGGTGGTGAGCAAGCATGACATTGACAGATCCGATGACTTATAAACATTGGTATTGACCCTCGGGAAGCAGCTCAGCACCTAACACATAGCAAGTGTCCAATACATGTTCGTTGAATGAATGAATGAATGAGTGAGTGAATAGTCTGTGCATGGGCAAAAGTTCCAAGGTGTCAAGTATCCTCCACCCAACCCTGCATAATAAAATACCGTATTTTTTTTAAACTGTGGCAAGGTAAACATAATATAAAATCTGTTACCTTAACTGTTTTTAAGTGTACAGTTCAGTGATAAGTATATTCACACTGTTGTACAACCAATCTCCAGAAATTTTCCATCTCACAAAGCTGAAACTCTTTACCCATTAAACAACAACTCCTCATTTCTTCTTCCCCCCAGCCCCTGGCAAACACCATTCTACTTTCTGTCTCCGTGCATTGGTACTCTGGATACTTCATATAAGTAGAATCATATAGTTTTTGTCTTTTTTTTGTTTATTTCACTTAGCATCATCCATGCATGAATTCCTCTCTTATCAGCCACTCTTAATCCCCACACGCTGGAAATAACATATCCCTGTTCTGAACTCGATAGCAGGTTTTTCTTTACTTCTCTTCTGCTACTTACTACATTATCCCTCCTTCAATTGTACATTCTCGTCTTCACTGCTGTCCAGTAAGTTCCCTGTGTCTTGTCTTTGGAACGCTGAGCGTTTATAGCACAGAGCCTCTTCCAGAATAGGAACTCAATAAATATTGATATCAAACAAATTAATCAATGACTGAGTCAATAATATAACAATTTTCAAAACAATATAAATAGGATATGCAAATACTGATTTTAAGAATATGGGTAAAAGATGTAAGAGCTAAAGCCCATTTTCCCCAGATCTAGCAGCGTTGCATGCCGTCGGCAAAATGCCTTTCATCCACACTTTAGCTTTGAGATGGCGCTGGAATACTGAAAGTCTACTGTAGACATAGGGCATAAAATCAGAAAGCTTCCGAGAAGAGAGGGGAAATTACACAGGCCATGTTTCCTCTCCATAAAGCAACGTTTTTATCCAGATGGGAAGTTCACATATATAACACTGTCAGTAATCATTTTGGCTCAGCCCTGCTCGATGAAGACTCCCAGACCAGGGTTGCATCAAAACGAATATAATATAGATCAAGCGAAAAGGCAAGTGAGATCATCTCATGGGTTGCAAAGCCCTGCGGCACCTTGATATGCGACGCTCAAGGCTGTCTTGAGAGTCAAGCCAAGCTCACTTGGCACAGCTGCATCCAGATAGAGATCCCCGTCCTCAGGATGCAGACTCACTTGGCCCCATTATCTGCAGTGGAAAGGATCAGAGAGGGAAGTGCCCATGTCTGGACTCAGACCAACACACAAGGGTGACTCAGGCACCAACCCAAGTTTAGACCAGTCCCCAGGGATAAGCCTACTTACAGGTCCCGGACTCACCTCTTCCAGCTGTCCTCTCTGCCTGGCCTTGCCCGACTGCAGCTGTCATAGACCCGGAACCTTTAGCCTCACACCTCTCTAGTAGGAAGTGCTTACATTACATTTAGGGCAATCTTTCTTCCTCTCCCTCTGCCTCAGAGGCCCTTTGGCTTCTCCTTATTTCCACAGGACCAACGTTAACTACTCTCATTAACTACTTTTCATGTTCTAAATGTCTTCAGGTTCTGCCTTCCTAATAAGAGGCTTTGGATAAAAGCCTTTTTATCCATTTGGATAAAAATGCCCTCCCCCTTTATCCTATGTGAAGATTTAACTAACTCTTTTGCCAAATTGCTAAAACGTCTCCCTTTTTGTAAAACTTGTCTCCTATTCTCACTAAATTGTCACCAAATTTAGTGAGTTTCTCATCCTGGACACTTCCTCATAAGACATAGATAAGAAGTTGACTAGTCTATTAGGCTACGTATTAAGAGATTAGATGTCCTTTAGCCCTACAGATACTTTAAAAGATTCTCTGAGAAGAAGTAGGGCAGAAGCTTGAATGAGACATGGAGGGATGCTCTGCATCAGTGACTTAACACATTGCAACTTTGAGGCACACAAGTGACTAAGGAATGGAGTAAAGTAATGGCAGGAAAAAGAATGGCAGAAGCTGGAGAGCATCAAATAACAAAAGACACCACCACTGCACCTATGGAAACTAGAAACTCAACTGATTAGATTTAGTTCCATTTTCATTACACCAGTTTGACAACTAAATATTTCCAAATGGATGCCCCACTGATACTACATATTCAATATGATTAAGAGAGATGTCAGAAGGCATTCATATTGAGGTCAGAGAGTGGACTCTCTTGGTCCAAGTAAAAACAGAGCCCATTAAAAAGTATTTGCCAGGAAGATTTTCATTAATCAAAGGAAAAGTTTGAAGCTCAATGTAACCAAATACTCTTGTTTTTCCAACCACAAATCATGGTACCAGCCATCCAAAAGCACTATTCCCCTGATAAGCCAAGCATTTAAAAATTTTTTTAGAGCCTTGGTTTCTAAAGGAAATATTTTTTGCGAAGTTAAAAGAATCAACAAATATGCACTCCCTAGAAATGTGGGGGTAATTAAATGCTAGTGGAACAACTTCATGATGTTCCCTCACCAATCAAATCCCCGAAGTTGTGAGCAGTCAAAGCTCCCTGAACTTTCGTTTCATGGCATTTACCATAATTTCCAGTCCCATGTTTGAGGCGTTATTGACAAATATATGTTCCCTGTGGTAAACAGTAAATTCCATGAAGGCAGGGACCCTGTCTCATTTGCTCCCAATTTTAACTGACACACAGTAGTAGGTCATTAATAAATATTTGCTAAATGTACCTCCTACATCTAAGCCATCATCAAATTCAGTCCATCATTTCTTCAAAACACAATGCCTATCCTTCTTTGCATCCCTGGTTTTCCTCATTCTCGTATAAGAGACCAATACTCCATGTCTGAATGACTAGAATTAAAGTTCTGTCTCCCATCATTCCTCAAACTCATCCTGCCAACCACTGCCAAAAGAATCATCATAAAAGACAACATTCATCTCTCAATAACTTCTCATTGCCTATACCCGGGGATCATTACCTTTTCGATGGGTCATGGACTTGTTTGACGATACAATGAAAATGCTGAAACTGTCTAGAAAACACATAAACACACTTTCAAACTTCTGCCTATAATCTTAGGGGAGTCATAAATCAGGAAAACTCAAGTTAAAAAATCATCATCAAATAAAATTAAGCCCAAGTGCTTGAACTCCCTGCTCCAATCAGAACTGGTCTCTTTGTAGCTCCCTGAGCAAAATTTTATCAAATCCACCTCTGAGAAATTGCTCACACTATGCTCCCCACTTAGTCACCACCTCCCGTCACCTCAGCTGTCAGATAAAACCATGCTTCGTTTCCCATATTCCATAAGGCTTATCCTACATATTCCAACTCACACTGGTTCAGCTTTAAATTCTTACAGCAGGTAAAGTCTTCACCACTTCTCTGGACACCCACTCAGATCTCACTGGCCATTACTCCACCTCTATTTCCTCTGCAGGATTTTCTTCCCCCACCAGGCTCCTAAATGTCAATGTTCCTTGAGGTTCTGCCCCCAGCCCTCGTCTGCCTCAGCTGACAGCTCTTTGTGGGAATCTCAGCCATGTGTGTGACCACGAGAAACTGCCGTCCCATACTCCTCTCCTGGACAGCAGACCTAGATGCTAATTACCCACTCTGCAGCTCCTCTTGAATGACCCTAAGAAACTTCAACCTTAATGCACACAAAACTAAACTCAGGATCTTTCCCTAAAAGCCTGTTCTTACTCCTGCATTCCCATTTTTGGCCCTGTGGCCCATTGATCCCCCTGAGGCATGCAAGCATGCCGCTCCCCCTGCCTGGAACACCCTTCCTCACCCACTGGATAACTCCTATTTATCCTCCAGTTCAAAGTTTGAACTTAACTTCCTCCAGGGAGCTTTGCTGACCTCCATGAGCTAGGTTAGATGTACCCTGAACTCCCCCTACCGTAGGAGAGGCCTTTACTCCCTATGATATTATGATTTATAATAAGAAATATATATTTGGTCTTCATCCCCATTCCTTGCACAGAGTTCCTAAAACCCTTGGAATTTCCTAAGTGATGAAAGCAACAAAGATATCTCTTGTTATGTTAACAAAGTGACTTTTGGACCCCATCTAGGGAGGAGGGTTGGTTGCCAGGGGAACCAGCCAAGCATTGAGGGTTGGAACTTTCAGTTCCACCTCCTGATATGGGGGGATAGGGGACAGGATGGAGGCTGAATCAATCACCAATGGCCAGTGATTTAATCAATCGTGCCTAGGTAACGAAGCCTCCATAAAAACCCAAAAGGAAGGGGCTGGAGAGCTTCTGGGTGGGTGAACACACAGAGGTATGGAGAGAGGGGTACACCTGGAGAGGGCATGGAAGCTTTGCACCCCCTCCCCATACCTTGCTCTATGCATCTCTTCCATCTGGCTGTGATCTAGTAAGTCAAATGTTTATAATAAACGAGTAATCTAGTAAGCAAAATGTTTCCCTGAGTTCTGCGGGTCATTCTAGAAAATTAATCAAACCCAAGCAGAGGCTCATGGGAAACTTGGATTTAAAGCCAGTTGGTCAGAAGCACAGATGATGACTGGGCCTTGCGATCAGCATCTGAAGTGAAGGGCAGTCTCGTGAGACTAAGCACTTAACCTATGGGATCAGATACCATCTCCAGGGAGCAAGTGTCAAGATTGAGTTCATCGCTTGGTGGCGTGTTAAAACACACACACACAGAATGCAGTCAGAATCATACTTCGCTATTCAAAACCCTCATGGCTTCCCACCACACTGAGAATAAAATTCAAAGGCCCAGCGCCATCTGTTCCCTGGCTGTCACTCTCACCTGGACTCTTCGCACTGCTTCCCTCACTCACCGAGTTTCAAGCGCTGAAGTCGCTGCTGCGCCACCAAGGCCAAGTGCGTCCAGGTCTCAGCGCTCTTCTCCTGACTTGTTTCCTCCCTCCACTCAGGGTTTCTCATCTTCTCAGGGAGCCTTTCCTGACCTCTCTAAAGTAGCTTCCCAATTACTGTTCACCCTCTTATATTGGTTTGGTTTTTCTTTATAGCGCTTAATGGCTACCCAACGTCAAACCAAATGTTAACGTTTATTTACTGTGTGTCTTCCCCAAATGTAAGTTTCCTTTCCCCAAAACCTTCGAGAGAGCCTAGCAGAGAAATAATCGTTGAATGAACAAGTACATAAATAAATGATTGAAGCCACGGACCCACATTTGGTTGTGTTCTGTTTAATTATCTATCCTTCCCCATACACTGTAACCTCCACCATGGCAGGGACTGCGGCTACCTTACTCACCGTGGTCTCTCAGCTCATGCCCAGCACAGTCTGACACACAGGTAAGTGATTAAGAAACATCTGCCATCTGAAGGAAGGTACAGACGTGGTGAGTCTTCTTGAAAGTCTTCCCAACTCACCTGTAACTCCCACATCACAACCCTGTCCGCCACACCTCAGCAAGAGCGAGACAAGATGGACATGAAATCCTTTATGTCTCTTCAACATCTATCATAAGGCTTCTGAATCTTCTTCTTCTGGGTGGACCCCAGGAAAATACCCTTATTTACAGAAACACAGATTTTGCTTATAATCTTTGGGTGTTCACAGGCCCCCTGAAGTCCATGAATGGTCTCCTTAAAAGACTTCAGACTAAGAGCACCCACTGCAGGTCTATGGGTGAAATGCAGGCTCTTTGGTATTGACAATGATGACTTGGCCACTGTCCAGTCTCCAGCTCCATCCCTCCCTGTCAGGGTTAATTTTAAGTGTCTCACTTCCCCAACCTGGCTAGCACATGTCTGGGCCTTTGTCCACACTGCTTCCTATCTTGGCCAAAAAGCAAAAATCTCCTGAGTGAAAATGGCCCCTTCTCAGGTAGCAACCACTGAATTTCTCAATAGAATCAACATGTGCTCCTAGAGTATCACATATATAACTATTCCGAAATCCTCATCATCGTATGTGTTCACTGTGAGTCTCCAGGAAAGAGATCCTATTAGTGTCACCTTTGCTTCCCAGTTTCCAGCACAGTAATGACAACTAGTAAGCGTCTGACAGTTGACTGTGGAATGAGTAAGATTATATGCTCCATATTGTATGTCGTGCCTGCCCAACCAGGCTGTAAGCTTTTCACCAGTATGGAAACTATATTCTAAGTATTTTCTATCACCCCCCGAAGCACCTAGTACGGTACTTTGCACACAGAAAGTACCCAATAAATACTTACTGGATAAATTAATCAGTAAAGAATTAAGAACAACTTTGCAAGAGACACAGCTGAATCTGTTGCAATACCAGAACGCTGTATCAAGATAACAAGAAGCCAGTTATTGATGCCTGTGTGTGTACCAACATACAAATCAATTGGAATGTGGTTTCTTGTGTATCTCCTGCTTTAAATATCAACAGGGATGGGCATAAGCTAGAGGTGGTTCGTGCCTTTGGCCAGAACCTACCTATGGGTTTTTCTACTCTATGCAACTTTGTACTTGGATTTTAATATGACCTTTATTTTTTTTCCACGGAAGTACAGAAATGTTCTTAAAAAGAATAAAGTTGACATAAAATGGTAGAGTCTAGAGAGGGAAAATTCTGAATCTCATTTTTAGAAAAGCTAGAGTTAAATAAGTCCTGGGCCACACTTGGGAAGCCCAGTAAAACAGGTGGTAGTTATGTTCTGCAGTAGGCAAGTTAAAAATTATTTTCTGGATAACAAATATAGGTCCTTTCAACTTGGTTGGAAATTAAAGACTCCAGCTCATTTATACTGCTTACCTGAAAACTTACTCTGTCTCTCATCTCATATTACCCACTTAATGAGTATAATTTTTATTTGTATTTGTTGTATCTTCTGGTTAATAAACAGAGGCAGATAATGTTCTTCCCTAAAAGGTACAAAAGAAAACCTCTTCCAAAAAATGACTGGTGATAAATGCAGCTCACTTCGATTCCATGAAATTATCTAGGGAGAGAGTTATGGTTGCTATTTCAGCTTCTGCCCAAAGTTCACACCACACCCTGGACTTCTGGAAAACCCAGCATGACCCTTGGTCTAGCAGCTGGAGGAGTAGGCAAGCAAATTTTCGCACAAAATTGATAGTTGTGGCAGGCATTATTTTAAGTGCTTTACATGGAATTAAATCATTTAACCCTCAAAACTACCCCAAGCAGTACTATTATAACTGGTTGTTTTAAACATGAGGTAACCACGGTCCAGAGAGATTAGCTAACTCACCCAAGTCATCCAATCAGGAAAGGATGGCGTCAAGGACCCAGGCAGTCTGATCCCAGAGCCCAGGCTCCCCAAAGAGAAGAGAGTCCTTGGGAACTGCACCCCAACTCATCACAAGGCAAGGGCAGAGTATGTCACAACTGGGAACAAAATCATTACCTCAGATCTCATTCCTAAACTCATAAATAGTAATCCTGTTAGAAATTGTCTGTAATTATTTATTACAAGGCCAATAATACTTTAAGGGAAAATGCTAATTCAATTTCTAGTGCAAAGGTTAAGAACTCTGTTATGTTCCATGAAAACAGAGATAATGGAGCTGACAGTCATACAGAAGAACGCGTTGATGAAAGTTTGAATATCTCCTAAAAAACCATTTCAGAAAATGCCTATTTTAACTCATCAACAAATAGAAAATAATATGTCATTAGTGCTTATATACAAGAGTCCTGAAATTCTTTATACACAAAGAACGTTAGCATTTGCCAGTCAAAACTTAAGTCTCTGTGAAATGTCAAGAGGTTTTCCCACTCACTTAAAAAAATATCTTCACCCCCAAATACAAGCAAGTGTTGATTTTCCACACTAATGGGAAACAAGAACAACCTGGCATAAAATTCCCTAAAAACCCATTTAGCCAATATCTTTTTATCTTTTATCAGTTACTAATGTGTAACCAAGCGACCTGATTGGAGTTTCACCACCTCTCCTTCCTCTACTCTCACCAACCAGTTGCAAGTGCTAATGAACGGTGAGGATAAGAAGCCCAAAGCAAGATGCAAGACGTGGGGCATATGGGTGACACAAAGGAGCTAAGTCAGGAAAGAGCTGTGGTTTGACAGCACACCTTCTTAAAACAAGTCTGACCTGCCGTCTAATTTCCACAGAAAATAGGACACTATATCAGGAGAATAACCATCTACTCACATGCAGAAATATTAAGAAATTCATTCACTCATTCAACAGCACTGGGAAAGTGTCTACTTATTACCAGCCAGGGAGCACCCTAGGACGAAGGACACATGCAAAAGGAGGAAGAACAATAAGGAGAGGAGGGACAGAAGGAAGAGAAGAAGGATAGCTTCTGTCCTAGGAAAGCAGACAACTCAAGGAGGAAGACTTGGGCCTTTGGGAAAAGGCACTTCAGGTACAGAACCCCAAAATAGCAAACACAATCCTGCTCTAACACTGGCCCCTGGTCTGCTTTTGAGTGTGATCCATAAATCATCCCATAAATCATAAATTGATGATCCCATCCAAGACACAGGGACAATATATCATCACATAAAAAGACCATACAAACATGTCTAGAATTGCAAATGGAAATTTTTACTTAAAAAAATTCTTTGGGAATCTGTACGTCATTAGGGATAGCTTCACTGCAAATGTAATAAACTTCAACGAGGGAGGCAGGGTATTGTGGTGGAAAAATTCTACACTGAGTCAGAACTCCTGGGTTCTAGATAAAAAGCTGCCAATAACAGCTGCATGGCTTAAGCAAGTCACCAATCTCTTTGGGCCTCAGTTTCTTCTCCATCAAATGAGAATTCTCAACTATGTTTTCTAAATTGCTTTCCAGCCTTTATGCTGGGTGACCATGATTCTGACCCATGCCTCTGACCAACAATAACATCTATAACCAGCTAGAATTTCTTCAGTGGGTCTCGCCAGCGCACAGCCCATTTTTCAAAACTCTTTCTTTCCCAAGAGTAATAAAATGTATAAAAGATGAGCTGGTAAGAGGCCCTAGCACTGCATTTAAGCCTGCTCAGCGCTCAGTCCCATGACCAATCAAAGGGGACAAACACCCATTCCATCAGAAGGAGCTGTCAGTGATGGCCACTGTGTTTCTAACTGCCAAAGTGGCTTGCCCACAGAAATGTCACTTCTCACTAATATGAGGCATGAGAAAACAGGAAGAAAAAAAAAATAGAGGGAAGACAGACAAGAAATAGATAAACAAAGAAACGGGGAGGGGACATACATCTGTATATTTGACATATTCTTAGTTCACTGAGCTCTATTAACAATGATTGAGGTGGGAAGCTGGGTAGAAGAAAATATAGCTGAGATATCAAAGACAAAGGAGACATAATTCATCTATTGAGGCTCTGCTCTGTCAACACGCATGGCTGGAGAGGGTTCCGAAGCAAATGAACGATTCCAGAATAGAAGACAATTTGGATAGGGTTTAAAATGAACAGAGGTTCTTTTGCACAGAACCTTCAATGATAGTAAGGCCAAATTCGTCACCATAATCAGTGACCAGAAATGTTGATACCTCCGGGTAGGTATCAAGAGCTCTCTTACATGCGGAAGTTAGAACTAACCTGCAGAGTTAGCCCTCTTTGATTTTCCAATCCACTCTACGGGAAGCAAGCTCAAAGAGCAACCTATTCTTTTGCTGCTGATGCAACAAAGAAAAAAACATCTTGCTTACTTCTGAGAAGACACAGTAGATTGCTCTGTGGTGTAGCAATGACAATTGCAGATTGTGTCATCCGGAGACACTAGGAGCACAGAGTTGCACACTATGTGGATCTCATGGCGAGATGAGATTGGGTTGGTGTGTGTGAGACACCCTACCAGGGGCAGCGATTCTGGAACTTGCGGGGAGTTTTGGAGTTTTGACATGCTACTGTTACCTCTTTGACTTAGGGTAACATATGCAAAGCGCTCTCTGCAATAGCTCAACTTTCTCCAGACTCATCTCCTGCTGCTCCTTTACCCACCTTCCAGGTACCGCGTACTCCAGCAGCCATCTGTGTGCACTTCCTAACCTGCCATGTCTTCACTCTTCTCGTGCCTTCACTCTTCTCATGGCTTCGCTCTTCTTCTCATGCCTTCGCTCTTCTCATGTCTTCGCTCTTCTCATGCCTTCGCTCATGTTGTTTTGTGCTAAGAATACCCTTGCCCAGCCCCTGTGATCCGGGAGAAATCCTAATCGCATCCTGACTCACTTCTTCCCTCTGCTGTCTCTATACCTTATAGCCATGTTCCCTCTGCCTCCCTGATTGCCACGATGGTTCCACAGGTTCCATGCCCACTAGACTGTGGGAGCCTCATGAACAACATCTAGTAATATATAGGAGGCAGCCAATTAATCTTTTGATTTCATTTAAATTAATTCAATTTAATAACCCACCTGAATTACGTGGAGCTAGCTGCATGACAGCTCTTGGAATAATTAAAAATACCTTGAGAGATTAGTAAATCCATCCTAATATATGTCCAACTGCCAGCCCAAATTTCTTCTAGAGAAGAACAGGTAATAGAGCAAAAGAAATTTCAAGTTTGGGTAAGTCACTCCCCGTTTACCAGGATTTTCTCAACCACCATCTAAGGGACTTTAGAATAAGTCACTTAACATGTGAGTAACTCTGTACCACTTGTCCACAGTTGAAAATAGCAATACCAACATTTTCTCTAGCTGGGGAATTGATGGCGTTGGATAACATTTACAAAAAGAAACTAAAAATCCTGAAGGTAGATGCTGATGCTAATCTTTAAAAACTATTTTGAAATACATACGTAGTAGTGTTCCAATAAATGTATGACACTGAAAAGGAGTTTAATTACTGTCTAATCCTTGACTCCTCTCACATGCTACATCAAAACTCTCAGGAAATCCCAACAGCTTGACCTTCAAAGTATAAATCAATGCAAATTCTTGATACTTATAGAAATATTGTTAACTTTTAAATATGCTAATCATAGTATAGTTGTGCTTTTTTTAAAAAGCAGTCCCCATCCTTCAGACACGCATACAGAAATATGTACAAATAAAATATAATTGCCAAAGCTGGGTGATGAATACATGAAGGGTCGTTATGCTATTGCACGTCTGTCAAGGTTTGCAAACTTTCACAATAAAAACTCAGATCAGGTCATTCCGCCCTTCAAAACCCTCTGTTGGATCTCCCACTCATTCAGGGTAAAAGCCAGCAACCCGACAATGACCTGCAAAGGCCCTGTTCACTCTGACGCCTACACTCCTCTCCGTCCTCCCCTCCAACTTGGTGCTCCACTCTGTCATCCCAGCCTCCCTGTCTCATACACAGAGGGCACACTCCTGTCCCAGGGCCTTTTCACTGCTCTGACCTCGGCCTGAAATACTCTTCACTGAGATATTCTCACGCCCTTCCCTATTTCACACCTTTGCTTAAGTGTTGCCTCCCTAATGGCACCTTTCCTGATGGGTCTGATTTCTTTACTGGTCTGTTCCCAGTGCCTAGCATAGTGCCTGGCATAGAGTAGATGGCCAATAAATATCAGCTGTGGAATGAATGAACGAATGAAAGGGCAACCTGGGTCAGCCATCTAGTGAACCTAGGTGGGGGTCCTACGACATCAACAGGGTGAAGTAAGGGCATGTCAGACAGGCTGCACTGGTGACTCTAAACCAGACTGGCAAACAGTGATTTCAAATACTCCTTGGACCAACGGTCCAGTGTGGTACCCAGCAAGTCAGCAAAGTTAACGCAGCAAAGTTTTCTAGAGGCTAAGTCTCAAGCAGCCAGGAGATCCATCCTCCAGATCCCTGAGCCAGCCCTGCGCTCCACCAAGCAGCTGGCCACCGACACCGACTACCTGATCACATAATGTCCACCCCTGGGCATGCCGCCACCCCACACCCTCCAGAACATCCTGACACTCCTGAAAACCAAACCCGAGGAATACAGACAGGTCACCAAAGGCCTGCGCTGTAGCCTCACCACCGCGAGGGCTGCCACACGGAGTTCAGACTACTGACACCCCCAGACGCCTGGCTGAGAAGAAGGTCAGGGCTGGGCTTCTGAGGTCAGAGCGACTCTCCAGAATGGATCCGTTCTAAAAATCCACCCAGGATCGGACAGAATTTGTTTTTAAAAGACTTGATTCATCTGTATCCTGGAAAAACAGTTGTAAATTAGAGGAATGTTATTTATTAGAGAAGAATTTTCAGATGATTTTTAAAATGATCTGATCTTGAAAGCTGAATTAATAAATACTGTGAAATGAAGAAAAAAAAAGAAAACAGCTGCTCTGCTACACTTTGGACACATCAGTGTCTCAGGCCTCCCAGCACAGGCTGGCATGTTGTAGCCTTTGCATTTGCAGACTTGCCTCTCATTTCTGGACAGCAGCCTCTTGAGATTCCTCCGGTTTCTAGACAGTACCCTCTCATGGTTCTGCCTAGACAGTGCAGTCAGAAGTAATCTGAAATCTCTGAGGAAAAGGGCTCAGATTTCCCAGTCACTACTCCACTTGCTCAGTCTTCTTACAAGACTTGGCCTTGGTCACAGGGAAGTCAATAGTATACATTGTTATTACCCTTATAAGTGGTATTTATGACTTGCTATATTTCGTGCTGAAATACTCTTATATAAAATACTGATTCTTCTGCTGTAGTTCTGCAAGGTATAAGCATGCTATGAAGCAGAAAACAATCAAACCAACCAAACTTCCATTTACTACCCTCCCGTCCCCGGTGCCCTGTTCAAACCTGGCTCACATCCATTTCGGCAAAATCGCTCAGCTGTTAGCCAGTGGCCTCAGTTGCCACCAGCTCAAGCAACAAGTTTCCCAAGCATCTGAGAACCGAGTTCTAACTCTTCCTCCCACCAACCCTCCCTCCAACCCCAGCTATGCCTTGGCATGTGGCTCTGGGAGTTCTTCAATGTCCTTGAGTTAGGACTGGGTAAAAGGAAATGTTTCCAAAGACTTGGGAATTCTCACTCACACTTTGTTCCCCATGGTCTCACCAAAAAGACTTCAGAGGATCTCCCTCTAGAAAACTACACACGTACGGTTATCTGACCTATACTCAGAAGACTGTTGGAGCAATTACTTACCCCACTGACTCCCAGGCAGCTCCGTATTTCACCCCTTAGCCTTGACTTCTTTACAAACCCCCTAGTATCCATGTATTGGAGGTCCCCCACGCCATACACCATCCCTGAAAGCCCGTTTGCAGCCATGCATTGAGGCCCCTCACGCAGCACACCACCTCCCAAGCCACCACAGCCAAGCTCAAGTTCTCCTGTATGGAGTCAGCCACCCCAACGTGCTAAAAACTGAAGAAATGGTTAAGGGGAGTGCAGATCTGTTCAATGCTCTATCTAGATAGGAGCTGTACATTTTCTTCTAAATCTTTCACGCTCTAGAAAGCATTTCAGAGAATAATTTTTCTAAACTACTTTCTGAAATCAATCAGAATGCTGCAAAAATAAGAGAATTCCCCCCAAACAACCAAGAAAAAAGTTCACTCAGTATATTACTCACTCACAAAATTATCTAACTAGGAGTTCTGATGACAGGTCTCTTTTTACTAGGTCCTTACTCTTTGATTTTCTCCTCACATAGAATTATAATATTGTAATATTACATTGTAATATTTTCCCTTGCACTTTGCCTATCTTTTCAGGTAACAGAATGAAGAGCTATGTCATTCTGTATTTACTCTAAACCTATGTCCTTAATTATAATCAATAACGGTGACAAAAGTTTAAGTGTACAGATTCCACATCGGCGTGCCTCCTTTCCTGGTAGGAAAAGGCAGGTGGACATCTGTGTTCCAGCTGGAAGAGAGAGCCATAAAACATAACCTTCAGCCTTCAAAAATGAAGCTCAGTAAACAGTCAGGCAATATGGCTGGGGCTACCAGATTTACCCAATAAAAATGCAAGATACCCAGTTAAGTTGAAGTTCAGATCAACAACAAAGAATCTTTTAGTATAATATCACATGGGACATAGTTATCCTAAAAGAGCTTTTTGTTATTTATCTGAAATTCAAATGTACCTGAGCATCCTTTATTTTACTGGGCAGTCCTAAATATGATGCTTTTAAGAGAAGGCAACAGAGATGCATGAGCCTGGCAGAAATGACAGAGTTGAGTCCAGGACAGTGGGAAAGATTACACCACAGGCTTAACCATGCTTTTCTTGTCAAGAGACAGAAGTCTGCTTTGGACAAAATTAGGCAATTTTGAAGGTGCATTAACTACTGGGCCAATGGGATATCACATTAAATTAATGTTTGCTCATTTACTAAAATTATATAGGAGTTTAAAATACTAATGTGCCTTCTGATTCACACGGCTCAGATCACCAAAGAGAAGCTCACTCAATGCTAGGTGCGATCTAGCACCACACCATGAGGCACGTGGCCTTGAATTAACTGATCATTCTCACTTTCCATCCGCCAGCTGCTGCTCTCCTTCCTGTATATCCAATTAGAGAGTTTTAGCCTATACCTTGAGAATATTAAAATGATCATATTCCAAGGAGAAATACTGACTTAGAAAAAGCCACTATTGACTTAATCATCCTTTCTGTATATATCAATAGCATCCCTGGGCTACAAGGAACCACCAGAATGCAGAATGCGGGACAAAAGCTCTCAAAATATCACTACGGAAGTTTTGTCTTCAACTTCTTAGTGAAAGTCATTTTGCTGAGAGGCTACTGATACCATTTTCACAACCAGAAGAAAATACGTTTTGGTCTACAATTTTTCACAAAAGAGAAAAGAAATGGGAAGGGCAACCTCAAGAAATCTATAGTAACTTCTGCCACTTCAAGCTGTTGTTCTTCCCCACATATAAAAATCATCCTTTCCATGAAAAAAAGTCATCAAATGTTAATAAAAGTGCATTTAGTCCCTCCACGCTCTCTTTACAGTATTAGTAACTGTAAGGTTATTAACACATTCTTTTCATATATTTTAATGGACAATTCTAACAGTTCTTTAACTCATTAAAAAAATGAAAGTCAAAAAAAAGTATAGTTTTGTTTAATTATAAATCCTAGCCTATAAATATAAATTTCTACAGAATAAGTGGCTTCAAATCATCTTGGTTTAGTACAGTTATAACCCATCAGCCATGCCCTTCTTTCACACATTTATCAGGAACATTAATTATACCTGGGACATACGGTTCCATCAATTGCCATGCTTATTAAACTTACATTTCATTTCCTGGAACAGTATTAAACTACAAGGGGAAAAAGTTAATAGTAAACAGTATACAGCCAACACTGGGTTTAGTGATTAGCCCAAAAGAAGACACATGATTTTCAACATGGGACCTTGTTATAAAAAAATGCCTATTGTAACGAGGCTGCTGGATCAAGTACAGACTGAATTATTTTTTAATTTTGCCAATACTAAGGTGAAATATCTATTATGAAATAATGCAAGTTCCATTTTCACATTGGTAATAATGGAATAAAAACAGCATCCAACTGCTTTAGAAATCTAAGAGGAATCAGGATAAGTCTCCAGAGAAATCCAGTAAGGTAATTCCTAACCTTTACGTCCAGGAGGAAAAAAAAGAAAAACAAGAAAGGAAATCTCCAAACACACAGTAACAAGATAGAGTCGTCCCTTGGTATCCGAAGGGGATTGATTTCAGGACACTCCCCACCCCCCACTCCCGCCTAGAATCCTAAAATCCATGGATGCTCAAATCCCTTATATGAAATGGCATAGTATTTGCAGATAACCTATGCACATCCTCCCACATACATTAAATCATCTCTAGATTATTTGTAATACCTAATACAACGTAAACAGTTGTGAATACGATGTAAATGCTAGTAAATAGTTGCCTATGCACAGCAAATTCAAGTTATGTTTTTGGGAACTTTCTGGAATTATTTCCCCCAATATTTTCCGTGGGCGGTTGAGTCCTCGGAGTCAGAACCCTTGGATACAGAGGGCTGACTGTATAGATATTAGAACTGAGGGGAAATGATCTAAACGTTAAGTATAGGAAATAAGTCTCCCCGATTCTTAAAACTGAAGTGTCAAACCAAGGTTAAAAATTCTCACGGGGCCAAACAACAGTTGAACTCATGGCCTGTCTAGACAGGTATAGCTGGTGCATTCACTTTAGCCATCACTGTAGTTTCGTAGTGATCAGCAACACGCGTTCCTTCATTCCACATTGCTTGAGCTTCTACTCTACATGCTAGAACTACAGCAAGGAGGGCACGGCCCCGACATCCTCAGTGAACAGAGGCTGATCACACCTCCATCTGTTAAGTAGGAAGTGGTGGGCTGGAGACAGACATAGGTTCTAGCTCTGGCTCTGCCCGCACCAGCTGGGGAACTTTGGGGAAGTCACTTCCCCTCTCAAGACTTCAATTGCTTCAATTAGAAAATAAAGAGGTGGGAATCCATCAGGCCTAAGATCCCGCCTAGATTTAAAATACTCTGATTTTATAATTTTATTTGTGTAAAGAGAGGTTTGGACCAAATGAATACTATAATTCTGTCCAGATTTTAAATTCTTGGGTGGGTTTCACATTCAGAGAAATGCATAAGGTTGCTATCGGGAAGTCTATGTAGGATTTTATTTAATGGCTCCTCCCGATATCAGAAGGGAAAACGTTCCCCTACTAAATGGAAACATGTTTAAACATGATTTTAGCAAGCATCATAAAGATAGTCATTTCCCATAAAACTAGAAGAAGCAGTCTTGGGATGTAGTCTAAGATGAAAGTATTGTCACAACTAAATATAAAGATATTACAAGGAATTAAACCAACTGCCAAGTAAATCAATCAGTGACAGAAGACATCCTGTCAATTTTTGTGCATGATATAGTAGGTTAAAACTGGAGTTCCAGAGTTCACCTTCTAGATTTAGCTTCCCTATTTCTCCATTACTGGCTGTGTGAGCTTAGGCAAGTCACTTGCCCTCTCTTAGTTTCTTTGCCCATAAAATGGAATAATAACAGTATCAGCCTCTTATGGTTGATGTAAGGATTCAACAAGATCATTCATTTAAGGCTTACAGCAAGGTGCCTACTGCACTATGGTCAAAAAATACTAGCCACTGCTATTATTAAAGTTATTTCTCCTATTTGTAACAATTTACTCTTTTTGGTTAATTCAACAATTTGGCTCTATAAATTATTAGGTATTCATTCTGTCCAAGGAACTGGGCTGGAACTCTAGGGAGGACCAGGAAATCAGACTCAGCATCTCTTCACAGCCTCACCCACCCTTCTCTGACTGCCTAAATCCTACCTCCATCAAACCTTTCTGGGTCTGTGCCTCAGTAGATGGGAGCCCTCTGTCTGGTTAAGTGCCCCTCCTCAGTGCCTCTAGTGGGTCCCTCCTCTATCACCATTCTAATTCCACTGGTTTTCAATTGTCTATACACTTTTCAGCTCCCTCACTTAACTATGAGCAACTTAATGACACATAAGGTGTCCAATCTCTGTAGCTACAACAGGACTCAGCATATGACTGACATCTGATAAAACTTACTGAGTGAATATACACATTAATTAATAAACTGTATACAATTACTCTAAATTAATCTATAAAATTAATGAAACAATCATTTCATTAATAATGAGTTAATATATGAATGAACATTACTGTTATTAATAATTGGTAACAATTAAATAGACGGGGGAGACAAATCTATTCACAACCATAATGAAAAGCATTCTATGGTGATTTCCACAATACAGGTACCCAAAACAATGAACACTGAAAGAATGCCAGGTGGCATCTGAACTGAACTGGTGGAGGTGGCATTTGAACTGAACTTTGACTTTTGGGCAGACTCAGCCTAACACAGATGGGACAAGAAGAAAGAAAGGTATATTATGTGAGAGATGGAGGTGACTGAAGAATGGAAGTGGGAATGTACCCGTTTAAATTTGTTTTTTTTTTAAATTTATTTAATTTATTTATTTTTGGCTGTGTTGGGTCTTTGTTGTTGCGCGTGGGCTTTCTCTAGTTGCAGAAAGCAGGGGCTACTCTTCGCTGCAGTGCACGGGCTTCTCATTGCGGTGGCTTCTCTTGTTGTGGAGCACGGGCTCTAAGCACATGCACTTCAGTAGTTGTGGCTCGCGGGCCCCAGAGCACAGGCTCAGCAGTTGTGGCACACGGGCTCAGTTGCTCCACGGCATGTGGGATCTTCCTGGACCAGGGCTTGAACCCATGTCTCCTGCGTCGGCAGGCGGACTCTTAACCTGTGTGCCACCAGGGAAGCCCCTTGAATTTGGTTTTGAACAAGAGTGACAGGAGATGATGAGTTGGAATCAAATTACAAGGGCTTTGAACATGGCACTATAGGATATGCATCTGTTCTGTGAAGGTGAAAAGCCACTGAAGGCTTTGAAACAGAGGAAGGACCCAATCAAATGTCTACTTTGGGTAGTAAGCTCAGGTAAACTGGAAAATTAGAGTTTGAAAGCTCAAAATCAGTAAGGAACTATTACAGCAATAATAGACAATTGGCTGTGTGCAGAGAAAAGAGGGAAGGACACGAAAGGCATTTAAGAAGGAGCTTCTTTCTGTGTTTTTGAGACCTGCAAGAAGATGCCTGGTACCGCATTTCTCTGAACTACAGTTGTTCAACACAGAAACGCTAGAACTTGTGAATGTGCCTACCAGCCACCTAACACCTTTGCTAGCCATTTTCTAATGTTAAACACAGACTCCTTAGACGAGGGCTGGGCTCGTTATGGAAAAGCAACTTTGGTTTCATCAATCACAACTGCTGAGCGTCAGACACAAAACACAAAGAACCAGAGAGCCCCGGGCCTGTGGGTTGATAGCACCTCATGGTGGAGGGCCTAGAACATCGTGTGGACATCAGAAGGGTCCCATGCTCACTTCAATCAAACAATTGTACTGATACTTAGAGGCTGTATCAACAATGCTAGAGTCTGGTGTGTGGCAACGATCGGAAGAACTAAAGAGAAGAGAACCCTGTTGGGGGGGAAGGTTCAAGGATTTCAATGACCTCCAATTATCTAAACCTTTACCAAAAACCCAAATCATGCCCGCTAATCGGCATAGGTGTGTACAGTTGACTCTTGAACGAACACGGGGATTACGGGCACCATCCCTCAGCCCAATCAAAAATCCGAGTATATACACCTGAAATGAGCATGATGCTGTATATCAACTGTACTTTAATTAAAAATATTCCTGGTATATCTTATAGCCCGCCTCCATAACCGTGGTTCCTCCTGTATCCCCAGTTCTGCATCTGTGGATTCAGCCAACAGCATATCGTGTAGCACTATAGTACCTATGTTGAAACAAATCTGCCTGTGCGTGGATCCAAGCAGCTCAAACCTGTGTTGCTCAAGGGTCAACTGTATTCGCATTCATGTTTTCGGTCGTTTCCTAATTTCACCTTCATATCCTGTGGCAAAAGTCTGCAACCTCATACTCTCCCATTTGCCTTCTTTGTATCTAGTCAACATCCAATGCAACCGCCTACTTTATATGTTATTTTGGAAAGATGAGTAGAAATTAACGTTACTGTCATTTTTCTCCTCAGCACTCCTTCCTCCCTCTGCTTCTGAAACCCAAGAGGCTCAGTGAAATGGAGACTTGGAAAACAGGCAGCCCTGGGTATGAACAGTCTTCCTCGCCGTCAGAACACAGCAAAACCCTGGGGCCACCGTGACAGACAGGTACAGGAAGATTAAATGTGATAACACGTACAGAAGTGCTGGGAGACTTCGAATCAGAGGACTGCCCAGGAGAAAAGCCCATGGAGTTGTTTTGTTTTGTTCTCTTAATGGCTTATTCACGCTTCACCCCCAGGGCAGTTATCCAAACTGCCGACATGTGGCACAGGTCTCAGTAGTTTTTTTAATCATCTGGGTGATTCTGAAATCCTCCTTGATTCTAATGTGCAGCCAGGTTGAAAATCCACTTTTATAGATGCTCTATAAATGCTGGCTTCCATCCCTCTTCCCTCTCTGCGTCCTTCTTTCCGAATCACAGAGAAATTCCCTCCTTGCCCTTGTAAGTCATGGCTTCTCCGTAGACTGCTTCCGTCAATTTCAACTACTTCCCCCTCTAGAGTTGCTTCGGTCCAGAATACTTAATGCCTTTCCCTCGTTTTTTATTGATTTATTTATTTTTTATTTATTTGGAGTTTATTACAGTTGCTTTGTTTTGTTTTGCTCGCACAGTATCTGGCATACCCCTAAGCATTTCTAAAAATACTAGCTTCCTGCTTCCTTTAGGTTGGAAAAGTTTAACTTCTAATCACAATAGGGTTTTAAAGTTGATCCCTTGAAGGTGAAATAAACAAATATAGGGAAGTTACAAACATTCCAGACTCTTAAAGAGCTCTCATATTCACCTTCTTCAGTGTAGAGTTGCCAATTCCTTTCTAAAGAAGTAATAAAAAATTGTGGCTGGCTACATGCTGGGTGTGTTTTCAGCCCTTGACATCTCTGAAATTTAATCCTTGTTGTTGGGTTTAATCCTCCCAAGGGCTTCCCTGGTGGCTAAAAAAAAAAAAAAAAAAAAAAAAAAATCCTCCCAACCACCAAAAGACGTAGGTCGTATTTTGATTGGCATTTTACAATTGAGTAAACTGAGGCACATTGAGCCAGAGATCACAACTGGGCAAGGGTCAAGAAACAAGCTGCTGGTCTCCCAAACCTGTGCTTTCATCACTTTATTATATACAATCAATTCTTATTACTTGCAAGTTACGTTCTATGAAGTACAGAGTAGAAGCCACAAACACTGAATTAGTGAATACTAAACCATCACTCCTAGGGGAAATAAATACAGGGTTAGGTTCCTGAGAGCCTGTGGTTGTAACATTTTTATGAACCAAGCAATATACAGCCTTGCTTCGTGTGTGTGTGTGTGTGTGTGTGTGTGTGTTTCTGTTTAAAGACATCTTATTTAACATATGTTGTTGACTTGTTGACATTAAAATCATGGCCAACAGCGCTGTAACTCATGCTGAATGAAGTTTATCTGACGCGTATTTTCTCCATAAGGCACATCACAGCATTCTTGTACTTAGGAACACTAGACAGCACTTCAGCACTATGCTTTTTAAACAGCAAAATCACTAATGAAAAGGACAAAAATGCAAAAAACACACAAACAAAGTGGCACTAAATGGACCTCAAACAGGACACTTGTTTACAGTCTGAGAGATAAAACAAGCAGGCAGAGCTCACCTCATTTGACCTCAGCTAGGAACGTGCATGTTGGATGACTCAAATTTTTCACTACTTTGTGCACGGCCGTGCTACTATGAATGACTGAGAAAGTGCGATGAGTACTGATCGAAGGTTACAAAAATGTCAGCGAGTAAATGCAAATTCATAAAAGTGCAGTCTGTGAATACTGGGAATCACTGAACTTGAAATGCCCAGTGGAGTCCTTTGCATTTTCATTCCTGAGAAAGGGGTATTCGCAAACTCCCCGCATTCTTCCAGTCCCATCTAAACGTCTCTTCCTGACTGGCCTTTCTCACTGCAAGAGACCAGAGGGAATCAGGGTAACTGGTGCTTCCTGCCTACCAGGCCTCTAGGGACTTGGTGTGCCATGCACTTTGCCGAGGGCTGAGAGAAATACAGTGGTGTAACACAGGCTTTCTGCTTGGACCAGTACTCAGGGATTCCTCCTGTTAGAAATCCAAGAGGCTTCTGGAGGCCTCTCAAGTTTTGTCAGATAACTAAAGAAAATACCTTCCCATTGTAACTAAATTGTATCCTGTACTCAAATTAGAATGTACATTCTCTCTCTCTGAAGTGCTTGAAATAATCCAGCAGAAATATGTCTTCCCCACTCCCCCCCCAAAAAAAAGCAGGAGTCCAAGTTAGCATAAAGCACCCTTAAAATCAATTATGTTTCTGACAATGTTGTATAGTGAAAGTTTTACCAACAACAACAAAAAAAACCAAAACTAGGGACTTCGCTGGCGGTCCAGAAGACTTTGCCTTCCAATGCAGGGGCTGCAGGTTCAATCCCTGGTCGGGGAGCTAAGATCCCACATGCCTTGTGGCCAAAAACCCAAAACATATCACAGAAGCAATACTGTAATAAATTCAATAAAGATTTTAAAATGGCCCACATCAAAAAAAATCTTCAAAAGAAAACCACTTAAAATACCTTCATGAAGTAAGTAAAATGAATCATGGATGTACCTACGACTGTTCAAAGAGGAATGTTTTTGTTGACGAAGTGGGAAATCACAGTCGGTTTTAAATGCATGGTGTAAGTTCACGTAGATCCAGATTCCTGAAAAGTAGGCCACTGGGAGACCACAGCAAAGGCTGCACTTTTTGTCACCTCCATACCAAATCGACGTGCAGAAGCCTGTGGCCCTAGGATTTCACCCACTCATGCAGTAAGACTCCTGGTTGCTCTGCGCTAACACTGATATGTTAACTGCCAGGAATACAAACACACATTTTTTTGATATTCCATCTATGCCTTTGATGAGCTACACACTTTGGAACAACGTAGCCAAATGAATGAATGAATGAATGAGCTACGAAAGCAATTTCACTAAGTGAAATTTTCTCCCTGAATTATTGTTAAGCGTCTATCCTTAAAGACGAGAAAAAATCATTTTTGAAACTTTTACTGTGGTTAATGCCACTTTTAACGTAGTGAATGGGTTATTAAGGCATATTCTTACACCACTGGCCTTCCCAGGCTAGGGAGGAACTCTGATGAGCCCTGTTCCAAATTTTATTAAAATAACAGACAACAGAGGTCAATAAAGAAATAAACCAGAAAAGATGGGAGGAAAACTGTGGGACTACACAGATGGAGTGACTAACACAGAGAAGAAAAAAGAAAGCTGGATAGCCGAAAAGAAGCCAAGAAGAGTTTAAAGGGAAGAACAGTAGAAAATAAAGCGAAGAAACAAGAAAACAGGAGAACGGACTATCAAAACAAAGATCAGCGGAGGAAAGAGAAAGGATGCCAATGCCAAAATTACTATTTCTAACACTATTTAGTTGCAGGAAACTAAAAGAGAATTCTCTTTTACTTTCAGGATCTTAAAAGAAATTCCAAGTCTTTATGTGAAAGTAGTGAATCGTGAATCGAGTTGCCAAGAAAACTGCCCAGTAAGTAGTGCCTGGCATGCACACATGAAGGCTGCTGGGTCCCTGCACTTGCCACTGTTTGGGAACAGGGGGAATGAGGGCGAGGGATGCAGGCTAGAAATGGGACCACAACCACAGAGGCGGAGCCTTCGGGCCAGACAGCTCTGTAGCTTCCAAGCCGAAGGTGAGAATCTGAACATGAAACCTCAGAGGTCACTGGCCCGTCTTGAAGGTGACAACTTTGGGGGAATCCTCAAAAAGAAGGACCCTGGCTGAGTTTATCGAGGGCTCACTGGGAAATATCCAGTCCTGAACGTTTCTTAATTAACTTTATTAACTTTCATTGATCTACTATAATTTTCCCAAGCCTAATTCACTGGAGCTTCAAAAAGTAGAAAATGAAAGACAAAGTCGCCTACTATCTCATGAAAGACGACACACTTGATTAAAGGAGAAGATGTTATGGGAACAAACTAAGAACTCAATGTGTTCCTCTAAAAAGTTCAGGGGAGAAACAAAGAAAAAAATCCAGGTATGTTTGGATTTTTCTTTTTTAATTTCTGTATAGCAATGGGAGGTACTTAATAGATTTATGGTATTCATGTTATTGATAGTACTATTATTGAAAATTTTGACTATATATGTAAATTATAACTCCACAAAAATGAGTAAAGTACATTAAAAATTTTTCATTTCTGTTTGGATAGATATCTCCAGGCTACATAATAGGCATCCAGAAATACTACCCCAACTGACTTCGACACCTCCTTGCTGCTAGCATCATAACTGACATCACCGTCACCCTCTTCCTCTTCCTTCTCTCTGCCGCCACAGCCACCGTCATCGTGGATTCCACCATCACACCACCATAATACTTCCAAGAGTCAACCCTACTCCTTCTTATTCAATTATCACTTTGCTACACCATATAAAATTTTGTCGTTTGGGACCAAAACAGTTGCCTTTCTAGCCTTCATATTTTTAATAGGGTTTAAACATGTACATATAATTAAAAGTGTTGTTGATTAATGCAAAGTGTTCCCCCATAATTCCTACTAATATTCTCTAATGTGCAGAACTCAGCATTCATGGTTTCTTCTCTCATGAGCTCAAGAATATTATAAAGGTGCTTCCCTTCACCTCCAGCCCACTTAAGTCCTCAGATTTCAGAGGACGCTGTGAGGGTATGTTTTAGGGATGGAGTAGGGGACAGCTCAGACACACCGCTTTTTAAAATGATGTTATCTGTCAATTCATCAGCAGAGTTTAAAATATAAAATAAAACTGCTGGATGATTTTGATGGACTGCCTCCTTTCATGAAATCCTTTACACTTTCACTTTGGCTGGTTTGTGTTCAAGCAGCTGTATTTTGGGGATTTATATAGCATCTTTTACTGGAGTATGAATTTGGGTTCTAAACAGTTGTGGCCACTCTGTTTTCCTTTCTTCGATAAGCAAACTGAGACTTGGAATTAAACCAAATGAGCAATTTGCCTCTATCAAGTCAATGTGTCCTAGAGAAGAAGGGAACACACTTAGCCCTCTCTACTGGGTTCTTCTAAAGTTACATTAAAAATAATACTGAAGTCACTGGGAGGAGTTAGATTTATAATTTTTGTGCTGAATATGAATTTTAGAAAAAATAGAATTAAAATTCATATATTTCCTTACATAAAACTATTATCACGTAATCGGGGTTTTGACTTTTTTTAAAAATGTATCTATAAGATAGATGTTCTTTATGATAACCCAGACTGCAAACAAATGTTGCAGATGGTAATAAAGATTTTATTTAAATTTGGCTTCCACAGAAAATGAGTTCATATTATCATCAATCTATATTTGCGGTGAAACTCCTGATCGCTTAAATCAGTTCTTCCCCGCAGTTTTCTTTTAGCTTACAAAAGCACCAGAACAAATATTAATATGTGAATAAAATAATAAAATAGCGATGGCTTGTATAGCTTATGTACTGCTTTCACATATACTAGCTCACTTGACAAAAGTACTAATGTCTTATCATGATCGGAAAGTTTGACATCTTTTATAGTTTTTCCTGGTATCTATTGTTCTTGTCATTGTCAATTTCTTACCCCTGTCTTTTACATCCTTAAAATAATAAGAAACCAAAATGCTGAACCTGAATCTTCCCAAATTATGAATGTCACGTCTTAACTATATTCACAAAAGTAATCCAGAGATCCAAATTACCGGAGTGTGAGAAAGAAGGTTAGAGTAAGTGGCAATTACCTTTCAGGGGCTTTTTACAAAACACGTACAAGCCACATAGAGTAGGTGAAAATGAAATGGGGTTTGAAGATGTGATTCCGTTTCAACCTAAAATATACTCATTCCCCAGGCAATATGTGGCTCCTTGAACTATTCTTAGACCAACACAAAGAGTCAGGTAAACAGTAACAATTTAAATGACTGAAAAAAGTAAGAACAGGAAAAAAGGGTGCTGAGATATCACCTAACTACAAAGAAAGAATTACTCAAAACTTGAAAATTAACCATTCGAATCTCTCCCTAGAAGTGAGCCTTGCTCAAAGTTGAGAAATAGTTCTAAGTGTTCACCAATGCACAAACTAGACACTAAATATATGCATACAGACAGCAGACAAATCACTAGGGCTTTGGCTTTGATGCAAAAGGTTTGTATATTGGTCAAGTTTTTTGGAGAAGTGGGCAATATTTAGCCTTTAAGAATATTGAGTAATAAAACTGAAATCAGCACAGAGTATTAAATACCTCATTTGAATTTTTTAAAACATAGTGGATATAATTAATTTTCATCTTCAGTTTTATCCAAACTCCCTAAGATATTTGAACTTGCTAAGGACCCAGGATAAGATAACTCCCACTTGCCTTCATCATGACATTTTAGGTAAGACATATTTTGCAGAGTCACAGCTTGCCTATTTACAAATTTATTCCCTTTTAATAACAACTTGTTGGTACCTGTGACAATCTTTCCCCATTACTCTATGTCCAGGGCAGTTTTATCTGTTACATTTCTTCATGCATAAATAAAGCTACATATTGTGGCCAAAAGAAGAAAATACCCAGAGCATCTTAATGTTAAATGATGTGAACTTCGCATAAATTCTCTGAACATCCCTGTGGGACATTCAAGTGGGCAATCCACACAGTAGCATTGTATAAATGGAAAAGTTAAGAACCAGAAGTAATAAAGCTTAATCTATCTGACCCAAAGTCACCAGCTAATTTGTAAGAGAAAAATAAAATAAAGACAATCAAAACTGCTTTTTGATTTGTGTCGATAAAACAACCAGCCACTTAACTAAACTTTTTGTTTTCTACTGACCATAACACTTCAGGTCAGTAGCTTTCAAACTTCTTTACCTCAAACCATGTAAGAAATACATTTTTAATCACAGCCAGCACAAACAAGCATGTATAATTAAAACAAATTTTCAGGAAATAAAACCTTCCCTTATTAGATATTACCCATTCGGCTATTTTCTATTATATTCTTTTCTATTTTATTCCTTTAAAAAAAATGTTCTAGACTCACTAAACTAATTTGGTGATCCTCTGGGTCATGACAAGCAGTTTGAAAACATTGCTTTTGGCCCCCAAAACTTTTGGTAACTACTGAAGAAAATTAGAGGTTCCTAAAAGAATCTAATCAGTTCTTTTTACCCAGAGTCAAACAGCAAAACTGAGAGGGGGAAAAATATTAAGTAACATCTGTCTATTTGAAATAACTCTATTTCACAGAGCCTTCTTTTCCTCCCTGGGTAATAAAGGCAGAATTCAAACAAAAAAGACAGGATGTTATGGTAAATAAACGACAAAGGAAAAAAAATTATTCTAAAACTGAATTTCCACACAGAATCCCATGTGTATGAGTTTTTTACCTTATTTTTTTTAAGTTCCATATTTTTTTTATTATTCTAAAAGTATCTGAATATCATCTAATGCAAAAAGTTTAAGATGGGGCATGTTATAGCGCTATTATTTGCCACTGAGATGATGAACAATTTTGAATAAAACGTGATTCCCCTCTTTATTTGACCATGCTCACTTTGTAATTATCAGCAAGGCAGTAAATAATCCACTGAGAAGCAGCCTCATTAGTGCCCATTGAAATTCAGTGGCATTAATTTGCAATAAAAGAACAGAAAATTAAATGGAAAAGAAAATAGTTTCTGGAGTCTACCGTAAGGTTATGGAATTCACATCATACCACTGCCTTCCTTCACAACAAGGAGTTTAAAAGGTTTGAGTTAGACTTAATCGTTATACTTTGTTCTAACACTTTTTTTTTTTAAAGTGGGCAGAATAAATTCTTTTTTGTTTTCCATTTTAACCCTGAATTAAAACAAGTTAAATTAACGTGATAGATGCCAACTTTTTAAAGTTTTGTTCATTGTTTGTCTTCTGAGGAATAACTCAGGCTGGACCTGCATGGCTGTGGGATGTTCTGAAGTCCTTTGAGGGGCTGAAGGATGCGGAGTATGTTCAGATACCCCAAGAGTCTGCCTTCACAATCCTCTGGGGCCACCCTACACCTTCCTCCTATTTCTTCTGCTACAAATATCTGTCGATATAGAACACTGAATGGAAAATCGGTCCACAGCTTGCTATACAGAAAGATCTGGGTGAAAGTGGAAGGCGAGTCCAGGCACCAGTGTACAGTCAGGCAGTGCCTAACTCAGCACCCAGCCACGTGGGTGCCCTGAGGCCTCCCAGCAGCACCTAGGGCACAGGTATTCACCCGGACCACCTGCCTACGCCTTCCTCAAGTCCATCACGAAGAGAAGGGAGACGCTGTCAAAAGGAAAATGGGAGGAAGAGGGGAGAAGGAAAGTATAATCTCTACAAGCAAAAATAAATAAGGACACAAAACATTTGCCTCTTAAGTCACAAAAGTGCCCCAAGCTACCAACTGCTTCTTCTCCCTTGAAGGAAAAGCACAGAACTGGGCTGAAACCCTGCTCCCCAGTCCTGGGGCATTCTCCTCCCTCGTAGGCCAGAAATGAAACTTAGCTGTCAGGAAAGTATTTCAAAACACTCGTGCTTCGATGTGGCATGTGTTAAACCCACAGGACACTTATAAATCTCTGGCTGTCAGAAGTCTTCTGTCTGCCCTGACACGGACTCAGCCGGGTAACTCAGAAATCAGAAACTCCTTAAGAGCCATTGAACTCTATTACTCCTCTGAGCAGCGCAAGTCGATCCTACAGCCCTCCAAGGTGGGACGGGGAGGGCGAGGAAAGCAGTCTAGGAATCGCTTCCCAAGGGAATCACCTTCACCATCATTATCATCACCATCATCATAGCGTGCATATTTCCACCCCGAAATTCTAGGAGAAAGTTAATTTTGCAAGCACATTAAAACAAAATTGTAAAATAATACTAATAATATAAATAAATAAAATTCTGAGCTCCGCTAGCCCCAGACACCTTCAGCCTTAAATACCAAAGCGGGACATTTTCTAGGGACTCAGAGCACCTTGTGTTTATTTGCTCTGGGGTGTTCCCCACACACACACACACGCTAATAACCTCTGCTTTGCACAGTTTTCCTCGCTGTTGAGCGGCGGGAAACCCCCCAGGCCGCTGGCGCCGAACGCGGCCGCCTCGGACCCGGGGCCATAGGCGAGGCCCGACTGGCCGTAGACGGGCGCGGAGGCGGCGGCCGCGGCGTTGAAGTCGTACGCGGCGCCCTCGGGGTAGTTGTACACGGCGGGCTTGCTGCTGTCCACGTACACCTCGCTCAGGGGCCGCTCCAGGGGGATCTTGAGCTGCGGGCGGTTCAGGGGCTCCAGCTCGTTGGCTTGGATCTGGTGCAGCAGGGCCATGCCAGACGCTTTGGTGTGCAGGGTCATGGTCATGGTCAGTGGCCGCGGGCAAGGCGCAAACCGTCTCCCCCCGCGGCAGAGGGCTCAGCAGCCGACCGGCCACCTGGAAGAAGAGCACAGCCCGCGGTTAGAGGCGGCGCAGCGCATGTCCCGCCGCGACGCGAGCTCCGGCCCTGCCCCGGGAGCGGGCCCGTCCGATGGAGCGGGCCGGCCGGATGCGAGCAAGTGCAGCCCGGCGCGAGCGCGCTCCTCCAACTCCCGGGCTCGGGTCTCCAACTTTAAGTACCGGTCTCCCGAGCTCGTATGCATTACAGAGGTGCTGGAAGCCGGCCAGGGGCTGTTGCCTTGCCCTGACGTTGGCTTAAACATCACTCCAGGCGCAGCTCGTTTTGGAGCGATCCCAAAGAGCAGCTTCCCTGAACTTTACTTTACTTGTCGCTGCTCGATAGAGGCTGAATTTCACTGCAGGAGGGCGGGGGAGCCGAGGGATCTCCTAAAGGTGGCCCAGAGAAGACGGGGTTTAAAACAAACTCGGAAGACTAATCCAGGGGCTGGCTTTCTCTAACGTGCTACCTTATGTGCCCCGTGCCAGGCTCCAATCTATCTCTGTTTGTCTCTCTTACTGTTTGATTCACGCTCCTCGTTGGCTGGAAATATGTAGTGTGTACATAGAATGACCCTGGGGAGGACCACTCTGTAACCGAGATACGGCAGATAGAGTGGGGTATGCGGTTGAATATGCAGACAGCTATATTTAGCAGCTGCCGGGACTGATGGGAGGCATCTGGGGGGAAGGGGGTGGAGATTCAAGGTGTACATATAGGAAGAGCCGCGCTTTGCAGCAGGAGAGCGCTGCCCGACCTCACATCTTCAAAATTCTCCCAAAGTGGTCCCCTCCAGCCACGACCTTCTGAGATTCTCCCAGCCCGACTCGTCTGCTTGTGCTGGACCACAGTACTGTACTTGCTCCCAATAGGAATTCTAATGTGAATGACGATTTACAAAAACCTTCCGTTAGGCGGACATGGGTCTTCATGCCTTCCACTGATTATGCAACCAAAACTTCAGAAAACTGAATATGAAACGTGACCTTACCATAAAAAAAAATAACCTCAGGTCATTAATCAAATCTTTGGCAATCAGGTTACACTGTTGGTCTAACCAACAAATTTTAAAAGGCAATGATACATTTCTGTTCTTTCATCCTATGATTGGACCTTCTTGGTTCACTTGGACTAGGATATGCAGAATCAAATATCCAGATTGAAAGAGAAATAGAAAAAAGTTTTGTATTGAATTAAAAAGTAAACACGCTCAAGTACATTTTATATATATATATATAACAATATATACTACTATATACTATATAGTATATAATTGTATATATAAGTATATATTAAAAAGATATGGTCAATATATTGTGCACCTATAATCTTGGACAGCTTATACTTTTTAATAAACTTCCTTTGCCCCAGCCTAATGAACTCTGGTATGACCATCAGATACTTTGCTTTAACTGCTATACCAAACACCTGACAGAATACTTGACAAAATGTTTGTGTCATATAGAAATGACAAGGATGATATTACTGACAGTAATATTTTGGGGTATCTTTATACTAATAAGCACACATTTTACCTGATTCTTACAAGAACAGACAGACCATTTGGGGGTAATACGCAGATGCAGCTGATTTAGTATGAAGCCAAAATTGAGCTCAGCAACAGTAACTATAGATTGCAAGCAAAGAAAGGGTTAAAAACACATTAGGTGAATCACAGATATTTCTCTTTATGGCCAGCAACCATTACTTTCCAAAGCAATTTTTTTACAGATGACTTCGTTTCGGTAAATCACACTTTCAATTTTCAAATGTCTTTCTAAAACCCATGCAAAAGCACTTCAGAGGGCTCTTAAAAATCTGAACCTGCCGAATTATATGTAAATTACACAAAGAACCTTACAAGTCCTGAAAGCAGAAGGAGATGCGCACATAAACCCATGGAAAACAGCAAATCCTCATCTCCCTGCTAGGATACAGACACTGGCCAGAAAGGTAAGTTGCTTTCTCAAAATGCTAAAGCTACAAAGAGAAATCAAAACAATCCTACCCTGCTGGATCAAGAGCGTCTTTCCAGAAACGTTCCATGGGCTTGTAGAAGTCAAGGGCTGAGACAGTGAGAATGAAGGGAAGAATGTGCTCACATGTGCCTGTGGCTCTGTATGTGAGCAAGGCAGAGCGTGTGGGGCTGTGTTTGTATGTGGAACGGCAGGGAATCGGGAAGCAGCCAGTAGGCAGGGCACTTGGCAGCCCCTCCCGGCAGGCACAGCAACTGGGCTGCTGCACAGAGATGGATGAATGGCCGTGGGGAGTGAGGAGAAGCTTGCTGTCTGCTCCTGGGGAGAAAGGTGGCACACTCAAGTCAGCATGATTGGGGAGAAGCAAAACTCCAGCCCTTTTTGCTCCTTATACTTCAAGCCTAGGAAGTGCCCCATGTTTTCTGCTGCCATCCTAGGCAAGAAGGGAAAGCAGGCTTGCTGTAAATCATAGGCTTACGCTAAAATAGGATGCCAGTCAAAAGTGCGTAGATATCAAGTTTACAGAATGTGACACGGGCGGTTTTTCCTGAAGAATATAATTTAACAATAAAAGCCTTCTGGGATACACTTGGATCCGATGCCTTGCTGGCCCCAGCCCCCAGTCTCTGAACAGACACACTGTTGCCTTGCCTCTGATTGCACCAGGAAACCAGACTTTGGAATAAACGTTTTGGCATTCTAGGGATGTGTTTCCAACTGAAACATAATATTCCTCCACCTCGTTAACCAAACCCACAAACCTTTCCATGAATAGCTCAGTTGACTGCTTTCTGTAAACATGAAAAGATATATTATTAAAAGCCCAGAATAGGAAGATAAGACAAAGGTGGGTACCTTTGTTGAACTGATTTGAGGCTTTCTGGTTCTAGAGGCATTGATCATGGGGAAAGGGTCTCTCATTTCTCAATGGTGCCCACATGGGTCCACCAGGTTCTCAACTTTTCTCTTGACCATACAGCTAACACACAATAAGAAGGTGCTCCTAGGGGCCCTCACCCAGTGTCTCAGGACACGTGACACCTAGTGGAGCCTTTGTTGCCAGACATTAGTCACTGCCTTGGGTATTAAATGACTCTAATCACAATGCCAGGAGTGGCCAGTCTCTGGCCTGGGACTCTATGCAGTTACCAAGAGATTTATGAGTGACTCTTGAGACCAGTACAAAGAAAGAAGTTAAAAGTTACTTTTTTTTTAAGTTGGAAAAATGTTAATGATGTCATAATGCAAATATATATTTTGTGCTTTGAAAGACCCAAAATATTGCAGTATTGGAGCACAGAACACTTTGTTGTTGATGGTGGTGAATCCTAACTCCTCCTTTAGGTCAGCCATGGCCACCCACACACTAGGCCAGTCCAGAATAAAACAGGAAGGAAGGAATGAGGGAAGGGAAGGAAGGAATGGGGGAAGGAAGGAGAGGAAAAAAGAAGACAGAAAGGAGGGGAGGATGGAGGACAGGGACTTTGCAGATATTCTCCTTGAACATGGGAAGGATAAGAAACCTCATCATCTCTTCATAGACTTTGCCTATTCTGAAGCTAACCATCAAAGTTAATTCAAGATGTCCAATAAAGGCAGTTTTCCTGAACACTTTCTTTCCAGCATTCTCTTTCCTGTTCCTGGTAAGAGCCGTCTCCCAGGCTTAATAAGAGTGGGTGGGAAAGGACACCGCACCTTTTTGCCAATTTTCTTCTAGTGCTTCTGGCAAACAGCCTCACAGTCCTG
The DNA here is from genome assembly GCF_003031525.2 of Neophocaena asiaeorientalis asiaeorientalis. Lineage (NCBI taxonomy): Eukaryota > Metazoa > Chordata > Mammalia > Artiodactyla > Phocoenidae > Neophocaena > Neophocaena asiaeorientalis. The sequence goes on along the minus strand of NW_020173666.1, from coordinate 7,131,036 downwards.
CCCCCGGCCCCCTCCTCTTCCCTTCCACCTCTTCTCCATCCTCTCCCTGCTGCACAGACTCACACTCCCCCGCTCTGTGACTTCCTGGCACTTGCAGGTGAACTAGCGTCAAGTCTGTTTCTCTAGCTCCACCCCTGAGTGCATCTCCAGACCCACTTTTCCAGCAGTCTCCTGGGCATTGCTGGCTTCTTCAAAATATGGGTCATCATTCTCTCTCCTCCAGACATGGGGTTCCTCTCAACCCCCCAGTCTGTGAAAAGCATCCCTATCCCTCCAGTCACCCAGATTAAAGTCTCACAGTCTTCTTTGAGGGCTGTCTTTCCCTTGCCTTCCACACTCCTGACTACTCTAGCTTTGCGATTTCTCCCTCTCCCTGACATTCCTATGGCCCTCCTGCAGCCCCTCGTTACCTTACCTGTTGTAAGAGCCTTGTAGGGACATCTGCCTCCTCCCTCCCCCTCACTTCTTCCTAGATCCTGCTGCCTTTTATTTCCTTGGTTTTTACAGCTTTGAGATCCATTTTCTCACGACCCGGCTCTACACTTCATCCAGATCATAGCTTCCTCCGACGTTCAGGCCTTCCTCTCTTCCCATAATATCCTGTCTAGTGTACCTCCCCGTGATGTGAGGCCAATGCTTCAGCCAAAAGAAAAAAAAAAACTTGACACTCCAAGCACGCAAACCTTTCCTGATGCCATTCTCTCTGCCTACAAGCCCCACTCTGCTGGCTTGTCAGCGGAAAGCCTTTTTGAAAGCCCCCCCCAAATGCTATCACATCGAAAATGCCTTTATTCCTTATTCAAAGGTAATTTCCTCTCCTTTGAACACCAGTGGTATTTCTCATGCATGTACTGGGTTGCCCAAAAAGTTCGGTCGGGTTTTTCCGTAACAGCTTACAGAAAAACACAAATGAACGGTTGGGCCAACCCAATATTACATTCATTCTTGAATTCGTTATTTATATATACTTTTATCCCCTCATCCTGCTAAGAAGTTCCTTGAGGACAGGGTCTGCAAAGAGTTATTTGGGTATTTTCTGAGTGCCTAGCCCTGTGCCTGGTCATATGAGATCATCAAATATTGGCTAATTTATTCATCCAGATACTTAAAAGGATAAAATAATATTATATCTATCTGGGTAACCCATCTCTAAAAGCTAACTTTCCAAGTAACGTTCTCCCATTTTCAAACTGTTTTTGCTAGACAATTATCTTGGTATCCTCATACTGACTGAGGCCATAAAGTCACAATTCAAATTCATACAGTCTTGGGGATTAAGCCTGCAATTCTTGGCAGTATGGTTCACGAGAGAGCTCTGAATTTTCAGTTCGTAACCAGATAATACTGTGACCAAACAAAGTTTCTTCTCTAGCTCCATTAAAAGCTTTTTACATTTACAAAAACATGATTCCTCCAACAGAAACACGAAAGAAAATAAATGTGGAAATATTTCCAAAGTAGCTTACTCTCCTAGAAATGGTTCCTTCAGTCTGAGACATGGAGCTCCAGCCCCATTCAACTTGACTATTATTATTTTGATCATAAATGCTCTGTTTGGGAGTTTTCGTTGCACATTTATTTGACACCATCTGTTTTTCTCTAAAGTAGAAGAAAAATAACTTCCTTTTAAATTTCTGCCTTTAAAAAAATGTTTCATACTGCTTATTTAAAGGGCTTTTGATTAGCTCCTAGAGTTTTTTTCAACTGACCTTTGATTTTTGTCTTATGAATTAAAATTTGTATGCAGTGAAATGCACGTATCTTATGTGTACAGTTTGACAAGTTTGGATATGCCCATGTGATGACCATCTTAATGAAATCATAGAGTATTTCCACCACTCAAGAAAGTTCCCTTCATGCCTTGTTTTAGATAGCACCTAACCCCTACAGGCAACCACTGTTCTGATTTCTATCATCATAGATTTATTTCGCCTCCTGGCCCAAAACGTGGACCACGACCTCTTACATATTGGAGAACATAATATACTGCATTTCCGACCAATAACATAACAGTCCAGTGCTGGGCATGCAGCACTGCCAGGGTACACAGGTCAGCAAGGTACAGAGCTATCCTTCCTTCAGTCAGACCCCTCTCCCTGGGATCAGCTCCCTCAAGCCCACAGAATTTTACTAACACGCTATTCATGGACCTTTTTCTATAACAGGCTTTACGTGATCAAATGCTACAGAAGCCTGCAAAGATACGAGTCAATGAGGAGCAAAGGAAATCAGGATTCTCTAGCGTGTTCTTAAACAGCCACTCCAAAAGCTAAAATTTAAAAATTATAATGATTTTTAAGCCAAGAATCAAACCCCAAATCCTTATTCTAATGAAGCTCAGCACCTCAGATGCCATTTCCTGTCTTCCTACCCAGAACCTGATGGAGATAGTTTGGATTTTTCGTTGCCAGGCAGAATGGCTACTCTTTATTGTGAATCAATGAGTGCTTCAGATTTAATTCTCCAGCTTAATAGAATTTAGTAACTTTCACGTTACGTTTTTTAGAGAATTGTTTACGTAATTTAACTATATAGCATGTGGCATAAGACAGTTTAGAAAGTACTTTCTCTATAAGTACCATGAGTGGTAAAAGAATTCCAATTATTCCAATTATTATTACCCCGTGTCCCACTCTCTCCCTTTATCTGTTGTTTACTTGAGGAATCTCATTGCCAGCTTAGGGTATTATTTCTCTGTGGAGAGCAATAACCAGATCGTGCCTAAATTCAAGTACTATTAGTACTATTATTCAAATAGTACTCTCTACTGTTAAGGAGGGCCTTTGTACGTACACACACACACGTGCACACACCTGGTAATTAACCAGGAACCTGGCCCAATTTCAGAACCAGCCTTATTCAAATGGTAAAACAAAACAAAACAAAACAAAACAAAAGGAGATGTGTACATTTTGAGCCTTTTCGGGTCTTTCTTCCTATTTTGACCACACTCATCTGGATAACTGGCTCCCTCAGCACCCAGGACCCTAGGCTAGCCATGCTTACCAGTGTTTGCCCCTTCTCCCAATCCCCTCAGTTATAATCCTACTGTCTCAAGAGAGTGATATATTTATGAACATGCCAAAGAATAACTCATGTATTCAATTCACTCAAAAAATATTGCTTACCTACTGTTTACCAGGGCCATGTCTAAGTGCTGGGCCTTGTCTTAGTTAGCTCAGGCTGCCATAACAAAAGACCATAGACTGGGATTAAGCCACAGAACAACAGAAATTAATTTTTGCACAGGTCTGGTGGCCAGAAATCCAAGATCAGGGTGCCAGCTTGGTCAAGTTCTACTGAGGACTCACTTTCTGGCCTTCTCCCTGTGTTCTCCTATGGTGGGGAGAGCTCTCTATTCTCATAAGGCCACAGTCCTGTTGGATTAGGCCTCCACCCATGAACTCACTTAATCTTCATTACTTCCTGAAGATCCTATTTCCAGATACAGTCACGTTGGGGTTAGGGACTCAACATATAAATTCAGGGAAGATACAGTTAAGTCCACAGTTAAGTCTACCCAAACATAAACAACAAATGTCTCTGCCCTCAGAGAGCTTACTTCTAGAGCTTTAGTATTTAGTCCTACTTTAATGGCCCCTCCTACTCACCCTCATCCAATAGCATCTCTGCCTCTGTCTGCCCACAGATGTTGGTATTCCTCTAGGTTCAGCCCCTAGGCCCTCTTGTCCCCTCTATACTTCTCCCTCTGGATGATCTCAGCCACTCCCAGGGTTCTAAGATTCATCTGTAGATTGAAGACTTAAAAATAGAAATCTCCAACCAAGAGCTTTCTGCTGGCTAGGAGCCATTTCCAGATACCTGTTAGACATTTTTACTTACATGTTCATTCATTCAATAAATACTTCCTGAGTACCTACTATGCGTTTGCCATTCGAAGCTCAACTTGTTCAAAATTAACTTACCTCTTCCCCAGACCTGTTCCTCCCTCTGTTTCCTATTTCAGCAAATGGCATTGCTGTTCATGTAATCGTGCAAAGCCAGGAAAGGATCCAGCCTTCAGCCTCGACCCTCTTTCTCACTCCCTACATTTGATCTCTCACAAATCTTTTTTACTTTTGTCTCCTTGATCTCTTTTGAGTCTACTCCCTTTTTTCATCGTCATTATTATTTTGAGGCTGCTATCTTCTCTCCCAAGATGTGCCTCCAGCCTTTTTCTTCCCCTATCCATTCTCCATACTATGGGAAGTGTAGTCTCTCTCAAGAGCAAAAGGACTTGAATTATTATTCTCATTTCTCCAGCGTTCTCTCCCACAGGTACTGTGTTCCTGCCATATTGAGTTATTTTCAAGTTCCTCAAACTCTATGGATTCTGTCTGAATCTAAATATTCATATTTTCAATTCACCTTACCTGGAAACTTCCTCCTATTTCTTTTCATCTGACTTAGTCCTACCCATCCTTTAAGTCTCCCTTGAGATATCACAGCCACCAGGAAGCCTTCCTTGATATCCTCGATTTTCTTCGGGGCCTGTCTATGAATGCTCCCTAAAAAACCCTGGTTATGGCTCTTATCACGCTGTTGGAATTTCCTGTGTATTTCTCTGTATCCTCCCACTGACCTATAAATTTTTAAAAGGCACACAGGGACTGTCTTTTTCCAAGTCATGAGCCCATCGCTTAGTAGAATGCCTGATGCATAGTTGGCCCCAATAAATACTACTTGAAAAATGAATGTTTATACCCCTCCCAGATATCACATTTGCATTGTTAACTGAATTCCTCAATAACTTAATTCGAAAGGAGTGAATATAACGGCAAGAACTCAGAACCAGAGCTTAGAGGAGAATTTGGAAGCAGATTCATATTTTCTAGAACAACTCAGATTTCTTATCTCAGGCTATTAGAATTAATAGCCCCTTGGGCTTCCCTGGTGGCGCAGTGGTTGAGAGTCCGCCTGCCGATGCAGGGGATGCGGGTTCGTGCCCCGGTCCGGGAGGATCCCACATGCCGCGGAGCAACTAGGCCCGTGCGCCACAACTACTCAGCCTGCGCGTCCAGAGCCTGTGCTCCGCAACAGAAGAGGCCACAACAGTGAGAGGCCCGCGTACCGCCAAAAAAAAAAAAAAAAAAAAAAAAAAAAATTAATAGCCCCTTTATGGGTTGTCAAGCCCAAGTTCTTAATTGTATCCATAAAGAAAGGTCGTACTTGCTGAATGTCTAGTCCAGGAGAACTGGACTAGAATCTCGGTCTCCAAGTTTAGGGTTCATCATTCTTTCTACCACACCCCTATTCTCTCCCTGTTGATACCTCATTCTTTCTTCTTTTAGTGTGGGCCATGATCGGTATAATCAAACTGAGACATAATGTTAATGGCTCAGTGGGCTATTCTTAGAGTCTTAAAATTTTCCAGCTCTGGAAAACACAACAAGACTGCTTCACATTCTCAAGTCACTGGTAAAGAAATGGGGAGAAGGGTTTGGGAACATAAGTTAAAAACATTGAAACAACTTGTGTTCAGAGAAACAGCTTGCCTTATGAACATGAGGAAATGAATTTTCATGCATTACTCCTGGAAGAGGGTTCATTAAGGTCTGACCTTTATACCTACATCATTCAAATCAAACTTTCTAGCTAAAGGAAAACTTTATATCCTTCCTGTATCTTCTAACTTGTACAGACTTGCAAATATATCTTTAACCCCCAAAATTGCTTTACTGTATTTGACACATTCCAATTTCCAAGAGAATCTAATTTGAAAGATACCTTTCCAGTTTGCTATCATACTCATCACAGGAATTACATTATGATCCACAGGTGCTAGCCTTCCTGAAAACCGTAGCTTCTTAACTGGAAAGATTGTTGGGAATAACACTATAGACACTAGATTCAGAAGAATATAGCGGCACACTTTTGGTTGATTCTCAAATAAAAACATTACTTTTCATGACACTTGCCAGCAACTTTTTGTACCATAAATACAAAAAAAATTCTACAAACTTTTATGCCTTATGCTAATAAATGGCTAAAATGTACAAATTGTCGTTTTTTTCCCCTTTTCTCCACCCTGCCCTTCTTCTCAATTTTCTGTCCTTAATACATCTCTACCTCTTCCTTATGTGCTGTCAAGCCTACCTCTCCTCTGAGGCCAGCCCTAGGCAACAGAGGTCACCCCAATGAGGCCCAGAATTCTAGTCCAAACTCACAGCAGAAAAAAATATCTGCCAAGGGACTTTCCTGGTGGTCCAGTAGTAAAGAATCCGCCTTCCAAGGCAGGGGACGTGGGTTCGATCCCTGGTCGGGGAACTAAGATCCCACATGCCACAGGACAACTAAGCCTGCGTGCTGCAAACTACAGAGCCCACGCGCCCTGGCGTTCGCTCACCACCACTACAGAGAAGCCCACGCACCGCAAAGAAGAGCCCTCACTGCAACGAAAGATCCCGCATGCCGCAACTAACACCCAACGCAGCCAAAAAATAATAATAATAAAGAAAAAAACGCCTGCCCAGCCACTGTGTTCCCTCTCACATGTGTGGTCTCAACTCCCTCGCCTCCCCTTTCAACACTCCTGGTAACAACACTCCTTCAACACAACCTTCTCAGGTCTCGATTTGGGTGGGTTGCCCAGAGTTCAAGTGGTACAACTCTCCACTCTCCCAACCCCCATCCCATCCAAATTCTAGCTTGTTCAAAGTCTTAACTTCAGCCTGCAGTTTATAGGAACATATCTGATTGAACTAATTTCCATGCTCACTTCACATGCAGGTATTTGAATTTTTTAAAAAGGGGACTCTTATTAAACTAAGGAAATCTCTACTTGTAGATTTGCAAAAGGGCCTGGGAGGAGGTATCTGTAGGTAAGGCATAGCCTGTGTTTTTCTTTCTCAAGCTGTCCGAAAATTCCAATTCCAAACAGGAAGGAGCATATCAAACTATCTCTTGATTAACCCCCAGATTGCCTGAGGGAATTGTTTTTCACATTTCAACCAGGATGTGTCCTTACCCTAACCAGTACTGTCTTTGTTCTTGTGTGAGCAATTAACGATCTATAATAAACAAGCCCAAGCAGTGCCTGGGGGCAAAGTTATGGCTTTCATAAGATATGTTCCATAACAGTCAAATCAAAGGGACTAATGACTTTCCCAAAGAAAAACTGAAGGTGAGACTATTCCAAATACCTAAAATTTACTTCCTTGCTACATTGAGATGCTAGAGACAGAACATAAAAAGCAATAAAGTCATTTTCAGTGTGAAAGTTTAGGTCTAACAGTCCCATTCCCACTGGTTTTTCTTTCATGCAAAATGTGGTTTTTGACTCTTTCTGACGTGATCATTTAGCTTTTTCAGAATGGGCGTAAGAAAGATTGAACTAAATATAGCTCTTGCTCAAGAATCTGGACATGCTTATCCTTGAAAATAATGCTACATTCATTCAAATGAATGTTTCTCAATCAGCCCAAACTCACCCTTCACTCTATACTTAATATACTTTTCCATCTCTGCCCACCAGACCCGCTTACCATTTTGCATAATCTAGCATTTGATGACTGGACAGTTGCAACTCCAGTTACAAACTCTTCACATTGTTTAAAGGAGTTTTCATAGAAGCTAACCCAGAACCTCATAACTCTGGGCCTGCACTTGCTCACAATGGCGGTAATAGCTTTGTGTATATTCTTGGCAATTTCATCATCTGCAAACACCCCCTCCCCACCCCCCATCTATATGTGGGGAGGAAAGAGGTTGCCAGAGGGAACCAGATGGCCTTAGCCTTTCTATAAGCTGGTCTGGTAGGGAGGATTATTTCTGTTCTCTCTGAGCTAGTGCAGTATGAGCTGATACTCAGTTTTGGAGACTTTTCTTTCGGATTGGTTTGACAACAATCAACACATCCCAAAACATCCTTTCTCTAGAGCTGATTTCTTTATTGATATCTCACCAGAGGCCTAAGGCAAAGCCTGATGGCTATTCATTGAGCAACTATCACGTGCTTTATAGATATTATCTCATTTAAAATTTGTTTTTTACTTACTTTTAAGTATATCATGAAGTCTGTATTTTAATCTTCAAAAGATATTTCCAAAGCCATACTGACAGAATCTCCTCCCACCTCTGCCTGCCACCCACCAATTCCCCTTTCCAGAGGCAACAGATGTTACAGTTTTTAAAAGGTTCCTTCCAAAGATATTCCATGCATACAGAACACACACACACACACACACACACACACACACACTCTTCCGCATCCTTTTCTAAAAATAGTAACATATGCCCTGTTTTGCGCCATGTTTCTTCTTTTCATTAACAATATATCTTTCTAGTTTGCTGCATAAACATCTCCCTCATTCTTTACAGTTGCATAGTATTCCATTGCATGGAAGAATCATAATTTATTTCGCCAGTTCCCCATTCATGGCAATTAAGTTTGTCCCAAACTTTTGAAATTATCAACAGTGCTATAATTAGTAACCTTGTACATAAGTCAATTCTCATAGGATTAATGTGTGCAATATTCATTTTACTAGATGTTGCCTAAATGCCCTCTATTGTGGCTGTACAATTTGAACTCTTACATACTCACTAATATGGTGGATCTTTGAACTTCTTGATGTTTCTCAAAATAGTATCTCCATGCAGTTTTTTTTTTCTACCATCTTTATTGGGCTATAATTGCTTTACAATGGTCTGTTAGTTTCTGCTGTATAAAAAAGTGAACCAGCTATACATAAACATATATCCCCATATCTCCTCCATCTTGCGTCTCCCTCCCACCGTCCCTATCCCACTCCTCTAGGTGGACACAAAGCGCCAAGCTGATCTCCTTGTGCTATGCGTATGCTTCCCACTAGCTATCTATTTTACATTTGGTAGTGTATATATGTCCATGCCACTCTCTCACTTCGTCCCAGCTTACCCTTCCGCATCCCCGTGTCCACAAGTCCATTCTCTATCTCTGCTTCTTTATTCCTGTCCTGCCACTAGGCTCTTCAGAACCATTTTTGTTTTTTAGATTCCATATATGTGTTAGCATACAGTATTTGTTTTTCTCTTTCTGACTTCCTTCACGCTGTATGACAGTCTCTAGGTCTATCCATCTCACTACAAACAACTCAATTCGGTTTTCTGTTTTTGTGCCAGTACCATACTGTCATGATTACTGTGGCTTTGTATTATAGACTGAAGTCCAGGCGCCTGACTCCTCCAGCTCCATTTTTCTTTCTCAAGATTGCTTTAGCTATTCGGGAACTTTTCTGTTTCCATACAAATTGTGAAATGTTTTGTTCTAGTTCTGGAAAAAATGCCAGTGGTAGTTTGACAGTGATTGCATTAAATCTGTAGATTGCTTTGGGTAGTAGAGTCATTTTCACAATAATGATTCTTCAAATCCAAGAATATGGTATATCTCTCCATCTGTTTGTATCACCTTTAATTTCTTTCATCAGTGGCTTATAGTTTTCTGCATACAGGTCTTTTGTCTCCCTAAGTAGGTTTATTCCTAGGTATTTTATTATTTTTGTTGCAATGGTAAACGGGAGTGTTTCCTTAATTTCTCGGTCAGATTGTTCTTCATTAGTGTATCGGAATGCAAGAGATTTCTGTGCATTAATTTTATATCCTGCTACTTTACCAAGTTCATTGATTACCTCTAGTAGTTTTCTGGTAGCATCTTTGGGATTCTCTATGTATAGTATCATTTCATCTGCAAAGAGTGACATCTTTACTTCTTCTTTTCCGATTTGGATTACTTTTATTTCTTTTTCTTCTCTGATTGCTGTGGCTAAAACTTCCAAAACTATGTTGAATAATAGTGATGAGAGTGGGCAACCTTGTCTTGCTCCTGATCTTAGTGGAAATGGTTTCAGTTTTTCACCAATGAGAACAATGCTGGCTGTGGGTTTGTCATATACGGCCTTTGTTATGTTGAGGTAAGTTCCCTGTATGCCTACTTTCTGGACAGTTTTTTATCATAAATGGGTGTTGAATTTGTCAAAAGCTTTTTCTGCATCTATTGAGATGATCACCTGGTTTTTCTCCTTCAATTTGTTAATATGGTGTATCACATTGATTGATTTGCATATATTGAAGAATCTTTGCATTCCTGGGATAAACCCCACTTGACCACAGTGTATGATCCTTTTAAAGTGCCGCTGGATTCTGTTTTCTAGTATTTTGTTGAGGATTTTTGCATCTCTGTTCATCAGTGATATTGGCCTGTAGTTTTCTTTCTTTGTGACATCGTTGTCTGGTTTTGGTATCAGGGTGATGGTGGCCTCGTAGAATGTGTTTGGGAGTGTTCCTCCTTCTGCTACATTTTGGAAGAGTTTGAGAAGGACAGATGTTAGCTCTTCTCTAAATGTTTGATAGAATTCACCTGTGAATCCATCTGGTCCTGGGCTTTTGTTTGTGGGAAGATTGTTAATCACAGTTTCAATTTCGGTGCTTGTGACTGGTCTATTCATATTTTCTGTTTCTTCCTGGTTGAGGCTCGGAATGTTGTGCTTTTCTAAGAATTTGTCCATCTCCTCCAGGTTGTCCATTTTACTGGCATAGAGTTGCTTGTAGTAATCCCTCATGATCCATTGTATTTCTGCAGTGTCAGTTGTTTCTTCTCCTTCTTCATTTCTAATTCTATTGATTTGAGTCTTCTCCCTTTTTTTCTTGATCAGTCTGTCTAGTGGTTTACCAATTTTGCTTTTCTTCTCAAAGAACCAGCTTTTAGTTTTATTGATCTTAGCTATTGTTTCCTTCATTTCTTTCTTTCCTTCTGCTAAATTTGGGGGGGGGTTCTTCTTTCTCTAATTGCTTTAGGTGTAAGCTTAGGTTGTTTATTTGAGATGTTTCTTGTTTCTTGAGGTAGGATTGTATTGCTATGAACTTCCATTTAGAACTTCTTTTGCTGCATCCTATAGGTTTCAGGTCATTGTGTTTTCATTGTCATTTGTTTCTAGGTATTTTTTGATTTCTTCAGTGATCTCCTGGTTATTTAGTAGTGTATTGTCTAGTCTCCATGTGTTTGGGCTTTTTTATGGATTTTTTGCTCTAATTGAAATCTACTCTCATAGTGTTGTGGTTGGAAAAGATACTTGATATGATTTCACTTTTCTTAAATTTACCAAGGCTTGATCTGTGACCAAAGATATGATCTATCCTGGAGAATGGTCCATGAGCACTTGAGAAGAAAGTGTAGTCTGTTGTTTTGGGATGGAATGTCATATAAATATCAATTAAGTCCATCTTGTTTAATGTATCATTTAAAGCTTGTGGTTCCTTATTTATTTTCATTTTGGATGATCTGTCCATTGGTGAAAGTGGGGTGTTAAAGTCCCCTACTATGAATGTGTTACTGTCAATTTCTCCTTTTATGGCTGTTAGTATTTGCCTTATGTATTGAGGTGCTCCTGTGTTGAGTGCATAAATATTTACACTTCTTATATCTTCTTCTTGGATTGATCCCTTGATCATTATGCAGTGTCCTTCTTTATCTCTTGTAACGGCCTTTATTTTAAAGTCTATTTTGTCTGATATGAGAATTGCTACTCCAGCTTTCTTTTGATTTCCATTTGCACGGAATATCTTTTTCGATCCCCTCACTTTCAATCTGTATGTGTCCCTAGGTCTGAAGTGGGTCCCTTGTAGACAGCATATATATGGGTCTTGTTTTTGTATCCATTCTGCCAGTCTATGTTGTTAGGTTGGAGCATTTAATCCATTTACATTTAAGGAAGTTATCAATATGTGTGTTCCTATTACCATTTTTTAATTGTTTTGGGTTTGTTATTGTAGGTCTTTTCCTTCTCTTGTGTTTCCTGCCTTGAGAATTTCCTTTAGCATTTGTTGTAAAGCTGGGTTGGTGGTGCTGAATTTTCTTAGTTTTTGCTTGTCTGTAAAGGTTTTAATTTCTCCATCAAATCTGAATGAGATCCTTGCTGGTAGAGTAATGTTGGTTGTAGGTTTTTCCCTTTCATCACTTTAAATATGTCCTGCCCCTCCCTTCTGGCTTGCAGTGCTTCTGCTGAAAGATCAGCTGTTAACCTTATGGGGATTCCTTTGTATGTTATTTGTTGCTTTTCCCTTGCTGCTTTTAATATTTTTTCTTTGTATTTAATTTTGATAGTTTGATTAATATGTGTCTTGACATGTTTCTCCTTGGATTTATCCTGTATGGGACTCACTGTGCTTCCTGGATTTGATTGACTATTTCCTTTCCCATATTAGGGAAGTTTTCAACTATAATCTCTTCAAATTCTTTCTCAGTCCCTTTCTTTTAGTCTTCTTATTCTGGGACCCCTACAATTCGAATGTTGGTGCATTTAATGTTGTCCCAGAGGTCTCTGAGACTGTCCTCAATTCTCTTCATTATTTTATCTTTATTCTGCTCTGTGGTAGTTATTTCCACTATTTTATCTTCCAGGTCACTTATCCATTCTTCTGCCTCAATTATTCTGCTATTGATTCCTTTTAGAATGCAATGTTTTATTGCATTGTTTATCATTGTTTGTTTGCTCTTTAGTTCTTCTAGGTCCTTGTTAAATGTTTCTTGTATTTTCTCCATTCTATTTCCAAGATTTTAGATCATCTTTACTATCATTTCTCTGAATTCTTTTTCAGGTAGACTGCCTATTTCCTCTTCACTTGTTTTTACCTTGTTCCTTCATCTGCTGTGTATTTCTCTGTCTTCTCATTTTGCTTAACTTACTGTGTTTGGGGTCTCCTTTTGGCAGGCTGCAGGTTCGTAGTACCCGTTGTTTTGGGTGTCTACCCCAGTGGGTAAGGTAGCTTTGTGGATTTTGTAGGCTTCCTGGTGGAGGGGACTTGTGCCTGTGTTCTGCTGGATGACATTGGATCTTGTCTTTCTGGTGGGTAGGACTGCGTCCAGTGGTGTGTTTTGGGGTGTCTGTGAACTTATTATGATTTTAGGCAGCCTCTCTGCTAATGATTGGTGTTTTGTTTCTGTCTTGCTTTTTGTTTGACATACAGGGTGTCCAGCACTGTAGTTTGCTGGTCGTTGAGTGGAGCTTGAGTGGAGCTTGGTCTTAGCATTGAGATGGAGATCTCTGGGAGAGCTTTCGGTGTCTGATATTATGTGGGTCCGGAGGTCTCTGGTGGATCAGTGTGGTGAACTCAGCTCTCCCGCCTCAGAGGCTCAGGCCTGACACCCAGCTGGAGCACTAAGACTAAGACTGTCAGCCACACAGGTCAGAAGAAAAGGGAGAAAAGAAAGGAAGGAAGGAAGGAAGGAAGGAAGGATGGAAGGAAGGAAGGAAGGAACGAAGGAAGGAAGGAAAGAAAAGAAAGTTATTAAAATAAAAAATAAAAAAACATTATTAAAAAATTTTAAAAAGCAAGAAGGAGAGAGCAAGCAAACCAAAAAACAAATCAACGAATGATAACAAGTCCTAAAATCTATACTAAAACAAACAAACAACAGCAACAAAAAAACCGGACAGACAGAATCCTAGGACAAATGGTAAAAGCAAAGCTATACAGACAAAATTACACAAAGAAGCATACACATACACCCTCCCAAAAGGATGAAAAGGAAAAATATATACATATTAAAAAAAAAAGGAAGAAAGCAACCAAATCAATAAACAAATCTAACAATGATAATAAGCTCTAAATACTAAATAAACATAAAACCAGAAACAAATTAGATGCAGAAAGCAAACCCCAAGTCTACAGCTGCTCCCAAAGTCCACCACCTCAAGTTGGGATGATTCGTTGTATATGCAGGTATTCCAGCGATGCAGGTTACATCAAGTTGATTGTGGAGATTTAATCCGCTGCTTCTGTGGCTGCTGGGAGTGATTTCCCTTTCTCTTTGTTCGCACAGCTCCCAGGGTTCAGCTTTGGATTTGGTCCCGCCTCTGCATGTAGGTCGCCTGAGGGCGTCTATTCTTTGCCCAGAGAGGATGGGGTTAAAGGAGGTGCTGATTAGGGGGCTCTGGCTCACTCAGGCCATGGGAGGGAGGGGTACGGATGCGGGGCGAGCCTGCGGCAGCAGAGGCCGGCGTGACGTTGCACCAGCCTGAGGCACCCCGTGCGTTCTCCTGGGGAAGTTGTCCCTGGATCATGGGACCCTGGCAGTGGCAGGCTGCACAGGGTCCCGGGCAGAGAGATGTGGGTAGTGACCTGTGCTTGCACACAGGCATTTTGGTGGCTGCAGCAGCAACCTTAGCATCTCGTGCCCGTCTCTGGTGTCTTCACTGATAGCCACGGCTCACACCCATCTCTGGAGCTCATTGAAGTGGTGCTCTGAATCCCCTCTCCTCACACACCCTGTAACAATGGTCTCTTGCCTCTTAGGCAGGTCCAGACTTTTTCCCAGACTCCCTCCTGCTAGCTGTGGCGCACTAGCCCCTTTCAGGCTGTGTTCACGCAGCCAACCCCAGTCCGCTCCCTGGGATCTGGCCTCCAAAGCCCGAGCCTCAGCTCCCAGCCCCGACCCTCCCCCGTGGGTGAGCAGACAAGGGTCTCAGGCTGGTGAGTGCTGGTCAGCACCGATCCTCTGTGCGGGAATCTCCGCTTTGCCCTCTGCACACCTGTTGCTGTGGTCTCCTCCATGGCTCCGAAGCTTCCCCCCTGCCGCCGTCTCCACCAGTGAAGGGCTTCTAGTGTGTGGAAACCTTTCCTCCTTCACAGCTCCCTACCACTGGTGCAGGTCCCGTCCCTATTCTTTTGTCTCTGGTTTTTATTTCTTCTTTTTCCCTACCCAGGTACGTGGGGAGTTTCTTGCCTTTTGGAAAGTCTGAGGTCTTCTGCCAGCGTTCAGTAGGTGTTCTGTAGGAGCTGTTCCACATGTAAATGTATTTCTGATGTATTTGTGGGGAGGAAGCTGATCTCCACATCTTAATTTTCTGCCATCTTGAAGCTATCCCCCTCCATGAAGTTTTAATTTGCACTTTTTTTATTGTGTGGCTGCACATCTTTTCACATATTTTAGTTTGAATACTAGCTGGACCACTTAGGGGTTGAGTGAATTTGGACAAATTAAAGTTTTTGAAATCTATAAAGTTGGGACAATCCCTACCTCAAAAGGTCGTTGCAAAGATTAAATGCAATGATGTCAGAAGTGCACATTCTTCTCTCCAGTTTCCACCATTATTCTTCCAGTAGTTAACAAGTACAGGGGCCCCAGAATTGTAAGCTAATAATGCATTAAAGGTAACAGAAAGGGTGATAAGACCTAGGGTTGTGGTACCAGGAAGTTTTAGATGAGCTGAAGAGCTGTTGTTGAAGCCTTGCTTATTACCGTTCCAAAATGACAGTTTGCTTAGCACAGCATCATTGAAATTGAGTGCAAATCAGGACCGTTTCCCTGGGGATAAAAAATAACTCTGCATAGTGGTACCGTAGGTGTGGAATAGAACATTAACACCAGAAGCAAGCTATGTAAACTTGAAAAACAGAAACTCACTTATGAATCCAGTGTGTTTGGGGAATGAATTATTGAAATGCCAGTTTTAACTATTTTACAATGTTTTCACACCCATTGCTGCAAACCACCTTCTACTGCTTCCACTGAGGCACCGTACAGACAAGTAAATACGCATCATCAGATTTTAAACCTCTGTAAATAGGTGGTAGATTGTTGACAAAATCTTGGCTTTCGTGACAGGAAAAGAACTGCTGCTTTCACAAAAATAAAAAGAAATATTTTGAAGCACTGTTAAATATCAGGTATTAAGATGCTTTACTATACAGTCAAAATTCTTGGGACTCAAGTGGCAAATGTGTCCACAGCCTAATTTTGAATCCCTTTATGTACAGAATTTTCAGTAAAGTTGAAACCACAAACCACCCAATTTTTTTAACCGTATCTTTTAGTCTTATCATTTATGTCCTATCAATAAACACAACCAGTGAATTTGGAGAATGTGGGTCCCAATAAGAGACAGGAAAACAGGAATACATCGTGACCTTCAATGTTTTTTAATGGAAAATAGAGGTTTTATATTTATGACTAATTTTTCATTTTTGCAAAAGAAGCCAAATAGCTGTTTTTATATTAGAAGAAAACCCTATTGCTATGTATTTATAAGCTTTCTGGTCCAAAGCATAGACATCAAAGGAGGTCTGATGTCACTCCTTTCCACAGTCAAATATATGCTATTCCAAATTTTTAGAAATCAAGACACAATTAAATAGCCTGGCATTAAAGATAACATCATATTCCCCTAATATTTTTAATTGTGTTTTTATCTTACAAGTACATGCATCTAAACTTAACAACTGAACCACCTAGTTTAATTCTTCATGGGGAGTAGGTAGGCGACCTGCTATTACAGGATTTTTCACTTTGAATTTTACATATTGTTTTTGTGTTGTGTTTCCTACTAGATTTTGAGAAGCCTGCAGGTCTCTAGTTCACTGCCTGGCACATATTTGGTGTTCCTTAAATATATTGGAAAAGAATTCATGAATTAATTAATTGATTGATTAAAATGACTCCAACTTACTGTCTAACTTCATGTAGATAGAGGTTTTTTCCTAGGTTTCGCCTGTTACTTTGAGTCATACAGCATAGACCAGATGTATATCACTATCTGAAATATGGAACAATATCCCTGCCTCAGGAAGTACAGGGTGAGATGAGATGTTCTGACCAGCAGATGCCCTGAAAGCCACGTGTCTCCGAGTGTCGCCGCCCTGCCTTCCAGATCAAGAGAGGCTCTTTCTGGTAGTTACACCAAGTTTCCCCTGAGATCCTTGCATCCCAGCTCAATCCACCATGGCCTTCTCTTCGTGACCTTCAGGAACTCTGTAACAATGTGGCCCAGTGACCCCCAGGTCCACCACACAGCTGACAAAGTCAAGAGCAATGAGCAGAATTGCTCTGAGGCCCCCAGTACCATACACCCAGCAGCAGGCCAGCTGGTTTTCTCTGTTCATGACCAGAAGCAACTGTTTTACTCAAACACCATAAATCCCAATGATCATTAACAGCATTTATTATTAATGGTACTTTGGGGAAAATCTCATGATACCCAACTCTATACTGTCTTTTATTCATGTCCAGAAATTTCAGTTATAAGACCAAGTTGCCAAACCATATTAGACATTCCTTGAAGGTGGAGACTAAGTTCCGAAATCAATTCAGGATAACACGATGGAGACTCCTGGTGGTAGAAAGACTGGCTTCATTATTTGGGTCTTTTTCTTAACTGAATTAAGTGATTGGATGGTAAATAGGTTAGAAAAAGTTGAATCATGTTTATTTGGTCAAATGTATGCATATATCAACAAACAAAATGTTAAAATTGAGCTCTTTGGTCCTACCGTTGAGTTGAGATCCCTAAATATTAGATGGTACAATCCAAAGGGAAGTTTAAGTCACCAAGCAGTGTTTGGAGAAAATAAAAAGCTGGGGGGTACATGCCAAACAAGTAGCAAGACAGGAACACAACCCCACCCATTAGCAGAGATGCTGCCTAAAATCATACTAAGTTCACAGACACCACAAAACAAACCACTGGACACAGTCCTGCCCACCAGAAAGACAAGATCCAGACTCATGTACCAGAACACAGGCACCAGTCCCCTACACCAGGAAGCCTTCACAAGCCACTGAACCAACCCTACCCACTGGGGGCAGACACCAAAAAAAAAAAAAAAAAAAACGTGAACTACAAAGGTGCAGCCTGTGAAAAGGAGACTCCAAACACAGTAAGTTAAGTAAAGTGAGAAGACAGAAAAACACACAGGAGATGAAGGAGAGAGGCAAAAACCCACCAGACCAAACAAATGAAGAGGAAATAGGCAGTCTACCTGAAAAAGAATTCAGAATAATGATAGGAAAGAATATCCAAAATCCTGGAAATAGAATGGAGAAAATACAGGAAACGTTTAAAAAGGAACTAAAGCACACAAAACAATGATGAACAACACAATAAACAAAATTAAAAATTCTCTACAAGGAATCAATAGCAGAATAACTGAGGCAAAAGAAAGGATAAGTGACCTGGAAGATAAAATAGTGGAAGTAACTACCACAGAGCAGAATAAAGAAAAAAAAATGAAAAGAATTGAGGACAGTCTCAGAGACCTCTGGGACAACATTAAATGCACAAACATCCGAATTATAGGGGTCCCAGAAAAAGAATAGAAAAGAAAGGGACTGAGAAAATATTTGAAAACATTATAGTTGAAAACTTCCCTAATATAGGAAAGGAAATAGTCAATCAAGTCCAGGAAGCACACAGAGTCCCATATAGGATAAATCCAAGGAGAAACACGCCAAGACATAAAATCAAAAATTAAATACAAAGAAAAATATTAAAAGCAGCAAGGGAAAAGCAACAAATAACATACAAGGGAATCCCCATAAGGTTAACAGCTGATCTTTCAGCAGAAACTCTGAAGCCATAAGGGAGTGGCAGGACATATTTAAAGTGATGAAAGGGAAAAACCTACAACCAACATTACTCTACCCAGCAAGGATCTCATTAAGATTCCACAGAGAAATTAAAACCTTTACAGACAAGCAAAAGCTAAGAGAATTCAGCACCACCACACCAACTTTACAACAAATGCTAAAGGAACTTCTCTAGGCAGGAAACACAAGACAAGGAAAAGACCTACAATAACAAATCCAAAACAGTTATAAAAATGGTAATAGGAAAATACATATTGATAATTACCTTAAATGTAAATGGATTAAATGCTCCAACCAAAAGCCACAGAGTGGCTGAATGTATACAAAAACAAGACCCATATATATGTGTCTACAAGAGACCCACTTCAGACCTAGGGTAGAGGAAAACGTAGGCAGAACACTCTATGACATAAATCACAGCAAGATCCTTTTTGACCCACCTCCTAGAGAAATGGAAATAAAAACAAAAATAAACAAATGGGACCTAATGAAACTTTAAAACTTTTGCACAGCAAAGGAAACCATAAACAAGACCAAAAGACAACCCTCAGAATGGGAGAAAATATTTGCAAATGAAGCAACTGACAAAGGATTAATCTCCAAAATTTACAAGCAGCTCATGCAGTTCAATATCAAAAAAACAAACAACCCAAACCAAAAATAGGCAGAAGGCCTAAATAGACATTTCTCCAAAGAAGATATACAGATTGCCTACAAACACATGAAAGAATGCTCAACTGATTCACTTTGCTATAAAGCAGAAACTGACACACAATTGTAAAGCAATTATACTCTAATAAAGATGTTAACAATTTTTTTCTAAATAAAAAGAAATAGAAATAAATTTGCTGATCCAGGAAAGTCAACATATCTAC
This sequence comes from Neophocaena asiaeorientalis asiaeorientalis, assembly GCF_003031525.2. NCBI lineage: Eukaryota > Metazoa > Chordata > Mammalia > Artiodactyla > Phocoenidae > Neophocaena > Neophocaena asiaeorientalis. The sequence continues at coordinate 7,111,821 of NW_020173666.1, read as the reverse complement.
TACTTCTTTTCAAGGACACACGTGATGCCTACCAGAATAAAATGTCTTAATAACTGTTCATATGTCAAATTACGGATTTTTTAAAACAAGTCATCAAAAGGCACTCTGAGAGGTTCAGTTTATACCCTTGAATAAAGACGCTTACCCCTTGTAAAAAGCCAAATGTCCCCTTCGGCAACACTTGATGCTTACCGCTTGTAAAAAGCCAAATGTCCCCTTCGGCAACACTTGTGTATACAAATGGTTGTTTGCCTTTGGTGTTGTTTGAAAACAAGATTGGGAGAAAATGGGCATGTTCTTTCATTAACTACTCTCTAAATCAAGTCCAGCGAGGATGAGATGAAGAAAGGGTGTATTCATTTAAAAGAGCCCCAGACTCTGCCAGGTCTCTAGCTCTTGGGACCGCTGCCCTCCAGCAGAGCTCCCTGCCCTGTAGCTCACTGGAACTGTGTCAAGGGCACGAAAGGCAGCCTCTGGCTGGAGGGTGGATGGGAGACTGAAGCACACAGGGTTTGAAAAGAACATCTGACTTTGGAGGTTGATCCTGGCCCCAGCAGAATCAGGAACATTCTCTCAGGAAACGGACCACTCCCAGCCACTCCTCTCTAGCAGCTGTGTCCTGGACCAGCCTTGTGACTTTTATGATAAAATTAGGTCAAGACAAGCAAGGATGCCAGGGCTGGACAGGATCTTAAAGGTCATCTAGGTTAATGGGCCACAATCTTTTCACTGCTGCCCACTCACGTGAAGGGCAAGGCTCATAAAAGCTTGAACATTCGTCTGTCCAATCCCAGGTTCTCTGCAACCCCTGCTGCACCAATGTTTTCCTCCTTTGTAAGAAACTTTGAGAGTTAAAAAGCCATTAATATGGGAAGAACCCCTTCTCTGCACAAAACACATAGACATCGTTTGATAACAAAGTACTTGAATCATACCTCCCAACCAATCTCATTCCACAGGATGTCACCACAGTGCCTTTCAGACTTGCTTGTCCATTATAACCTCTTCTTTGTATCAATTGGGAACTGAAGCCCTAAAGGGTTAAGTGGCTTGCCCTGAGTGATAACGTAGAATCATAGTCTCATAACTCATTAATAATGGGTGGAATTTGTGGCACCAATGTTTTCCTCCTTTGTAAGAAACTTTGAGAGTTAAAAAGCCATTAATATGGGAAGAACCCCTTCTCTGCACAAAACACATAGACATCGTTTGATAACAAAGTACTTGAATCATACCTCCCAACCAATCTCATTCCACAGGATGTCACCACAGTGCCTTTCAGACTTGCTTGTCCATTATAACCTCTTCTTTGTATCAATTGGGAACTGAAGCCCTAAAGGGTTAAGTGGCTTGCCCTGAGTGATAACGTAGAATCATAGTCTCATAACTCATTAATAATGGGTGGAATTTGTGCTTCTTGTCACTTCCTAGACAGCCTAGTCCTTACTTGGAGCAGCCCTTTATCTTTACTTTGTCCTAGGATCTTTCAAAGCTTCCCTCTTGAGATTTTACCTTCTCAACAAAACTCTCAGCCTCTCAGGGCATGTGAGGAAGGCATTTGGAGGAAAAATGATCACTCTGAGATGTTAGGGGCCTTCCCAGGATGAATGGCGTACTATAATAGGTGTACCCTTAAACCCCATTCTTCTCAAAGTATAGTCCCCAAGGCAATTGCATCAATATCACCTAGGAATTTGTACAAAGTCCTTCCTTTCTTTCTTACCTTTCCATATCTCAGCTCAAATGTCACCTTCCCATGACCACTCCAACAAAGTGCATCATCCACTCTCCTTCCCCATTCCAGCCTCTCACTGAACTATCACTAGGCTGTTTTCCCACTCATAGCACTTTTCTGTCTTCATCCCTGTGATGGTTGGTCTTACATGTCCACTTGGCTAGGCTATAGTACCCAGTTATTGAATCAAACTCTAACCTAGGTGTTTCTTCTGTGAAGGTATTCTGTAGATATGGTTAACATCTATAGTCAGTTGACTTACAATTGCCTTCTACAATGTGGGTGAGTCTCATCCGATCAGTTGAAGGCCATAAGAACAAAAACTCAGGTTTCCTGGAGAAGAAATTCTGCCTGAAGATGATAGCATTGCATCCTGCCTAAGTTTCCAGCCTGCTGGCCTGCCCCACAAATTTCAGACTTTCCAGTCACCACAATTGCATGAGCCAACTGATAAACATTGCTGAAAATCTGAACAAAAGGCATGGCTTTAGGGTGGGAGATACCCTTTTATTAAAAAAAGAGGAACTAGTATATGCCAAAGGTTTTTGGTGGGAAGGATAATATGTTAAGGAAATTTAAAAGGTCCTAGCAACCGGAACCCAGTGAGAGAAGTGACAGTAGTCACAGTCTCTACATCATGTAGTCTAAGAAAACCGAGGCGAGAGTGTTACCTTTATCCCAGGAGCAACAGGGCCACCCGGGAGATTCAGAAAGAGGCCTGGGAAAGGTACTTCTTATCAGACTGAGTTACCTGTTGCCTACCTCAGCCTTGAAAACTTGTTACTTGTTCTCTGATCTTAGCATATTAGAAAATAAACACTAATTTTTACATTACAAGCAATCAGAATTTTATTTGGTAGAATATTGGTATAAATGAGACCAGTTAAGGGTAAAAAGTATTTTCTCCTATTACTAAAGTTGACTTAGTTCTTTGATAAGAGTGTTTTTATATTGAAAAATCTATCTTCCTCCAAAGCTGGAACAATATAAGCAACAAAATAGATAAAGTAGAAGTGTATTATAACCCAAAGTATAAAATAAATATCCATGAATTTATACTGATATACATGATTGAATAAATAAAATAAATGGGAGAGAACAGACAAATCTCCCATGCTAAAGAATTCCCAATAATTTATGTACATACTCTACCCTCAAGGAGCGGGAGTATAATTCCCCACTCCCTAAGAGTGGGCTGTGCATAGTGACTTCCTTCCCAAGAATACAGTATGGAAAGGGGGTACCCTTACAGTGAAGAAACCTGACAAACACCACCTCAGCCTGATGGTCAAGGTCAACGTCAAGTCATAAATAACATAAATGTTGACAGTATATACTCTTGATGGGATGTAATGAGCATGGCATCTCACCTCTGTGATCTTCCTCCCCCCAGAACCCATAATCCTACTCTAAGCATGAGAAAAAATCAGACAAATCCCAATTGAGGAACATCCTTACAAAATACCTGACCGGTAAGCCCCCAAACTGTTAAGGTTATCAAAAACAAGGGAAGTCTCAGAAACTGTCACAGCCAAGACATAACAACAAAATGTAATATGGTATCCTGGATACTGGAATAGAGAGAGGATATTAGGTAAAAACTAAGAAAATTGTTATAAAGTATGGACTTTAATAATAATGTATTGGTATTGGCTCCTTGATTGTAATAAATAGACCATATTAATGTAAGATCTTACTAATAAAGGAAACTGGGTGTGGGGTATACAGGACAGCTCTACCATCTTCACAATTTTTCTGTAAATCTAAAACTGTTCCAAAATAAAGAGTGTATTTAAATACACACACCGTCACATATATCTTTTATAAAAAGTGAAATATGAGATATGAAATTACTTTCTAAATAGACATGTACAGAATTGCTAATACCATTTTCTGTTGGACTATTCTGGTTGTTGTCTACACTTAATGCTAATGAGGTTCCTGCAGCCCCAAGAGGGTTCCCTCTGCCAGACTTGCCATGCAAAGACCAGTGGCGCTTAAGAACCTGGCTCCCGGCAACAAAATGCCCTTCCCGTTCCAGCCGGCAAAACAGCCAGCATCTCCTCAAGAGAGGGAGCAGTGGGCGCTGGGCTGCCACTGCCTTTGTGGAAACTGGCAGAATGTGCCCCATTTTCCAGGCACACGTTGCCCCGTGCAAAGGTGTTTTGGTTTGAGAGCAGTTGAGAGCTGGATGTCAGCCATCGCTTACTCTTTCCCCCGGTGAGAGTCACTGCGGTGGCCTTGGGGGACACAGGGTGACGTGTAGGTTGCTACTAGGTGACTTATGAAGGTCATGGTGCTGGCACAGGAGCCAGTTTCCATGGTTTGTTACACGGTTTGTTAAAACCACTAGCTCAGAAATCTCAAGTGTTGTACAAAATAAGATTAAATTTTCTTTCAGATTTCAGCAAGTGGATATTGGGAAGAACATGAAAAAGATTGGGAAATTAGAGGCCTAATGAATATCCAGTTGACTTTGATTTACCTTTAACATTTCTCCACGTTTGGTCAGGACTTAATAGTTCATTCACACATACACTTCTTGTGTTTAAATGATTAGATTTTGGGCGGAGAGTCATGACATCAGGGTAGCCTGATTTATAGAAGGCCGCCAGAATAACACAGAGTGGTGAAATGGGCAATCCCACACACTTTTAAATTTGTTTACACATTTCTCGAGGGAAATCTGGAAGTGTTTATCAAGAGTCTTACACATATTTATACTTTAAAAATTATTTATCTTAAGGAACTAATCTAAGATTCACACTAAGATAACAAACAGATATTCATTGAAGCATCACTTACTAAAAACTTGGAAGTAAACTAAAAAAAAGATATCTATTAAGGAGGAAATGGCTAAATAAGTCACTATCCTTCAGTAAATTCAATTATAAGTTGTTATAATACTATTCTTAAAAATAATTTGTTCAAAAATAGACTTGCCATCTTACATAAAGTGAAGAAATCAGACTATAAAAATACACACAATACTTGTCTCGCTATAATCTTTAATATTCTCTATATTCATATTTCTACATGACCATACATTACTTTTACAAATAAAAAGAAAACAAGTGATAAATTTCTTTCTTTCTTTCATTTTTTTAATATCCAAAACAAGAAGGATGGAGAATCAGATTTAAGTTCCAATTCCAACAGGTTGTTGGCTGACCTTTAGTCAAGGAAATTTTGAAGTCCTCATTTTTAAAACAAAGGGTTTGAACATAATAATCCAAGTCCCCAATTTTTCATAATTCTATGATTTATATGACTATAGTATACAGTTCTGTAGCATATTACAGTTAATGATATTATAGCATATAATATAATTTATATAGCATATTACAGTTTGCCCACGTGTACCTAATCTTTTAGGATTTTAGCTGTTATTATCTCTTCGATACTACTCACCTCTGCTACAGACTTTTACAAAAAAGCAGAGTAAAAATAAAATCAGTTATATCAGCTATTCTTAAGAGCTCTGCTGTTTCCACTAAAAATCTGGCAAATTAAATTCTAATCTGAAAATATATCTTTTGCACAGTACTTTTTAAACAAATATTTGTCACTGTTTATTAGAAATATATTTTATTCTGCTCCACTAAATAAAAACTTAAAGTCATTCTGACCTGTCGCACACAATTTGGTGTATATCAATTAGTAAATGTGTGTTGAAATAGATGAAAATATAAAGGAATGGAAACAAGGGAGAGACAGGGTGTAGGCGAAAGAACATTCTGGATTGGGAATCAGCACATCAGGGTCCAGGTCTAATAGATTCTCTGTCCTTAACTAGCTGTGTGCCCTTAGAGAAATCATTTCATCTCTTGGGAATCTCAGTTTCTTCATCTATAAAATTAAGAGATTACATTAAAACTATCTTCAAGAATTCTTCCACATATAAAATTCTACTTCAAAGGAAGTTTGAAAAAGATGTATACTTTTAAAAGCAAAAAAGAAAAAAAACAGATTTAGGGGCTTCCCTGGTGGCGCAGTGTTTGATAGTCCGCCTGCCAATGCAGGGGACGTGGGTTTGTGCCCTGGGCTGGGAGGATCCCACATGCCGCAGAGCGGCTGGGCCCGTGAGCCATGGCCACTGAGCCTGCACGTCCGGACGGAGCCTGTGCTCCACAACGGGAGAGGCCACGACAGTGAGAGGCCCACGTACCACAAAAAAAAAAAAAAAAAGATTTAGTTTTGCTAGTGTTTGCATCCTACAACAATGATGATGAAAATCTGAATATTTATGACCCAGTTATATGTAAGAACCCTCTGTTAGATTTTGATTAAAAATCACGTTAAAAAGTGAGAATATCTAGCTGGAAATGTCTACTGCACTATGATTATATGTACAAAGTAGCAAAAACACTTTCAGGACTACTAAGTGTTTGAAGCTGACTGTGGGTCAGTAGTTTTGTCCCATGATTTTGATACCAAATGCCCTCTTGGGACAGTTTGAGTGGACTGAGCGTTACAACCAATGGCATCAAATGTAAGCCTGATGTTCATCTGAATTCCGCCCAAGTCTGGGCTTCCGCTTTTCGGAAGAACAGAGAAAACTTGAAAGTCCAGTGGCTTTCAATCCTGGCTACACCTTAGAATCATGAAAGGAGCTGTTAAATCATTTTCCTGCCCAGGCCCCACCCCATAGCAATGAAATCAGAATCTAGGGGGAGTCAGCTGTATGTATTGTTTTTAGAATCAGAGTGATTCTAATGTGCTGCCAGTTGAGAACAACTGGGTTAAGTAAAGAAACATATAAGGAAATGGAAGAAATGAGAACTGCTGAAAGAAAGAGAGAAAGAGAGAGAGAGAGAGGAGAAAGAAAGAAAGAAAGAAGAAAGAAAGAAAGAAAAAGAAGAAAGAAAGAAAGAAAAAGAAGAAAGAAAGAAAGAAGAAAGAAAGAAGAAAGAAAGAAAGAAAGAAAGAAAAAGAAGAAAGAAAGAAAGAAAAAGAAGAAAGAAAGAAGAAAGAAAAAGAAGAAAGAAAGAAAGAAAAAGAAGAAAGAAAGAAAGAAGAAAGAAAGAAAGAAAGAAAGAAAAAGAAGAAAGAAAGAAAGAAAAAGAAGAAAGAAAGAAGAAAGAAGAAAGAAAGAAAGAAGAAAGAAAGAAGAAAGAAAGAAAGAAAGAAAAAGAAGAAAGAAAGAAAGAAAAAGAAGAAAGAAAGAAAGAAGAAAGAAAGAAGAAAGAAAGAAAGAAAGAAAGAAAAAGAAGAAAGAAAGAAAGAAAAAGAAGAAAGAAAGAAGAAAGAAGAAAGAAAGAAAGAAGAAAGAAAGAAGAAAGAAAGAAAGAAAGAAAAAGAAGAAAGAAAGAAAGAAAAAGAAGAAAGAAAGAAAGAAAAAGAAGAAAGAAAGAAAGAAGAAAGAAAGAAGAAAGAAAGAAAGAAAGAAAGAAAAAGAAGAAAGAAAGAAAGAAGAAAGAAAGAAAGAAAGAAAGAAGAAAGAAAGAAAGAGAAAGAAAGAAAAAGAGAGAAAGGAGGGGAGGAAAGAGAAAGGAAAAGAACAGGCTTTTCCCAGCAATGTACAGTTGCACTGCATTGCGTCTGCTTTTCTGTATACTGTGCACAAAACGAGAAACAATGGGAAACTGCATGACTAAAAAGTCGACTTCAAGAATGACAGCTGTCTGTGATTTTCAGAGGAGAGTGGAAACTACTTTTAAAAATTAGGCCAGGAACGAGTTCTGTCTTGGGGAGTTGAACGTCAAGACGTGGATTTCCTGGTTTTGCATAATCTACTGTACATTTTAAGCATGCGCGGTCAACCATTTCCTCTGAGTTAATTATTCTGGCCTCTGTCTGCCAGAGGGATTCTTGGTCCTCACGCGCCCATTCTTGTATTAATACCGTTCTAACCACAACCTATTGCTCTTTACATCATCAACACTCGGCATTTGGGTCCAGTGAAATACCTAATTGCTAATTTCACCTCTTCTTCATAGTTTCCACAGCCACCAGCCTCACCAATGCCTTTATTTGAGATAAAAGAAAAAACAAACCCAAACCTCAGAGTTGGGCATGCCCTCCTCTGGCTTTTCATACACAAAGCTGGCTTCCCTATAAACCCAGATTAACCTTTCTGAGATGCCACTCTCATCCTCAACAAAGCATTTTGGACTTGTTTTGCCTCACATATAAAACCCAAATACCTACCTGCTAGCCTCTCCCATCAACCCGACTTCTTATTTCTCCCTATACACGATTCCTTCTCCAACCAAGACCGCCCTGTGGCCAGTCTTCTGAACACAACATTTCCCCCTCCATCTGCATAAGTGAGAACCCATTGCTGTCTCTCCTGCAATTAATAGCCACCAGCACCCACAGCTCTATGGTTTGCTTTAGCTGCCAAGTAATCCTGCCAGTCTGTTCATATGAAGGGCAGAGAACAGACAGCCTCTGCTTTGGTAGTTCTCATAGTAAAATTGCTGTAGTAACCATTGGTATTGCCCCCACAAATCCTTTCCATGCTGAACTGGATTCCCGGGCCTCTTTTTCTTAATATTTCAGTACTGTGGTTTCAGCCCGCTCGTGCTGGCCTCTTTTAGCCAGGGCACTGCCTATTTCCCCAAACTAGTCTCTACTCCTCCCCTAGGTTCTCCAGGAATCCTACTAATAATGTATCTGATTCCTGCTGCCAGATCCACTCTGGCCCAGCTTCTTTCCTTGAATTTGCATTACCTGCTCTTCCCTGCCTCCAAAGTCCTGAACCTCTCTACTTGCAATTAAAACTGCCCCCTCCCCATCCCTTATCCTCTTCATTTGGCCTCCCTTCTGGGATTTAAGGGCCTTACACTTCCATTCGTACAGGAACTGACTTCCTGACCACGCCCTTGCTTTCCAAATCATAAAAACCCAGCACATGTTCTGGGTAGACCAGATGTCTGGGCCTGACTTCTCTTGGCTTGCCCAGTGCTGGTGTCATTTGAGACCTAGTGTAAACAGGCCTTGAACATCCATCTCTTGCAAGAGATTTTGTTTCTCCCTTGCCCACTGCTCTAAGTACTCCAAAGCCCACTACTTTAACTTGCTAGTATTTTTCTCCATCAGTAAGCAGTTCTGCTGTTTTGGGGTATGTATGCTCCATATGAGAGATTGTGTTCCTTTTAATGTCTACTTTTTGTCCTAACTTTTCCTTTTACCTCTTCTGACAGGCCTTGCCCAGTGACAGAACTGGATGCCTAGAGAGCAGTCATGCAGATAACATTTTGAAGTTTGACCTTTCCTGAAATCAAAGGGATACGTTGGAATAGACATTGGCTCAAGGTCCACCTTAACCCTATTATTTCACTATTTCTCTATGGTAAGATGAAGGAAAAGTCAATTAAAATAACATTAAAATGAAGTCAGTGACAAACCAAGAGAAAAGCAGTTTGAATAAACATATAGTTATTTAATGGTTACCAGTGACTTCACTGAGTCCCAGGCTTTTTCTACCCATCTAATCAACTAATTCTGTTAAGGTACCAATAAATGTCTAGAAAGATATTGGCTTCTTTCAGCTTCACCTGAAAATGTTCAACACCATGGATGGAAGACATTTTTCCTAAATATAGACTGACTTAACTGATCGTCTCTAACCTCCGTGATCATCACAGACTTGCATCTTGGTGGTAGAAAGTAACGATAACACAGCTCTCCTAATACTGTACAAACACTAAGCTGAGAGTCCATCACACACAGCAGAAGGTTTTAGAAACCGCAGGAAGACCACCACGCAGTGCCATCACTACCCATCCATAACTAATTGGCCCCCAGTGATCCAGAAACTGTTACCCATTCTTGGCATATTATGCTTTGTTCAGAGGCAGAAAAGTTCAAACAACACAACTTAACTTCAAACAAAATGTCAGAGTTATTCATTATTGAAGAACAGCCCTTTGTTCTCACCACCCTGCCAACACCAACTTCACCGTTTTCTCTGAAATAGCTGTACTTCCCAATATGGCACCATTCGGAGTGACCAAAGCAAACTTATGGACGTAAAACAAGAGCAAATGAGTCACAGTCTCTGTCTCTGGATGCTAATAAATTTCACGAGCTAGTGAAATGGTTTCAATCCAGCATCATTGCAACATGAACCAAAACTGACCAAACCCTTCCAGAAACCTCCTTTAACTCTCTAATGCCAACATTCCTTAAAATAGCCCTGCTTAATTCACTTATTCCAACTCCACCAATAGCTATTGGACACCTACTCTGTGCAAAGCACTGTGCTCCAATCTGTTCCTCATTCTTATTTTAGACTGCTTTCTCTTTACCAAAGACGTTACATATGTTTATTTAGTTGAAAGCCATCTGACATCACAGCATTACTGATAACAATCCAAAAAAGCATCTCACCCTCTGAACTTGACCCAGGGATCAATTTTCCAATGAGAACCTCTACAGCCCAATCACTTGGCAACAGAGGATGTGAGAGGTTAGTTTTTTCAAAGATAATCAGACTCTGTCTGAAAACCCTGTTCTTGACTTTACAACAAGCAGGATCTCCCCCTAAATCAGTGAAAAGGAGAAAATGCCTCAGTTCCTATTTGTGCAAAGACCCGTGAAGCAAGAAAACAAACCTAGCTTTCCTGAGTCACCAGGTTGCCGCCCAGCAGCGGCCTTCAAACATACACTCTAGCAAAGGTAATTAGTCTTCATCAATAGACTTTCTGCTTTTATAGAAGAATGAGTAAGGATTGTTCCAAAGAATGAGTGTTATCACAGAGGAGAGAGTGTATTTGTTTGCTAGGGCCGCCATAACAAAATACCACAAACTGGGTGGCTTAAAAAACACTGGACACCGAGACTGTCCACCTGATAAGAATACAAAGTTCTCAATCATTGATTTGCAGATCTGGATTTTCAGGTTGGCAGAACTCAATTTTGAATCGCTCGCCAGCGTGGAGGTTGTCATGGGGCAATCATCACTCTTAGCCCTTTTGTCCCTCTGGCTTCATTGCTCTCAAAGGTCCCTCAGTGGGGGCCTCTACCATTAATCCCCTGAAAAGCAGATAATGTCTATTTGGTAAATGGTTGGAGAATCTGTCACATATTTTGCTAAACCCTGCCTTTAAAAGGTAAAACCAAAAAGGGATCAGACTCTAGCTTTCTGTTTGGTTATTTGTTTTGCATATACCCATGGCCACACAAGGTACAACCCACCTTTGTGTATAATGCAAAAGTTATTACAAAAGTTAATAGCAACTAATTTCTCTTTATTACTTTGCGGTAGAATCAAGAAAGTTCAGAGAGATTCAGATTGGTGCATAAGCTAAAGGGCCACACGTCCATGACATTTGGGTGCATGTCACAGTGCCCAGTACATCTGAGCAGTTGAGACCCCTACTGGGACTTCACGTCCTGTTGTTCAAAATTTCCCTTCCTGCTCCAATTTGATAAACCAACAGTTACAAAAGCATGGTTTCCCACTGACTATGGCGCTGTGCACTGCCCTGTTGAACACCCACATTCCTTGATTTACCTTAAAAATCTGCATGTAGCGTTTGTTACTAACAAAACCAAACTGAGGAATTTAGGCTGGAGGTGGGAAGGTTGAGCTGTTCATTTAATTAGAAACACTTACCCTTCCTTTTTAAAGCAACCTCCTGAGAAAAGCAGCGCAGTTTTGATTTAGCAAGAGAAAATAATAGTCAAGCAGTATCGACAAATTAATTATTTAAACATATTCCATTCCAAGTAATTTCTTACTTCCTGGAGGTTTTTGTCAGTTGTTTTTGTTTTAATGACAAAATAACACTTGCTCATTTTAAAAAATTCAAACAATACAGAAGTGTATAAAATAAAAAGCATAATGTAAAAAGTGAAAGTCTTTTCTCACTTTCCCTCATCTCACTGCCCAGAGGTTATCACTCTATAATTAAGCAAATATCTAAACATATATACATAAATGTTACATATAGAGTTGCTTACTCAAAAAATAGAGTTTATTCAACATTTGCACTGTAACTTGTTTTTTCTCACTTTACAATACAGTATGGACTTTCTTCCTGTCATTCCATGTTTCTTCCAAAAGAATGCAATTTTATTTTTTGATCAGTGGTGAAATAGCAACCAAAGGTGTAACCACATGAACATGGACAGCTAGGCTGCCACAAGAAATTCCAGCTTTAGTTCTTGTGCAGGACTAAATTTGCAACAGGTTATACTGGGAAAGGTGGAAACTTTAGAACAAAGCTGAGTGAACAGTATTTCCTAGGCTGTGGACAAACGTGGGGGATTTCATTACTTCCAAATGCCCAATTTTTCTACTAAGAGAGGATAAACGCTTTCAATTACGTGAATTCCCATCAGGCAGACAACAATAGCATGGACATGATTCTATAGCTCTTGAGGAATAAAAAGTGTATCACAGACGGAGAACGGGACAAAGAGAAACAGCTCTGCCTCCATAATAAGGTAGAGAGTGAGGCTCGTTATCTGCAAAATACTCCTGAGGCACATTAACTGAAAATTTTAAGCAAATAAGTGGTACACTATTTCTCAGTGATTTACAAGACTTCTGTAGAAAATTCTAGTATAATCCATGCTGCTGGTGCATATCTGACGTCTCTAACTGATTCAGGTGCTTTCTTTGTATTTCTTCTTTTTTTTTTTTTTTTGCCCTTCAAACTTTTCCCTCTCTGATCTGAACACTTTCACTTCTCTTTTTGCTCAGAAACAACTGAAATAGGCAACCTAATCGTCTTCAGATCTAATTTGAGGTGCAGAGAGACTTCTAGACTCTTCATCTCTCTAACCTTTTTTGCCTCCCATTATGACAGAATCTTTGTGAAAAAAATAGACTCAATCTGATTTATAATAGCAAAATTATATACATAACTAATCGATGATATCAAAAACACTGTCTGATGCAAGAGGGAGGGGATATGGGGATATATGTATGTGTATAGCTGATTCACTTTGTTATAAAGCAGAAACTAACATACTATTGTAAAGCAATTATACTCCAATAAAGACGTTTAAAAAAAAAGTCTGAGATTATCTATGTTGGTTTAATTCTTCTTTGCTTTGTACATATTAATCACGTACCCCATCACCTCTTGGAAAGAATTGGTCAATTTTAAGATTCCTCTTCAGATAGTTTAATTTTAACCTTTTTCACTTATATTTATCAATTATATTTGATTATTTATATTAAATTAAATATTACAGGTAAATTATATATTAGTTACAGTTATATATCAATTATATTTAATAACTGGACTGTTATAAAACAGTCAAAATTATGCCTGTCTTTGTTACTGATAATTAAAATTTTAATGCTGCATAATAAATATTTCTAGAGTGTTTTACCCTAATTTAATAAATATTTATAATGAAGTCTCTTCCAAACAAAATAAAGAGTTTTTTTCCATTTTAACTGCATTAACACTCTCAGTTCAGCTCTTAGAAAAGTGTAGCAAGTGTTGTGTAATATTTTCTGACTTATAAATGAAAAGTTAAGAGCACATAATGTTGAAGTGATTTGTCCTGGATCTACTAGAATGTCACCACGTAAGTTAGATTCACAAATCATCAGAATTGGTTTTTGAGGCAAAGAATTTCCATCTTAACTCACCTATCTTTCCCCTATCCTTGTACCCGTCTATTTTATCCAGGTTAATACAACCTGACTTATATGCCAACTATCTTCGGTGTTTTTCTTTAAAACTTTTCCATAGACCATCATGCCATCATATCTTATCAAGATCTTACTTTCCTATTGTTAAAAGAAGTCTTAAAAGCTCATTTTCTCTGAAGCTTATTGATTGATGGGAATGTAGACATAAATAGTCAACTCTTGATTTGACATCTTCATGTGGACATTTTATAAGAACCTTGTTATGGACTGAATGTTGTGTTCCCTGAAAGTTCATATTTTGAAGTCCTACCTGGCAATGTGATGACATTTGGAAGTGGAGTCTTTGGCAAGTAATAAGGATGAGGTCATAAGGGTGGTGTCCTCATAAAGGGATCAGTGTCCTTATAAGAAGAGGAAGCACACAAAGAAAAGGCCACATAAGGACAAAGAGAGATGGTGGCCATCAGCAAGCCAAAAAGAGGGCTTCACCAAGAACCAAATATGCCAGAACCTTGATCTTGGACTTCCTGGCCTCCAGAACCATCCAAAAAATATCTGTTGTTTAAGCCACCCAGTCTATGGTACTTTGCTATAGGCACCTGAGATGACAGAGACAAACCTCAAACTTGGTTGTTGTCCCAGACTGAACACCTAATCTACCCTCTGCCTGTCTCAAACTATTTTCCCTTCAGTGTCCTCTATATTACTATGCGCCTCCCCCCACATTCCATTACTTTCAACCTAGAAATGCACTGTCCATTCAATCAATCACCAAGCCTGTCAATTATAGATCCTAAATGCTCCCTGTCATTCTGTTACTCACAATTTCAACTGCCATTATGGCAACTCATAGGAGAAATAGAGATGGTATCTATGTAACAGTGTATGTTAAGAACTATATATTGATGGGGCTATTATTAGTACAAGTGCTGCTAAATGAATTAACCTGTTGGCTTAGGCTGTTTGGAATTGTCCATTTAAATGTTGGGGAAAATCTACCCCAAACTCAGAGTTTAAGTCTGGGTAATCTATGCTGAGCTGTTCCTTCTGATAGCAATTAGCCAGAGTTCAACCACTTCTCGGCAAAACATCTAATCAAGAAAAATAAATTTGTGACACCAGTACCAAAAAAGTGGGCTTGTCTTCTATTTCCTATAACAAGATGGAATGTGTTATTCACATGGCAGTTATACTAAGTGCTCGAGTATAAACTTAAGAAGTCAGTACAATCCTATCTGATACCACTGAAAACATGGACTTATTGGTCTACTAGATTATAAGCTTTGCAATGTCAAAGACCTTGACTTGTTGCCCATTGCATCATTAGCAGTTAACACCAGGCATAGTATGTAGTTACAGCTCAGTAAATATTTTCTGAATGCACGCATAGCTCTGTTGTCTCTTCATTTTATGGTTATGTTGTGAGGCAAAATCCAAAGGATCAATAATAGTTCTAAATCAAGGCAATAGTTTGAATCACAATTATTTCTAGCTATGAAATTAAATGCTATTGAAAAAACTCAACAGCATTGAGAATGGATTTAAGTTTTCTGGACGAATTTTTCAAGTTGATAAATTTCACGTAACACGGCAAGTAGGGATTAATGTGTCCAAAACTTAACGTTTTCTTCACAGTGGAAACTGCTGGTGCCAACCCCAAATCCATTTCCTTCAGTTTAATGGAATCCCAATTTAAATCGTGCATCCCCCCAACCTCACCACCAACAATCCCAGCTTCAGAGGGAGATTCCAATTAATCCGAGGTAGTCCACTGGTCAAGGAGTGAGTACACCACTTAAATTGACGGGAAACAAGTAACATTCCATGCTTTCAGGAAGAGTTTTTCTCTGTCCGCTTATTGATGTGAACAAGAAAACATTACTCCACAGGCGGTTGACATCAATTTTTTGACAGTACGGTGACCCAGTCTCAGGGTGAAGTGGACGGATGGGAAATGACAGAGCAGAAGTTGTAAAGGACCTGAGACTTTGATGACATGATTAAGCCAGTGACCCAACCAACTGTGGATTCCACCACTCATGTGGAATCTGTTACATGAGATAAATTTTCTAATTGTGTAAACCAGTTTGAATTTTCTGCTAAAATACCTCCTAACTGATATTTCCCTTACAAAAGATAGTTTTTTGAGAAAAGAACTAATACAGGTTTTTGGAGGAATGCTCAAAATAGTAAGCAGTCTTTAACGTTACTGAGGGAAGGATTTACCATTTAAAGATAAACTTGATCTTGCTTTTTATTTATACTGAGAAAACTATCCCTGTAAGAGTAGTAGAGAAAGTAGATATTGAAAGAATGAACATGTATTCATTTTTTTTTCCTTATTCAACAAATATTTATTCAACCAGTTCCTGTCTATGTACCTTATAAACTATTTCATTTGATACCCACAAAAACTCTATGAAGTAAATACCATTAACCATGTTTTAGAAAAGGAAACTAAACTTATAGAGGTTAAACAACTTGACTTAATATCATGGAATCCCTAGGAACCAGGATCAGATCCTGCAACCGTCTAACTTCAAAACCCAACTACTCCCCACAGCCCTACATTGCCCTCCATAATGAGGCTTGGCAAAAATTGGGTCTAATACCAAATTTGGAAAGCTGATAGTAAAAATGGTATATATCCATTTATACAGTGTGTGTACACTACTGTAAACTCGTAAAGACATTCTGGAAATAATAAATGGTAAGAGTATACACACATGTGCGTGCACACACACATACACATCTATATCTATCTAATGTATCCATGTATATTCTTAGATATAGCTACCTTATTCCTGGGAATTTGTTCTCAGAAAATAGTTCAGTAGAAGGGAAAAGTATGTAGGTGCTTTTGGGAGGAGCAGTTATTATCTCTTAAATTGGAGGAAATTTTTCAAACTCTAAAATTAATAAAATAGTTGAAAAACTTCTGGGGCGAAATGTTATAATAAGCTATTATGCATATATAGCAAGTAATTATTAACACTGTGGAAACATTGGAAAGGTTTTTAATACCATTGTAAGTCAAAGAGCATAATGCAAATCATATGTCTTCTATTTTAAAATAAAACATAAATGCATGTGTACAGACCAGAGTGGAATCCACACCAAAAAAAAAAAAAAATTAAAATAGATCATGATTAACATGGTGGGAATTTGCATGGGTTTAAATTCTTTTGTGCTGTTTAGAGCTAAACTTCTTTTATTTATATGTGATCTACTATTACAAATAGATTTTAAACAATTTGGGAGTCAAACCATTTTCTGGAAACTTAAAGTTGCTGGTAACTAGCTGATCATACTTTAGCTTGGAAACATAATTGGCTCTCATCAAAGGGATCCCCAGTGGGCTATAGAGTCCAATCATTCATCATCAATAGAAATTTACATCTTTTAAGTTCTCTAGAAATAGCAACAACTGAGAAAAAGTACACTAAAACAGTGCTCAGCATTGCACCTGAGAGATGAGCCCAAAACCTTTCACTGGCATTTATTTTAAGACATGTTTTGAATAGACAGATTATTTATACAAAGATCTAACCTCAATAAGGATGGGGTAGCTTCAATTGGATTTTATTTGCTGTGGAGCTGTGACAAATATATGAGGGTTTTTTGGTTTGGGATGTCTCTTTTCCTACCAGTGTACAGTACCTGATTTCTAAGGCAAATGACAATCAGACAGGTTTCAACAAATCTAGCATCTGAAGACATCAGAATGATAATTTTAAATTATAGGATCTTTAACTTCCTCATTGCCATAACCTCACCGGTGTGTCTGTGTGTGTGTAAATACAGTGGGCACACACATGCAGTCAGAGTCAAGACCAGGGATTCTGAAGATCAGAATACATTTAATAGTAAATCATCACTTCTAAAGGGTATAAAATGACTGTAATGGTTGCTCCTCAGTAAGAAATGAAACGAAATATTTCCTTAGAGTCCCAGAGGCTGCCATTCAATACTATAAGCTTTTGTTAGTGAACAAATTTGATCAGATCTTTTCTTCTGGGGTTCAAGAAGCCATGCTTGGAGAGATGCCTTGTGAAAATAAACTTGCAAGACCAGATTTTCCAATGAAGTCTTGGCAAAACTATTGACAATTCAGACATTCAAATCTACCCAAACATGTAAGTGGATAACAAGATAATAAAATGTTCCAGAATCTGCAGGATTGGGATGCCAATTAATAGTTGTATCCATACATTAAAGCACACTAATGTACTCTTCTTAGGAAAAATGGATCAAAACACAGAGAACTATGTTCTTTCCACATGGCTCAGAATCTCCTAGACTTATACTCTGATGTTAACTAGAATACAAGTGATCAACCCAGCTTGTCACTACCTAAGGTTCTTTGATAAATAGAAAAGCACAAGGCAAACAAAAGTTTGGACCATCCTCCTTGGTTTTATAAGAGTCAGGCTGGGATGGGTCCAGATGGCAGTGTGGGAAGACGTGGAGTTAGCATCTCCCTACAGCTAGGGCGCCTGCTGGGCACTGGTGAAGGACTCTGACACCCAAGGAGACGGGAGGAACCCCAAAGTGAACCAGTGGCTTGCGAGATCTTGGTTCATGAGACCGGGGTTGGGCCGAAGCTCCTGCAGTGGGAGTTCCGAGTCCAAACCACTGGACTGACAGAGAACCTCAGACCCCAGGGAACATTCATCGGAGTGAGGTCTCACGGAGTTACTTATCTCAGCACCAAGACCCAGCTCTACCCAGCAGCCTACAAATCCCAGTGTTGGAAGCCTCAGACCAAACAACCAATAAGACAGGAACACAATCCCACTCATAAAAACTTAAAAAAAAAAAACGAGACGGCAAAAAAATATGTCACAGCTGAAGGAGCAAGGTAAAAACTTACAAGACTAAATAAGTGAAGAGGAAATAGGCAAGCTACCTGAAAAAGAATTCAGAGTAATGATAGTAAAGATGATCCAGAATCTCGGAAATAGAATGGAGGCATGGATTGAGAAAATACAAGAAATTTTTAACAAAGATTTAGAAGAACTAAAGAACAAAAAAACAGAGATGAACAACATAATAACTGAAATGAAAAATACACTAGAAGGAATCAATAACAGAATAACTGAGGTAGAAGAACAAATAAGTGAGCTGGAAGACAAAATGGTGGAAATAACTGCTGAGGAGCAGAAAAAAGAAAAAAAATGAAAAGAATTGAAGACAACCTCAGAGACTTCTGGGACTACACTAAACACACCAACATTCGAATTAGAGGGGTCCCAGATAAAGAAGAGAAAAAGAAAGGGTCTGAGAAAATATTTGAAGAGATTATAGTTGAAAATTTCTCTAACATGGGAAAGGAAATAGTCATCCAAGTCCAGGAAGCACAGAGAGTCCCATACAGGATAAACTCTAGGAAAAACACATCAAGACACATATTAATCAAACTAACAAAAATTAAATTCAAAGAAAAAATATTAAAAGCAGCAAGGGAAAAACAAAAGATAACATACAAAGGAATCCCCATAAGGTTATCACCTGATTTTTCAGTGAAAACTGCAGGCAAGAAGGGAGTGGCAGCACATACTTAAAGTGATGAAAGAGAAAAACCTACAACCAAGACTACACTACACAGCAAGGATCTCATTCAGATTCAATGGAGAAGTCAAAAGCTTTTCAGACAAGCAAAAGCTAAGAGAATTCAGCATCACCAAGCCAGCTTTACAACAAATGCTAAAGAAACTTCTCTAAGCAGGAAACACAAGACAAGGAAAAGACGCACAAAAACAAACCCAAAACAATTAAGAAAATGGTAATAGGAACATACATATTGCTAATTACATTAAATGTGAATGGATTAAATGCTCCAACCAAAAGACACAGACTGACTGAATGGATACAAAAACAAGACCCATATATGTGCTGTTTACAAGAGACCCACTTCAGACCTAGGGACACATACAGACTGAAAGTGAAGGGATGGAAAAACATATTCCATGCAAATGGAAATCAAAAGAAAGCTGGAGTAGCAATACTCATATCAGATAAAATAGACTTTAAAATAAAGAATGTTATAAGAGACAAGAAAGGACACTACATAATGATCAAGGGATCAATCCAAGAAGAAGATATAACAATTGTAAATGTTTATGCACCCAAGATAGGAGCACCTCAATACAGAAGTCAAATACTAACAACCATGAAAGGAGAAATCGACAGTAACACAATAATAGTAGGGGACTTTAACACCCCACTTACAGCAATGGACAGATCATCCAAACAGAAAATAAATAAGGAAACACAGGCTTTAAATGACACAACAGACCAGATAGATCTAATTGATATTTATAGAACATTGCACCCAAAAGTGGCATAATATACTTTCTTCATAAGTGGACATGGAACATTCTCCAGGATAGATCACATCTTGGGTCACAAATCAAGCCTCAAAAAATTTACAAAAATTTAAATTGTATCAAGCATCTTTTCAGACCACAATGCTATGAGATTGGAAATCAATTACAGGAAAAAAAAACTGTAAAAAACAGAAATACATGAAGGCTAAACAGTGTACTACTAAATAACCAAGAGATCACTGAAGAAATCAAAGAAGAAATTTAAAAATACATAGAAACACATGACAACAAAAACACGTCGACTCAAAACCTATAGGACACAGCAAAAGGAGTTCTAAAAGGGAAGTTTATAGCAATACAATCTCACCTCAAGAAACAAAAAAATCTCAAATAAACAATCTAACCGTACACTTAAAACAACTAGAGAAAGAAGAACAAAGAAAACCCAAAATCAGGAGAAGGAAAGAAATCATAAAGATCAGAGCAGAAATAAATGAAATAGAAATGAAGAAAACAATAGAAAAATCAATAAAACTAAAAGCTTGTTCTTTGAAAAGGTAAAGAAAATTGCTAAATCCTTAGCCAGACTCATCAAGAAAAAAAGGGAGAGGACGCAAATCAAAAAAATTCGAAATGAAAAAGGAGAAATCACAACTGACACTGCAGAAATACAAAGGATTATGAGACTACAACAAACAACTATATGCCAATAAAATGGACACCCATGAAGAAATGGACAAATTCTTGGAAAGGTACAATTTCCCAAAAATGAACCAGGAAGAATTAGAAAATATAAACAGATGAATCACAAGTAATGAAGTTTAAACTGTGATTAAAAATCTTCCAGCAAACAAAAGTCCAGGACCAGATGGCTTCACAGGTGAATTCTGTCAAACATTTATAGAAGAACTAACACTGATCTTTCTCAAACTCTTCCAAAAATTTGCAGAGGGAGAAACACTCCCAAATTCATGCTATGAAGCCACCATCACCCTGATACCAAAACCAGAAAAAGATATCACTAAAAAAGAAAATTACAGACCAATATCCCTGATGAATATAGATGCAAAAAACCTCAACAAAATACTAGCAAACAGAATCCAACAACACATTAAAAGGATCATACACCATGATCAAGTGGGATTTATCCCAGGAATGCAAGATGCTTCAATATACGCACATCAATCAATGTGATACACCACATTAACAAATTGAAGAATAAAAACCATATGATCATCTCAATAGAAGCAGAAAAAGCTTTTGACAAAATTCAACACATTTATGATTACAAACTCTCCAGAAAATAGGCATAGAGTGAACATACCTCAACATAATAAAGGCTATACATGACAAACCCACAACAAGCATCATTCTTAATGGTGAAAAACTGAAAGCAGATCCACTAAGATCAGGAACAAGACAAGGATATCCACTCCTGCCACTCTTATTCAACATAGTTTTGGAAGCCCTAGCCACAGAAATAAAAGGAATACAAATTGGAAAAGAAGAAGTAAAACTGTCACTGTTTGCCAATGACATGATAGTATACATAGAGAATCCTAAAGATGCCACCAGAAAACTACTAAAACTAATCAATGAATTTGGTAAGGTTGCAGGATACAAAATTAATGCACAGAAATTTCTGGCATTCCTATACACCAACAACGTAAAATCAGAAAGAGAAATTAAGAAAACGCTCCCATTTACCATTGCAACAAGAGGAATAAAATACCTAGGAATAAACCTGCCTAAGGAAGCCAGAGACTTGTACTCAGAAAACTATAAAACACTGATGAAAGACACCGAAGATGACATAAACAGATGGAGAAATATACCATGTTCTCAGATTGGAAGAATCAATATTGTGAAAATGACTATACTACCCAAAGCAATCTACAGATTCAATACAATCCCTATCAAACTACCAATGGCATTCTTCACAGAATTAGAACAAAAAATTTTACAACTCGTAAGGAAACACAAAAGACCCTGAATAGCCAAAGCAATCTTGAGAAAGAAAAATGGAGTTGGAGGAATCAGTCTCCCCAACTTCAAACTATACCACAAAGCTACAGTAATCAAGACAGTATGGTACTGGCACAGAAACAGAAATATAGATCAATGGTACAGTATAGAATACCCAGAGATAAACCCATGCACATATGGGCACCTAATTTATGACAAAGGAGGCAAGAACATAAAATGGAGAAAAGACAGCCTCTTCAATAAGTGTTGTTGGGAAAACTGCACAGCTACATGTAAAAGAATAAAATTAGAACACTCCCTAACACCAAACACAAAAATAAACTCAGAATGGATTAAAGACCTAAATGTAAGACCAGACACTATAAAAGTCTTAGAAGAAAACATAGGAAAAACACTCTATGACATAAACCACAGCAAGATCTTTTTTGACCCACCTCCTAGAGAAACAGAAATAAAAAATAAATAAACAAATGGGACTTAATTAAACTTAAAAGCTTTTGCACAGCAAAGGAAACTATAAACAAGACAAAAAGACAACTCTCAAAATGGGAGAAAATATTTGCAAATGAAACAATGGACAAAAGATTAATTTCCAAAATATACAAACAGCTCATGGATCTCAATATCAGAAAAACAAACAATCCAGTTAAAAAATGGGTGGAAGACCTAAATAGATATTTCACCAAGGAAGGCATACAGATGGTCAAGATGTACATGAAAAGATGCTCAACATCACTAAATATTAGAGAAATGCAAATCAAAACTACAATGAGGCAACACCTCACACTGGTTAGAATGGTCATTATCCAAAAATCTAGAAACAATAAATGCTGGAAAGGGTGTGGTGAAAAGGGAACCCTCCTGCACTGTTGGTGGGAATGTAAATTGATACAACCACTGTGGAAAACAGTATGGAGGTTGCTTAAAAAACTAAAAATAGAACTACCATATGACCCAGCAATCCCACTACTGGGCACATACCCTGAGAAAACCATAATTCAAAAAGACACATGCACCCCAATGCTCACTGCAGCACTATTTACAATAGCCAGGACATGGAACCAACCAAAATGTCCATCGACAGATGAATGGATAAAGGAGATGTGGTGGGCTTCCCTGGTGGCACAGTGGTTGAGAGTCCACCTGCTGATGCAGGGGACACGGGTTCGTGCCCTGGTCTGAGAAGACCCCACATGCCGCGGAGCGGCTAGGCCCATGAGCCACGGCCGCTGAGCCTGTGCGTCCGGAGCCTGTGCTCCGCAAGGGGAGAGGCCACAACAGTGCAAGGCCCACGTACTGCAAACAACAACAACAACAAAAAAAAAGACGTGGCACATATATACAATGGAATATTACTCAGCCATAAAAAGAAATGAAATTGAGTTATTTGTAGTGAGGCGGATGGACGTAGAGTCTGTCATACAGAGTGAAGTAAGTCAGAAAGAGAAAATAAATACCATACGCTAATGCATATACATGGAATCTTAAAAAACAAATGGTACTGATGAACCTAGTTGCAGGGCAGGAATAAAGAGGCAGACATAGAAAATGGACTTGAGGACATGGGATGGGACGGTGAAGCTGGGGCGAAGTGAGAGTAGCATTGACATATATACACTACCGAATGTAAAATAGTTGACTGGTGGGAAGCAGCCGCACAGCACAGGGAGATCAGCTTGGTGCTTTGTTATGACCTAGAGGGGTGGGATAGGGAGGCTGGGAGGGAGGCTCAAGAGGGAGGGGATGTGGGGACATGTGTATGCATATGGCTGATTCTCTTTGTTGTGCAACAGAAACTAACACAGTATCGTGAAGCAATTGTACTCCAATAAAGATCTATTTAAAAAAAAAAGAGGCTTAACAATATTTTTATTTTGAAATAATTTCAGATTTTAAATGAAATTTTGCAAAAATAGTACAAAATATTCCCACATGTTTTACCTATATTCCCCAAATGTTAACAATTTATCACACTTACTTTTTCATTCTATCATTCTTACTATCATTCTATCTATCTACTTATCTATCTACCTATTTATTCTTTTTTCCTGAGACATTTGAGAGTAAGTTGCCAACATCAGGATGTACGTCCTCAAAACAGGTTATTTTATTTTACTTAACCACAGTACTCTGATCAAAATCAGTAAGTTCATACAGATACGATACTGTTGTCTAACCTATAGACCTTATTCAGATTTTACCAACTGTTTTACAGATGCCCACTTTCTGATTAAATATCCAAGGCAAAATCACCCTTGCATTAGTTGTCATGTGTCTTTAGCCTCTTTTAATCTGGAACAGTTCATGATCTTGACAATTTTGAAGAGTTCCAGCCGGCTACTTTGTAGACTATCTCTCAGTCTGGGTTTTTCTTTTTTTGTTTTGTTTTGTTTTAATATTGCCTATTAGCACAGTAACAAATGCAGACTTCAGTAGTCCTCAACATAGAACCAATCCACTGAACAACTCCTATCCCATGCCTTACAGTTAACAGCTTAAGGTATTTTACTACAGGTTTTCACAAGTTCTGATGCAAACCTCTATCTTTTCATAAGAAAGTAGATTGGCATATAAAATAAAATACATAACTACTCACTTCCTATACGGTGCCATATAGCCGTGTGTCCATTTTATATACATGAGATGACAGTCTCTAAAAGCTGTTAAATATCAATGTTCCCTTCCAAGAAGGGAAAACAAATTCCAATTTTTTTAAACAAAAAACTGTACAGTCTTGCAAGGACTTGACATAAATGGCCATGTGTGTAACCTGTACAAATTAAGCTGTTTCAAGTTACAGACTACAAGCAACTGAACCCAAATGTCTATTCTTCTCTGTATTGCATTTCAGCTAATATTGCAGAACTAATGACGGTTTTAAACATTGCTATTGCCAATTCTGTCTATTGTAGCAAGATACCTTAAGTTACAACAAAATCTTAGGAAATAAGACTGAATAGTATCTGTCATAGAAATACCCTACTCTTGATCAACTCCCACCCTCCCCTACCCCATCAAAATCATAAGCAGCTCTCTCTGTGACAGACAAATAACGTATAGAATTGTGAAAATCCAATTTATGTAGCGTACCCCTTGGTCCACTGTCTGGCCATTCTGTCGTGTTCTGCTCTGTTGGTCATATACTGAGTGGCAATACTTCCCACCAAGGGGTCGGCAGGATTACAGTCTGTAAGAAGTGAGCAGATAGAAAGAAGGACTTTAGATATGGTTAGTGCTGGACTCCAGTTATCTTTCAATATGTCCAAGCAAATAACTCCTTGACTTAATACTACAAGTGATAGATTCTTGTCCGAAATGCAACCTTTGGAAGCTTGAAGGGATATTCTGGGGTAAAAGTGATATCAAGGAAGAATACACCACCCTCATACACGGACCCTGGAGGCCGTAGAATGGTTGATCTCCATTCCTAGCTGTTATCGCCTTTGGGACCAGCACTGCAGTTGGGTGGAGGGTCTAAAGTGATCTCCGCCAGCTGCTTCTGAATCCTCTTGGCACTCATGGAGAGGGGTTTGGAGTTTTTGCTCATGCTGACTTTACTCTCCTTCTTCTTGGGGGTGTTTGTTTCTCGGTTTGCTGGTTGGAGGACGAAAATGGGGAGGAGCTGGTTCTGGCCCTCGAATTTTCATCCGCAGAGTGACCCCCCCCCACCACCACCCGGCAAACAGCCCCTCTCTTCGTGTCTGGCTGCTTTGCTGCGGCTGAGCCTGGCCACTCGAGTCTCTCTCTCGCTGGGAGAGAAGTGGAAGTGCAGCAACAGCAACTACTAAACAGGCAGTGTT
>NW_020173666.1:7062186-7086247 GCF_003031525.2 Neophocaena asiaeorientalis asiaeorientalis | reverse complement strand
CCCCCGCCCCTCCCACACCGGCCCCGTCCCACCCACGCGGGCTCCCCGCGCCCTGGACACCTCCAGGGAGAGGGGCGCAAGCAGCGCTCGGGGGACCCTGCGAAGCCCGGCCCCCTCCAGACCCAGGATGCTGGGCCTAGGGGGCGAGGGCTGTGAATTTTCTCTCAAGAGGTCTGGGGACCGCCCTGGGTTTTTCTGATGTTTCCTTTGACTAAATTCAGGTTATGCATTTTGGGCAGGAATCACAGAAATGTTCCTGCTTTGTGTGTCACCTGTGCCAGTTTGCCTCATTACTGATGACATCACCTTTGATCACTTGGATAAGGTGCTGTCTGGCTAGATCTCTTCCTCTCCATAAAGTTAATATTTTCCCTTCCCAATTAAAAAGTATCTGTGTGGCAGTACTACAAAGCTATAAAGAATATTCTGTTTCTCATCATATTTTTCCTTCTTAGTTTTAGCATCCATTGATAATTCTTGCTTGAAACAATTATTGCTCCATGCTCTCCACATCCTACCTCCTTCCTGCACACACAGCTGAAATACAGTTCGTAGCCCTCTTCCTCAGAGGGACAATACAACTTGTTCTAGCCCAAAAACTCTGACTGCAGGTGGTGTATGTCCCTTCCTGGTTTGGCC
Organism: Neophocaena asiaeorientalis asiaeorientalis; assembly: GCF_003031525.2. Lineage (NCBI taxonomy): Eukaryota > Metazoa > Chordata > Mammalia > Artiodactyla > Phocoenidae > Neophocaena > Neophocaena asiaeorientalis. Next base: position 7,085,608 of record NW_020173666.1, on the reverse strand, counting down.
CCCAAATGTCTCATATTATCCTACAAGGTCTTTGTCAGTCGATCGCATGCATAAGATCTAGTAAAGGACTCCAAGAAGTCTTTGGTAATTGTGGAGCCACTAGAACCTGAAATCTAAGCCATTAAGGGAGTCCTGTGAGCTTGGATGGGGGAAATGTATTCTCATGAATTTTAACTGGACCTTAGCATTCCCTGTATTTATGAATGTAGTCAGTGGTTACAACAGTGTTAGCAAAATGTGCCTTTGTCTCCCATAGAAATCACAGATATTTCATATCACATTACACTTGATGCAGATATCTTGAAATATATTTACCTGGCACTATTTTGTAATTAACTTTGAATTTTGGTTACTAGCTCTTTTTTTTTCTCTTCCACATTTACAAACACTATTCTTAGAGGAGGCCCATAGGCATCAGCAGACTGCTAAAGGGCTCCAAGACATAAAATAGGGTAACTTGGATGGAGCTGATCCCTGAGTCACCACTTGGTGGGGAGCCATCGGGAAAGCAGGTGGGGAGTATTTGCACTAGAATTTGTGTGTGAGAGAGAAATAAGCCACTGAGATTTATGATGTTATTTGTTCAGCAATTATCCTGTTCAGACTAACAGAAAGAATGAAGTCACAAATTTGGAAATTAACATTCATGGGAAGATAGTTGAAGCCATGGGATCGGACGTGATAATTGAGGAAGGAGAAAGAAAAAGAAGCCAAGTGCTGAACTTTGGGTAAATATTACATTTTGAAAAAGAGAACAAAACAAACAAAAAAACACTGTTAAGGAAGCAGACAGAATAGAAGAAATGCAATAGTAGAAAGACAACCAGAAATATATGGGGCAAGAAATGACACCATGTTCTAATTCCTCAGATGTCTTCATATAGAAAGTCCTTATATGTGGTCTCTGCTAAAAAGATAAGAAACGAAAACCTTTGGGGTAGGTTTTCTGAAATATACCTAGAAATTTGCTAAATGACACGTATAGTACTTCTCCAAGAAACTCTAGTTTCTTTAGCTATAAGAAAATTGCTATTCAGATTAGAAGAGGTAATAAAAGCAAACACATGCAAAAGAAGCTTGTACAGCTTCTGACGTGTACCTGTCCTAAATAAAATTGTCTCTTTCCCTCCTCAAACCTTCTCCTCTACCATTTCACAGACTATCCCAGAATTTAAGAAGTAAAGAGTATATTAAGAAAACTGTAAACATTCTGAGTCAAAAGCATTGGTATTAGACTTATTATACTAGTTACACTGTGAATATTCTACCTATAAAACTAAAATAAGCAAAATCATGATTAGGATTCAGCCAGCACCTTGAGATTCTATTTGGGAGACAGACTGAGTGATAATTACGGAAAAGAGAGGCTGTGATTTTAAAATGCCACCCAAGGAGTATCAAGAAAACACACCACAATTTGATGGGGTTTTGTACCAGGGGGTCCTCATGAGCTATACAAAAATGCACATCGGGGTACTGGCACAAAAACAGAAATATAGATCAATGGAACAGGATAGAAAGCCCAGAGATAAACCCACACACATATGGTCACCTTATCTTTGATAAAGGAGGCAAGAATATACAATGGAGAAAAGACAGTCTCTTCAATAAGAGGTGCTGGGAAAACTGGACAGCTACAGGTAAAAGAATGAAATTAGAGCACTCCCTAACATCATACACAAAAATAAACTCAAAATGGATTAAAGACCTAAATATAAGGCCAGACACTATAAAACTCTTAGAGGAAAACACAGGCAGACCACTCTATGACATAAATCACAGCAAGATCCTTTTTGACCCACCTCCTAGGGAAATGGAAATAAAAACAAACAAATGGGACCTAATGAAACTTAAAACCTTTTGCATAGCAAAGGAAACCATAAACAAGACAAAAAGACAACCCTGAAAATGGAGAAAATATTTGCAAATGAAGCAACTGACAAAGGATTAATCTCCAAAATATACAAGCAGCTCATGCAGCTCCATATCAAAAAAACAAACAACCCAATCCAAAAATGGGCAGAAGACCTAATTAGACATTTCTCCAAAGAAGATATACAGGTCGCCAACAAACACATGAAAGGATGCTCAACATCACTAATTATTAGAGAAATGCAAATCAAAACTACAATGAGGTATCACCTCACACCAGTTAGAATGACCATCATCTAAAAATCTACAAACAATAAATGTTGGAGAGGGTGTGGAGAAAAGGGAACCCTCTTGCCCTGTTGGTGGCAATGTAAATTGATACAGCCACTATGGAGAACAGTATGGAGGTTCCTTAAATAACTAAAAATAGAACTACCATACGACCCAGCAATCCCACTACTGGGCATATACCCTGAGAAAACCATATTTCAAAAGGAGTCATGTACCACAATGTTCATTGCAGCTCTATTTACAATAGCCAGGACCTGGAAGCAACCTAAGTGTCCATCGACAGATGAATAGATAAAGAAGATGTGGCACATAGGTACAATGGAATATTACTCAGCCATAAAAAGAAATGAAATTGAGTTATTTGTAGTGAGGTGGATGGACCTAAAGACTGTCATACAGAGTGAAGTAAGTAAGAAGGAGAAAAACAAATACCGTATGCTAACACATATATATATGGAATCTAAAAAAAAATGGTTCTAACAAATGGCAAGATAGGAATAAGGATGCAGACGTAGAGAACGGACTTAAGGACACGGGGAGGGGGAAGGGCAAGCTGGGACGAAGTGAGAGAGTGGCATGGACATATATACACTACCGAATGTAAAATAGATAGCTAGTGGGATGCAGCCTCATAGCACAGGGAGATAAGCTCGGTGCTTTGTGACCACCTAGAGGGGTGGGATAGGGAGGGTGGGATGGAGATGCAAGAGGGAGGAGATATGGGGATATATGTATACGTATAGCTGATTCACTTTGTTATAAAGCAGAAACTAACACGCCATTGTAAAGCAATTATAATCCAATAAAGATGTTTTTAAAAAAATGCACATGGGTCCTTAGAAACTCAACTTGAATCCCTCCAATGCTGGTACTCCTCTTATCTCATGTTCTTTTATCACAAACACAAAATGAAGGGGAGGGGAGGGATGCTAAAATGTTAATCCATGAACTTTAAACACATATATATAACTTTAGCTACATGTTATTTGTTCAGGTTTTTTTTGTCCCTGTATCGGCAGGCGGACTCTCAACCACTGCACCACCAGGGAAGCCCTGTTCAGTTGTTTTAATAATGGATGTGGATATCTTACATAGAAAAGAAATATGAAACTGTAGACATTCTAAAACATTCACTTACAAAGTTGCCTGGAAAATGAAAAAAACAGATTAACATTGCCACAGTCTTTAAAACAAAATCTACCTCTCATCTGCTTAGAAAAGTTTTATTAAGCAGCACTTGAAATCACCATTTTCAAAATATGGATTTGAGCAAATGAAAGCGTTTTGATAGGAGTCCTTTAATTGCATCTCTTTCTTCTCTCACCTTAGAGCTGCTTTTCTTTTACCCCAAACTGAGGAATGTGCAATTTTCTAGAGGCTGAGACTGTTTCCATAATCAGCAGCCATCTATACAGAATGACAGCAGAACTGAAAAGATTCTAACCTATGCCACCAAAAAATTTTCCAAAGAATTGACTCTATGAAAAACGCCAGAATCTGAGTGACAAGTCCTAGCAACTCCTCCCTCTTACAGTTTCAGGAAGAAAGTGCTGCCACCTACAGGACGTATATGGAACTAATGCCTACAAAAAAAGATGGAGAGAGTCTTTCGGCTTTTATAGTTGTAAACAGCTAAAGAGAAAAAAAACAAAAAAAAGCATGACAAAGGAGAGTAATAAAATGTGCCCGCTTCCAAATTCATTTACTAAATATATTCTACTTCTCTGTTTTCTAATCTTCAGCCACTAACCATATGTGGCTAATAAGCCCTTGAAATGTGGCTAACGTGACAGGAATGAAGAGGTTTTTTTTTTAATTTCATTTCATTTGAATTAACTCAATTGACTTCAGATTTAAAACCGACACTCAATTCAGTCATTGGAAAACTTTTAAGTATGTTTGTGACAAGTTGGGTATATGAATTTACTTTTTCAACTGTAAGTTTTATGATATCTACATATAGATAAAATATGCCTGATGAAAGAAGTGCTGTAAGTGAAAAATACACACAAAATTCGGAAGACTCAGTCCAAAGCCAAGGAAGGTAATATAGCTCATTAATATTTTTTATATTGATAACATTTTGAAATTATGATATTTTGGATATGTTGGATAAAATGTGTCAAGGTTAATTCATCGGCAGGCAGACTCTCAACCACTGCGCCACCAGGGAAGCCCCTATTTTTACTTTTTAATTTGATGACTAGAAAGTTTTAAGCGACACACATGACTCACATTATACTTCTGCTGCACAGCACTGTTCTGATTTAAAGGCCCGAAAGAAAAGAGGTAAATGTGTTCAGTGTCTTACAGAATTACATGAAGTGCTATCTTATAAAATGCTCTTAGGTTCTGAGTGTTTAATTGCTATCTGGCCCCAAGATTAATAAAAAGCATGCAGTAGACACTGATATTTGTATGGATTAATAGAACACAACTTTTAGAGGAAATTATCTAACATCACTTTCAATGACCCTCATTGTGACTGATAAATATCTAAAAATGGGAGAAATTTTAGATCTTGATGAATGTAATTGTAACTATTGATGACCATCTATATCATGGCGAACGAACTGATGACAGAAACCACACATTTTTAAAGAAATTCCAGTAAGTTTGTCCTCTGTTCCATTTCTTCCATCAGTTTCCAGCATTCTATCTCCAGACTATGCATTTCAAGGACTCCACCCCAGCGATCTCCCACTGCCCTTCACTCTCCCAAGTGCAGGGCACAGACGCTTCTCCGTGGTCCCTGCCTTTGTCCTTAGCTAGAAAGCAGTCCTCCATAGCATAACCATATCCTTCATGGAGGGTGTCTTCTTCCAAGCCACAAAAATCATACCTCCCCTTTCTTTCTCCTCCATAACCCACCTTTAACATATGCTTCTGTTACTTAGAAAACAAAACCAAACAAACGAAAGAAAAGACAGGCAGATGATTCAGCTGGCAGATACCCACACAAAGATAGGGAGCTCGATGTTCCTGATGTGGCGAGACTGTCCCATTTTAACCTTCAAAGTCTCACCTTGCCGCAGACCAGGACGTATGGTCACCCTACTTGAAAGTCTCACCTTGCCGGAGACCAGGACGTATGGTCACCCTACTTGACAATCTGACCTGTTGACAGCAAAGCAAGAGAGAGGCGAACGTCATAGTTTATGCTCCAGCAACACCCCACTGCCTGTGTTTCCTGCAGTTTCTAGCCTCTTCCCTTTACCGGTAAACACAGCCACCTTTCTCCTTACCGCTCCCTTAACTGGCCTGATTTATGTTAATCTTTCAGGCATCATTTCCCTTCCAAATTCTTTACTCATTCCCCCAGGCTGAGGTCAGTTGTTAACACTGTATTTTAATCCTCTGTCCATCCCCCAAGGCCCCCATCAGCTGTGAGTTCCTTGAAGTCAAAACCGGAGATGACATCCATTTTTGTCTTCTCATCACCTGGTAGCCGAATTTGTGAGTGAATGAAAGTTGGTGTGTCCTAGAAAGGCACCTGAGCTTCGGGTAATTTCATGTTTTTATTTTTCTTTTAATTTTTATTGGAGTGTAGTTGATCTAAAAGGTTGTGTTAGTTTCAGGTGCCCAGCAAAGTGAATCAGTTATACCTATACATATATCCACTTTTTTTTAGATTCTTTTCCTATATAGGCCATTACAGAGTATGGAGTAGAGTTCCCTGTGCTATACAGTAGGTCCTTATTAGTTATCTATTTAATATATAGCTTATTAGTTATCTATTTAATAATATAGTGTGTATGTGGCAATCCAATCTTCCAATTCATCCCTCCTCCTGCTTACCCCCTGGTAACCATGAGTTTGTTTTCTAGATCTGTAACTCTAATTCTGTTTTGTAGATAAGTTCATTTGTCAGACAGAGAAAGACAAATATGATATGATATCGCTTATATGTGGAAGCTTTGGGTAATTTCTTTGGCCTTCCTCAAGCTAATTCACCGCTCTTCTGCCATAACAACCACCAACAAACTGTTTTCAAGACTGGATGCCCATGTCTTTCTCTGCCTTGGAGAATCTTAATCAGTTCTTAGCTCCTCCAACACAGTAGATAACACTATCCCGTCACTAGCCCCTGACTGGCACCATCCCCACTGCCCTTGAGAATGAATGAAGGACAGTGGGAAATTGCTGGGGGTAGGGTCCTTGAAATATATAGTCTGGAGATAGAATGCTGGAAACTGATGGAAGAAATGAAACAGAGGACAAACTTATTGGAAGAAAAGAAACACACACACACACAAAAGCACACACACACCAAAAAGCAACAGGAACAACAACCACACACACAAAAATGAAACTTGTTTTTGTTTTCAACACTGACTAGTAATTTTTGCTCTTGGGTGTTGGAATTGCTCAATATGCATATTTCTTTCCATTGTGGGAGGAGAAGGAATATGTTTATGCCACTGAAGAATGTAGCAAGGTGGAGAGAATGTGTAGAAATAATGGAAGACGTGTACCTAAAGATTTCTGCATATGGAAAAGTGACTCTGAGTGGTTCTCAGAGTGCTGGAAACTAAGGGAGATGCAAAAGAATATCAGACACAGCCCTACTTTTCCAGGAGCTACAGAGGTTATTATTTGGAACTTATATAAATATGTTTTATAAGTATTATGTAACACTTAAGGAAATAAACTGCTTTTAGAAATACACAGAAAAATCTAAACACATGTTGAACATTTTAACATATCAACATATATATTTGTTATGTATTTTAAACTTATGCATTTTAATATAGTAAAATAAAATTTACATATCTTTTATATAATAACATTTTGAAATATATTCAAATACATTTTAAAATATGTTTTCAGATACTAGATTATTAGTGGTCATTTTTGAGTGCTAATTATGTAAAATAACTTTACCAGTATGATTCTCAAAACCCTATGAAATGAGTTTTATAATTATCCCTATTACAGAGAAACCTGTGGCACAGAGAAGTGAGGAAATGAGTCCAAGGTCATGGAACTGGTAAATGGGAGAGCTGGGATTTTAAGGAGATTTATCATCCTTTAAAAGTGATAACCCATTTGCAGCAACATGGATGGACCTAGAGATTATCATATAAAATGAAGTAACTCAGGCAGAGAAAGACAAATATTATATGGTATCACTTATATGTGGAGTCTAAAAAACTGATACAAATGAACTTATTTACAAAACAGAAATAGACTCACAGACATAGAAAACAAACTTACCATAGGGGAAAGGGGGTGGGGGAGATAAATTAGGAGTCTGGGATTAACATATACACACTACCATATGTAAAATAGATAGACAACAAGAACCTACTATATAGCACGGGATATGTTCAATATATACAAGATATGTTCGATATCTTGTAATAACCTATAACAGAAAAGAATCTGAAAAAGAATATACATACATATATAATGTATACATATATATGTATAATTGAATCACTTTGTTGTACACCTGAAACTAACACATTTAAATTAACTATACTTCAATTTAAAAAATGGTTACAGGGACTTCCCTGGTGGTCCAGTGGTTAAGAATTTGCCTTCCAATGCAGGAGACATGGGTTTGATCCCTGGTCAGGGAACCACATGCCATGGGGCGACTAAGCCCACACGCCACAACTACTGAACCTGCATGCCACAACTAGAGAGCCCGCATGCTGCAACCACAGAGCCCACATGCTCTGGAGCCTGCACGCCACAACTAGAGAGAAGCCCATGAAACGCAACAAAGAGCCTGCACGCCACAACGAATGATCCCACGTGCCGCATCTAAGACCTGACAGAGCCAATAAATAAATAAATAAGTAAATATTTTTAAAAATAAAAAAATCTTTAAATGGTTATACAATTTTTTTTTCATTTTAAAAATCAATTGGTAGAATTCACGTGTTTAAAAAAAAAGTGATAGCAGCCCCCTGGATTGCAAAGAAAGACATCCACACTACTCACCAAAAATCAAATAACATATCAGCAAAACTAAGTTATAAGATAATCTATAAAATCCAAAGCAATATTTCAGCACACACCATGCTGTTTTGGTACAAACCGCACAACATGTGTCCCAACAGATGCTCCAAAGATAAGTATACACCTTAGTAAAGAAATGACTATTTCTGGAGGAATAAACCCATGCATGGAAGACTAGACAATAGAGTCTTTATGACAAATTTGTTTCTTATTCATTTAAGTTAGAATCATAGTCATTTTTGACCTGCAAGATACCTTACAAGTGGCTGTCAATAATGACTGCTCATTAGAAGAAACTTGGGAACTTTAAAAACTATTAAGATCTGATTACCACCACAGAGATCATGATTTAATTGGTCTGGGGTCCACTATTTGCAGATGACATGATGCTATATACAGAAAACCCTAAAGACACCATAAAATATTGTAAGAACTAATAAATGAATTCAGTAATGTCACAGGATACAAAGTCAATATAAAGAAATCCATGGTGTTTCTATACACTAATAATGAACTATCAGAAAGAGAAATTAAGAAAACAATCCCATTTACAATTGTATTGAAAAGAATAAAATACCTAGGAATAAATTTAACCAAGGAGGTAAAAGACTTGTGCACTGAAACGAGAGGGCACTGATGAAAGAAACTGAAGACGACACAAATAAATGGAAAGAAATTTCATATTCATGGATTGGAAGAATTCATATTGTTAAAATACCTATACTATGCAAATCAATGTACAAATTCAATGTAATTCCTATCAAAATTTAAAAGGTACATTTCACAGAACTAGAATGAATAATTCTAAAATCTATATGGAACCACAAATGACTTCATATAGCCAAAACAATCTCTAGAAAGAAGAACAAAGCTGGTATCCTACATCCTGATTTTAAACTATACTACAAAGCTATAGTAATTAAAACAGTATGGTATTGGCACAAAACAGACACACAGATCAATGGAACAGAATAGAGAGCGCAGAAATAAGTCCACACATATATGGATAATTTATTTACAACAAAGGAGCAGAGAACATACAATAGAGAAAGAATAGTCTCTTCAATTAAACGTGTTAGGAAAACTGGACAGCCACATGCAAAAAGTGTCACTAGACCATTATCATACACCATACACAAAAGTTAACTCAAAATAGATCAATGACTTGAATGTAAAACCCAAAACCATAAAATTCCTAAAATAAAACATAGGCAATACCATAGCCGCATCCACCAGAGGGCAGACAGCAGAAGCAAGAACTACAATCCTGCAGCCTGTGGAAAACAATCCACAATCACAGAAATATAGACAAAATGAAAAGGCAGAGGACTATATCCCAGTTGAAGGAACAAGACAAAACCCCCCAAAACAACTAAATGAAGTGGAGAGAGGCAACCTTCCAGAAAAAGAATTCAGGATAATGATAGTAAAGATGATCCATAATCTTGGAAATAGAATAGACAAAATGCAAGAAACATTTAACAAGGACCTAGAAGAACTAAAGATGAAACAAGCAACAATGAACAACACAATAAATGAAATTAAAAATACTCTAGAAGGGATCAATAGCAGAATAACTGAGGCAGAAGAACGGATAAGTGACCTGGAAGATAAAATAGTGGAAATAAATACTGCAGAGCAGAATAAAGAAAAAAGAATGAAAAGAACAGTCCCAGACACCTCTGGGACAACATTAAATGCACCAACATTCAAACACCAACATGCAAATTATAGGGAATCCAGAAGAAGAAGAGTAAAAGAAAGGGACTAAGAAAATATTAGAAGAGATTATAGTTGAAAACTTCCCTAATATGGGAAAGGAAATAGTTCATCAAGTCCAGGAAGCACAGAGAGTCCCATACAGTATAAATCCAAGGAGAAACACGCCAAGACACATATTAATCAAACTGTAAAAAGTTAAATACAAAGAAAACATATTAAAAGCAGCAACGGAAAAACAATAACACACAAGGGAATCCCCATAAGGTTAACAGCTGATCTTTCAGCAGAAACTCGGCAAGACAAAAGGGACTGGCAGGACATATTTAAAGTGATGACGGAGAAAAGCCTACAACCAAGATTACTCTACCCAGCAAGGATCTCATTCAGATTTGATGGAGAAATTAAAATCTTTACAGACAAGCAAAAGCTGAGAGAGTTCGGCACCACCAAACCAGCTTTACAACAAATACTAAAGGATCTTCTCTAAGCAAGAAACACAAGACAAGGAAAAGACCTAAAATGACAAACCCAAAAAAATTAAGAAAATGGGAATAGGAACATACATATCAATAATTGCCTTAAATGTAAATGGATTAAATGATCCCACCAAAACACACAGACTGCCTGAATGTATACAAAAACAAGACTCATATATATGCTTCTACAAGAGACCCACTTCAGACCTAGAGACACATACAGACTGAAAGTGAGGGGATGGAAAATAATATTCCATGCAAATGGAAAGCAAAAGAAAGCTGGAGTAGCAATTCTCATATTAGACACAATAGACTTTAAAATAAAGACTATTAGAAGAGACAAAGAAGGGCACTACATAATGATCAAGGGATCAATCCAAGAAGAAGATATAACAATTTTAAATATTTATGCACCCAACATAGGAGCACCTCAATACATAAGGCAAATACTAACATCCATAAAAGGGGAAATCGACAGTAACACATTCATAGTAGGGGACTTTAACACCCCACTTTCACCAATGGACAGATCATCCAAAATGAAAATAAATAAGGAACCACATGCTTCAAATGATACATTAAACAAGATGGACTTAATTGATATTTATAGGACATTCCATCCAACAACAACAGAATACACATTTTTCTCAAGTGCTCATGGAACATTTTCCAGGATAGATCATCTTGGGTCACCAATCAAGCCTTGGTAAATTTAGGTAAGAGATATGGGAACATATGTATAACTGATTCTCTTTGTTATAAAGCAGAAACTAACACACCATTGTAAAGCAATTATACTCCAATAAAGATGTAAAAAAAAAAAAAAATCTTAAAATTTGTGTGGAAGCACAAAAGATCCCCAATAGCCAAAGGAGTCTTGAGGGGAAAAAATGGAGCTAGAGGAATCAGACTTCCTTACTTCAGACTATACTACAAAGGTACTGTAATCAAGACAATATGGTACTGGCACAAAAAAAGAAATATAGATCAATGCAACAGGATAGAAAGCCCAGAGATAAGCCCACAATCTCCAAAGAGGACATACAGATGGCCAAGAGGCACATGAAAATCTGCTCAACATCACTAATTATTAGAGAAATGCAAATCAAAACTACAATGAGCTATCACCTCACACCGGTTAGAATGGGCATCATCAGAAATGTACAAACAACAAATGCTGGAGAGGGTGTGGAGAAAAGGGAACCCTCTTGCACTGTTGGTGGGAATGTAAATTGATACAGCCACTATGGAGAACAGTATGGAGGTTCCTTTAAAAAGCTAGAAATAGAACTACCGTGTGACCCAGCAATCCCACTACTGGGCATATACCCAGAGAAAACCATAATTCAAAAAGACCCCAATGTTCATTGCAGCACTATTTACAATAGCCATATCATGGAAGTAACCTAAATGCCCATCGACAGATGAATGTGTAAAGAAGATGTGGTACATATATACAATGGGATATTACTCAGCCATAAAAAGGAATGAAGTTGGGTCATTTGTAGAGATGTGGATGGACACAGAGACTGTCATACAGAGTGAAGTAAGTCAGAAAGGGAAAAACAAATATCATATATTAGCACATATATGTGGAATCTAGAAAAATGGTACAGATGAACCGGTTTGCAGGGCAGAAATAGAGATACAGATATAGAGATACAGATACAGATATAGAGATACAGTCTCTATATCTGTATGGACACCAAGGGGGGAAAGTGGGGTGGGAGGCTGATGGGATGAATTTGGAGATTGGGATCAACATATATACACTAATATGTATAAAATAGATAACTAATAAGAACCTGCTGTATAGCACAGGGAACTCCACTTTTCTGTACAGTAGAAACTAACACAACATTGTAAAACAACTATACCCCAATTAAAAAAAAAAAGAATAAATGTAAAAAAAAAATTGGGCATAGAGGGCACATATCTCAACATAATAAAAGCTACTTATGATCAACCCACAGCCAATATAATACTCAACAGTGAAAAGCTGAAAGCTTTCCCACTGAAATCTGGAACAAGACAAGGATGCCCCCCTTCACCACTCCTATTCCACATAGTATTGTAATTCCTAGCCACAGCAATCAGACAAGAAAAAGAAATTAAAAGTATCCAAGTTGGAAGGGAAGAAGTAAAATTGTCACTATATATAAATGATATACTATATATTGAAAACCCTTACTCTCTTGTATGATTATGACCTGAAGTCTGTGACCTGGGATTTTCTGAAATCTACCTGTTACTCCTCAGGTAGAAAGAGAGAATGTCAGCAGGAAACAGTTACAAAGAAGGACAGTGGTGACCATTTGTTTGTGGTACTCATCCTTCTCAATGATAATTATACATATCTTCTGACCCGAAGAGTGAGACTAGCTGAGGTTTTCAAGGGATCTCAGATTTCTTACCCAATGTGGAGATCCACTCCTCACCCATTTCTTTTGCATTAGTGAATATTTTCCAATGTAGCATTTTGATTACCTTAATGATTTTTTTAATTAATAGACTTTATTTTTAGAGCAGTTTTAGGTTTACAGAAAAACTGAACAGAAAGTACACAGTTACCACATATCCCCCCTTCCCAATTTCCCCTATTATTAACATCTTGCATTTCTGTGGTACGTGTATTATAACTGATGAGCCACCATTGAAAATTATTATTAACTAAGGTCTATAATTTACACTATAGTTCACTCTTTGTGTTGTATGTTCTGTGGGTGCTGACAAATGTATAATGAAGTATATCCACCATTAAAAATAAACAACAACTATACACCAAAGACAGTACATTGAGGTCAGATCCTTAAGCAACTGCAGACAAACTGAATTTTCTCAATGATTAGAAGCACAGCCCATACAAAAGGAAAAACTTATCTGAGGTGAATGAAATCCAAAAGGAGATTTGACTGAAGATGCAGAAGTTAGGCAATTAAAAGAAGAGGACCCAGATTTAAAATACAGCATCCCGCGAAAAAAAAAAAAAAAAAAAAAACACAGCAGGTAATTTTCCCTTTGCCACACGGAGCCAAAACATTCACCAATCCTAAATGAAGAACAACTAGAATTAACACCAGACTATGATGTTTGGGGGGCTATATATCAATTGTAGTTGTGTGTGTATATGTGTGTGTAAAATAACTTATTTACATATTTATTTATAACATCTTAACAAGTGGCACCTTTCAGAGGGAAAATTTTCTTCACTTAAAAAAATAACTCAATGGTATATTGAGTTGTTTTGTTTTGCTTTTTTTAATGCATAGACTCAGTAAGACCAAGAAGGAGACAACAAACCAAAGGATGAGCTGAAATATTCTGCATAAGACAACAACCCCAAATGCAATAGTACAGAGGCTGGGATTGTTTACAAGATGGAAAAAAGGAGAAAAAAAGACGGGAAAGTTGAGAGCAGCAAGGATGTTGAAGTCTGAATTGGACAAGAAATTTTTAAGAAGAGGGATATTTAATATTCTATTTCAAGATGCTTGTTTGTTGTGCTGTAAACTCTTTCTTCTTTGGTAAAATCTGGCAGTAACTACAAGGTCTTGTCTGGGTGGCCTTTTGTGGAAATCAAAGGAAGAGAAGAAATTCCCCCTCAGACTCCACTCAGTATGGAAAGTGGACAAGACATGCAGGACAGTAAAATGACCCGCATTGAATGAAGTAATTAAACAAGTCTTCTGGGAATATGTGTATATCGAAGGCATAGAGAAATCGGTCTTCACAAATTGAGGGTGGTGCCAGTCTCACCTAGATTTTACGTGATGTGGTGAACCCTGATAACAGCTTGCTTACACATAGGCATGTACGCTTCAGTTAAAGCTCTCTGTAAACTCTATATAGCTTAATTTGTAGCATAGATTCAGACACATTGGATTAAAGTTTTTACTGATTTTATAACTTTCAGATTTCCACCAACCTTTTCCAGTTCTGATAAAGAAAAGTCCCAGAAGGACCCAAATGCTGATGATGAGAGGAATGCAGCTGTACTTCACTGAGAATGGCCCTGAGTAAGGACCACTTCTACTGGGGTATGGCACCAGATTTACATCACCAGGAGCCCTGAGTAAGGACCACTTCTACTGGGGTATGGCACCAGATTTATATCACCAGGAGCCCTGAGTAAGGACCACTTCTACTGGGGTATGGCACCAGATTTACATCACCAGAAGTATCTACCAAGTGGAGCCACATGCTGGGCCATTTTTATCAAAAACGAAAATGGGTCCCGAGATATCCGTTGTCTAGATATCAGCCACCAGGTGGTGTTCTGCAGCACAAAGCTCCATGGTGTGGCATGCAGGGCCGGGCGTGCCAGGAAAATATTAACATAGCTTAAATTCTTTGAATATTTAAATACAATAAAAAGAATCTAACTTATAAACACAGGTGTTTTAATATATTAGCAGAACCATATTGTCTCATGCAATGGAAATCACAGGAATATTCTGGTTTTGTTTTGAGTTCTCTAGACCATAGAATATGTCTTGATGAGTTTGCTGTTGTCATTGCTGTTGTTGTTACTCCAAAGTTCATAATAATTTTTATTTTCCCATGTGACCAAAAAACACAGAAAGCCTACTTTGAGAAATAATTTTATGTTATTTCTTCATTTTGAGAAATAACCTCTTTGTGATTTAATAATAAGAACAGCTGAGAGATTAGGAGAGGCAGCTTTCATAATGCCCAGCTCTGCCAGCAGTTCAGTGTAAGACCTTGGGCGAGTCACCGCCTGGCTTCCCTTTTCTTCTTCTGTAAAATAAACAACTGGGCTAGGCTTTTTCTGAAGTCCCCTGGAGCTCAAACTTGCTGTCATTTTATGATTCTAAATGCACCATTATCATTGCTCCTGTTCAAGTATTACAGAATAATTTATGAAGAACAAACAGGCTGAAGACTTAAATAAATGCATAAAAAAGAACTGAAGAGATAAGTGCATTTTAAGCTCCAGTGATGAAAGAAGGCCCCGTGAGGCATCTATAATCATGAAAGCAGTTTGCTTCTTACCATCTATTTTGCTACTTCTATTAGGAAAAAAAACCAAACCAGCCCATAACTAACAAAACTGGCCAAAAATTCCTGCTCTATTTTTATCAAGCAGGTGCCTCTAAAGAATGCTAAATAGCCAAGACATGAAACTACAAAGAAATCACATGGCATGACCCCTATGCTCATAGCAGCACTATTCACAATAGCCAAGAAATGGAAACAACCTAAATGTCCATCGACAGAAGAATGGGTAAAGAAGATGTGGTACATATATAAAATGGAATACCACTCAGCTATAAAATGAATGAAATAATGCCACTTGCAGCAACATGGATGGAATTAGAGATTATCACACTAAGTGAAGAAAATCAGAAAAAGAAAGACAAATACCATATCACTTATATGTAGAATCTAAAATATGACACAAATTAACTTATCTATGAAACAGAAACAGACTCACAGACATAGAGAACAGGCTTGTGGTTTCCAAGGGGGAGGGGGTGGGGGAAGCATGGATTGGGAGTTTGGGATTAGCAGATGCAAACTATTATATATAGAACAGATAAACAACAAGGTCCTACTGTATAGCACAGGGAAATATATTCAATATCCTGTGATGAACGATAGTGGAAAAGAATATGAAAAAGAATGTATATGTATAACTGAATCACTTTGCTGTATGGCAGAAATTAACACAACATTGGAAATCAACTAAACTTCAATAAAATAAAATTTTTTAAAAAGCATTCATATGGCATGAACATTGAACTTTAAAACTCCCAGTGTTTTTGGAGATTTTGCAAAGCTTTCTATTCCTGTGGTTTTATCAGCTACCTTATAGTTTATAAACTGCCTTGTTTCAGAATAGAATTGAGGGTACATACCACTCTACATCTAGCCCTAGAAATGGCCTCTGTGTTTGGAAGCAGACTTTAACAGGTTCCTCAAGTTCAGACCATTGCCTTATTACAGGAAAGCTATTACAAGATGATGTCATTTCTGGCTTTCAGTTTGTCTAGAAAACTACCTACTTTCTCAGTTTAATACACCACCCTCTGCTATCTCTTTTCTTGCCTCTTGGTGTGGCACCTGATCTCAGAACCGAAGCTTTCATCTTAGATCTAGTCAGACACGGAGAAACACGTGGGAGAAGACACAAACACATAAAGCTTCCAGATGAGAACTTCTCCTTCTGAGGGAAACGACAGCCTAGTGAGTTCTTGGTAATAGGGAATACGCATGAGCTCACTCTGTTCGAGAGCTATAACTTGAGTAGCCGATCTGAGGGCAGGACCCAAGGTTCTAGGCCAGCTCCACACCAGTCTGCTCTGACCATAACACATTTCCTCCAGACTCTCAGGGTCTTGCTTTTGACCATTTGGGTGCAATGAAGAAAGATGAGAAGGAAAGCAAGAGACAAGAGGGATGGAAACTTTTTAATATGTCCCTAAAAGCCTCTTTATAGAGATGAGTAATAGAAAGATTGAGGCCAGCAAACATATTCAACCTTTCCACATTTTCTCTAAACTGTTATAAAACTGAGAGTCTTCTAAGGTCAGAGTTAAAGTAGTACAGCCTTGTTTTTGTATTTTAAATGGTTTTTAGTGGAATGCTAAAATAGCCTCACCACTAGTAAAAGGGCGTAGTCAAGCCATTCTGATTTGACTCAGGAGGGGATAATAGGACCCAGCAAGTAGGGAGGTTAGATCATTTTTTGTGAACTCTCACCCTAATGCCACGTATGGCTCCATGGCAGCTCCTCCACCCCCCCCGCCATGCACATGTTTCCCTTCTCCTCCAATCAAGGCACCTTATACTATGAGATCACCTAGTTGATTTTGACCAATCATAATTTATTACCCTCAATTCTTTCAAAACACATCAGTTGAATGCCTACTATGTGTTAGACACTGTTCTAAGTACTTGGGATACAGCAATGGACAAAACACTGAACTCTGCCCTCCCAGAACCTATAGTCCAGTGCAGGGAGAAGGAAGAATAAATCAGTAAAGTACACAATAGGTTCGAAGGTGATAAAGAGAGAAAATGAAGCAAGGAAGGGAGTGCAGTCTATTCAGGGAAGAGGGGGAAAGTTAAGAGAGGGTTGCAATGTCAAATATGGTGGTCAGGGAAGGCCTTGCCCCAAGTGAAATTTGAAAAATGACCTCAACAAAATGAAGGGCAAGCCATGTGTCTGAGCAAACGTGAAAGTTCTAGATCAGAGGCATGTCCAATGCTTCAAGGAGTACTAGGGATGCCAGTGTGTCTGCAGCAGAATAAGTAAGAGTAAGCAGTAAATCAAAGAGGTAAGAAGGGGTGGGAGACAGGTTTGGCTTTTACCGGGTGAAAGTGGAAATTATTGGGAGATGTTGAACAAAGTCATGACATTATGTGACTTCCATTTTAAGTGCTAGAACGGACTGATCACGAGCAAAAAAAGGCAGAAGCAGGGAAACGAGTTACCAAGCTGCTACAACTCTCCAGACAAGAAATAGTGGTAGCTAGGACCAGGGCAATGGGGATGGAAGTGATAGGAAGTATACATTTCTGATGTATTTTTTATTCTAAAGCCAACAGGATTCTCAGGTGTTTAGATTGAGAGCATGGAAGAGAGGAGTTAAGAATTACTCCATGGTATTTGGCACGAGAATCAGAAGGAAGGATTTGCTGTAAGTTAAGATGGCATGTTTGTTTGCAGACATGGTAAGTTTAAGAAACCTCTTAGGTACCCAGGTGGAGAGGTCAAGTAGGCAGGGACAAGTCTAGAGTTCAAGGAGAGAGAAGAGAGGGTGATAGATGGTATTTAAAGCCATGACACCAGATGTGACTCAGACCAAGAAAAGAAGAAGTCCAAGGACCAGATCCTGGGGAGCTCCTACTTTGAGAGACTGGAAATTAGGAGCAACGAACCAAAGAGACAGAAAGAGTGGCCAGTTTAGAAGGAGAAAAACCCGGAGAGCAGAGTATGTTGGAGTGAAGGGAAGTCTCCAGATGAAGGGAGTGATCGACTGGGTCAAGTTTGGCTGACAAACGGGTCAAATAAAATAAGGGCTGAAAATGGATACTGGGTTTAGTGATTCTGCCAAGTCAGGTCAACGAGGACTGAGTGCTGTTGCAATATGGCCACTAGCCTGAACAAAAGAAATCGATCAAGTTTTTGGCTAACTAGTTAGATCTCAGGGGAAAAACCCTTATCATCTTCAGTGGTCCTTTGTTTCACAAATATTACTTGAGAAGGAGAGAGAGTTTTATTCTCTCTATAACGACAGTCAGACTTAATGGTATCACTGCTTAGCTCACAATGGCTGGTTTAATTTCACGTGAAGTACAGATACTTTTTTGCTTCCTAGGCTTCGGAAATCACAGACGATTTTCTTTCTTAATTAAAATTACACTTTTTTTTCCCTAAATCATACCTGGAAGGCAAAAATGTATATTTCCTTTAACTATTTTGATTTGAGGGATTTTTTTCCCCTTGTTTCTCTCCTTCCAGCTAATTCTGAAGGTTTTCTGTTTGTGTGAGCATCTCAGACCACGCCCCTTTCTCATCCCCTTACAATATCTGACGCCTCTGCATTACCACAATCAATTTGATCTTGAGCATCATAAAATTCTACATATTCCCAGAGCAGCAGATTTGATGTCACTGACAAAATATGATGGATTCGAAGAACAGGCGAGCAAAAGGAAAGGCAGACAAGGGCAAAGATACCTAAGAGGAAAAGAGAGAAGAAGCTGGAGGAGGTGGGCTTAACTGACCACGTGCTTCCATTATTTTCCACAGAAACAGGTTAAATCAGAAACTGCAAGATTTAGAAATTCCATGTGGATAAAGTCCAGCCAAACGTATGCATACTAAATAATTATACACATTTAACAAATAAACACCATGGCAATATCTATGCACCTCAACTAATGATATTGGGTCAGCAACTAATGTATTAAAATTCACTCAACCGATTTTGAGAATAACTTCCTATTTGCATAATTTTCCAAACTGATTCGTGTATATAGAAATTGCCTCATTCTGAACGGTTGGCAGTACAAACCAAAATAGTCCATAGGATCTTCTGGCCATGATATCACAATCCTAACTCTTAAAACACATAAACAGTTGAAGATGTCAAGTAGTTCATAAGTATGTTTCAAAGCTGCAATTTTAACATTTTTCATTTATTCATTATGGTAAATCTCAGAATATAAGCAGCAAATAAAAGTTACCATGTCCTACATTAGATTTGATTATTTTGGTGTTCTTGGCACTTTTAAAAGAACTAGGAAAATAAAGGAAAGGTATACCCTCCAATTGCAATGAAGTAATTACTTTATTAGTCCATTAGTCTTACTAGAACCTAGCAGCTCCAGAAAATGCTTAACTCAACAGATGTCTTTCTCCTACGATATCCTTTAAAAAAGAGAAAGCAGTGAAAGACAAGGGAGAAATATTATACTGCCAGAACTCGCAGAAATACTTTCTGAATGTAAACAAACATTTTCAGGGGAAAAAAAAAGGGGGATATCAAATGTTCAAGGAAATAAATGCTGAAAATATTTTAAAATAAGTATTATCTGTTTAAAATAACATTTTAGTAGTATATTGTATTCTTTTCCATTGCAGTGAATTTGACACCTTGAAAAGAAATTGAACATCTTTTTGTTTTCTATGTCTTTTTTCTGTGTCTTTGGAACTGTTATTTTTATTATCCTGGCAACAATATTTTGCAGAAAGTCATGGAAACATGAATAGGGAACCCACAGCAATATTATAAATTTCTAAGGAAACAACTGCAATATTAATATGAAGAGGAAATTCAAAATTTGGAAGTAAACTGTAGTAAAATAGTACTTTGAAATAATGCAGTTTTTAAAACGTCATTAACTCTACATTTCCCTCTATATTCTAAATCAATAAAAACATTTCAGAGTGCTTCCATTTTGCCATTGCTGATTTTTCTTTATTCTCCCAGAGTACGAGGTTTTTGTTATTTTTGGTAAAAAAAAAAAAATAAAGCTACATTAAGATTCAGCCTCAAAAGAGGTTGAATTCCTAGTAACTGCAGATGCATGGCACTTACTACTAATTGGACATGGCTGCTTTTAGCAAATGTGGTAGCTGCTAAAAGCTACTGTTGCCGTAGTGCTGCTTCATCAACACACTGGGCACACATACACCATCCACCTCTCCTTCACCAAGGCTACACGTCTGCAAAGTCTGCCTACCAACATGCGGAGCCGGCTCCTTTGTTAAAATGCACAGAGATAGAAATCTTAAAGGGCCACCTACAAGGGCACTGCAAGAAAATGAGGACCTCTTAATGCATATTAAATATTCCTATTAAAACATTATTACAGTAAAGTATCTCCCTGTTATAATACGCTATTTCAAGCCCCATGCCTTGTAGAGTGGGATACAAAAGGAAACGCTATTAGCACTTTCTTAATTACCTTCTCTCTAGTGTGCCATACTGCCTGGCTGGTAGACTGTAGTTTTGGGAAATATTGTGAACTAAGTTATATCTGTGTCTCATATCATCATTTGTGTTTTTGTAGGATGTTTGTTATGAGAAGTCTAAAATTACTTTGTTAAAAATTGGACCACATTTACCAGTACCACATAAATCTCCTGGTTTAAATATTAATGCTTTCCATTTTTTCTAAATTTACAGCTTCAGTACATTCTACCAATTCTACTCTCTAACAATAATTTCATAAAACATTCAAGTTCAGACAAAAATGTCCTATCTGCATCATTGTTCTTATTCATATTCCAAGACTCTTTGTGTCTTACTGTCTGCATTACACACATTCTATGCGGGTAAGCTGAGTTATTGGAAGGGAATTATTGAGAGCAACTGAAGAGAGAAAAATCCAGAAGTAATGACTTGAAAATAATCAAAATGTAACTCTCAAATGGCCAGTATGATTATGGACCAAATACATATAAATATTATACAAATCAGCATATGCTTCTTCCTGTTTCATAGCTGGGACCCCATAGATCATGAGTCACAAGAAATTCCAACCCTTTCCCTAAAGAAGTTAATATCATCTATTTCAGGCAAATTTGCCCAAGGTCATACGGCGAAGTCCAGGTCAGCCAAAAATTGAGCCCATTAATGTTGACACACAGCAGATTACCGTGCTTCCTTAAATACCTAACTTATCTATTGGACACTGTTTTAAGTGTCTGAAGACTGGTAACAAGACCATTTATACTACATAAATTGCAGTGCATCAAGATTGCCTGTTTCTATTGCTTTTCACATATCAATAGAATCTTTTTTTTTCTCCACTTGGGTTAGTTTTCCAGGTTTCTCCTCAAATGCATCTTGGACTCCTGGAACAAATCTTGGGTTCCATCCTGCCTAGAGGCAGGATGAACAATCTGAACCCTGACTTTTGATTTCCAGTTCAGAGAATGTGATTTAAAAAAAAAAAAAAATGTCGTAAAATTAGACCTGATTTCCGAACAAAGCTGACCTGCTGAGCAATGACTTCTCAAATCCCATAGCTCCTCATTTGTTGCCAAAATAAAACACCTGTCAGAGAGGGTCTGGTTTTAGGGTTAGCGTTCCAAAGGAAGGGGCTTCTACTTCAAGGAGGTAACAGGGTTGTCTCTTATTCTGAAGGAAAAGCACTTTGGAAAGCTTGGTAAAATTGTAGCTGCTCATGAAAATTTTTTTCAGTGGAAATCCAGAAAATGTTCTTCATTGGAGACATCTTTCTGCTGGTTCTAAAGGAAAACTACAAAATACCCCTTTTAAAATACCTGGAAGTAGGGCAAGGCCACCCAGAAGACTGAAGGCTCTACGCTCGTCAATGCTGTTGGGGAACATTGACCCAAATCTGGGAGGGAGATGAAGAGAAGAAACCTATAGCACCTCCTCGTCGCCCCCTGTCCCATTACTTTTCTCAGTTAAAAAAAATATTTTTACCACTTCTTATCAGTTGTAATGGCTAAAATCAAAAATATAGATAATAACAAATGTTGGTCAGGATGTGGAGAAACTGGAACCCTCATACGGTAAGAATGTCAAAGTCTGCAACCATTCGGCAGTTCCTCAAAATGCTAAGAATAGAGTTACCGTATGACTCGGCGACTCCTTTCCTAGGTATATACACAGGAGAATCAAAAACATATGTCCACACAAAAAACTCGTATACAAACGTTCATAGCAGCAGTATTTACAATAGCCAGAAAGTGGAAACCCTAATGTCCATCAACTGATGAGGGGAAAAACAAAATGTACTATATCCATAGAATGGAATATTATTTGGCAATAAAAAGAATGAAGTACTGATACATGCTACACTATGAATGACCCTTGAAAACATAATGCTAAGTGAAATAAGATACAAAAGACCAGATATTGTATTGTTTCATTTATATAAAATGTCTGGAATGGGACTCCATAGAGACATACAGGAATTGAGAATGTTCTAAAATTAGATTGGTAATAGTTGCATAATACATTGAATATACTAAAAACTCCTGGGCTTCCCCGGTGGCACAATGGTTAAGAATCCACCCGCCAAGATGGCGGAAGAGTAAGATGCGGAGATCAACTTCCTCCCCACAGATACACCAGAAATACATCTACACCTGAAACAACTCCTACAGAACGCCTACTGAACGCTGGCAGAAGACCTCAGACCTCCCAAAAGGCAAGAAACCCCCCACGTACCTGGGTAGGGCAAAAGAAAAAAGAATAAACAGAGACAAAAGGATAGGGACGGGACCTGCACCAGTGGGAGGGAGCTGTGAAGGAGGAAAGATTTCCACATATTAGGAAGCCCCTTCGCGGGCAGAGACTGCAGGTGGCGGAGGGGGGAGCTTCAGCGCCGCGGAGGAGAGCACAGACAGCAACATGGGTGCGGAAGGCAAACCGGAGAGATTGCCGCACAGAGGATTTTTTATTTAAATAACTTTATTATATTTTATCTTACTTTATTTTATTGTACTTTATCTTCTTTCTTTCTTTTTTTCTCCCTTCCCTCCTTTCTTCCTCCCTCCCTCCCTCCCTACTTTCTTTCTTTCTTTCTACTTCTACTAATTCTTTCTTTCTACTTTTTCTCCCTTTTATTCTGAGCCATGT